>NW_021604634.1:4954598-4990458 GCF_004785775.1 Grammomys surdaster | reverse complement strand
ATATCATCTGTGAAAAAAGATACTTTGACTTCTTCTTTTCCAATTTGTATCCCCTAGAGCTCCCTTAGTTATCTTATTGCTCTAGCTAGAAATTCAAGTACTATGTTGAATAGCTATGCACAGGGTGATCAGCCTTTTCTAATTCATGATTTTACTGGAATTGCTTTAAGATTCTCTCCATTTAATATGATGGATATTATATCCCCATATATTGCCTTTATTGTGTTTAGGTATGTGCCTTGTATCCCTGATCTCACCAAGACTTTTAACGTGAAGGGATGTTGGACTTTGCCAAAGACTTTTTTGTGTGATTGGTTTTTCTTTTCTCTTTCAGCTTGTTAATGTGGTGGATTACATTGATGAATTTGCTCAGGTTGAGCATCCCTGCAACTCAGAAATAAAGGCTACTTGATCATGGTGGATGATGTTTTTTTATGTGTTCTTTATTTGCATTTAGGGGTATTTTATTTAGTGTTTTTGCATCAGTGTTTATAAGGGAAATTTTCTAAGATTCTCTTACTTTGTTGAGTTTTTGTATGGTTTAAATATCAGGGTAACTGTGGCCTCATAGAACTGGTTTGGCAATATTCCTTCTGTTTCTGATTTGTGGAATCGTTTGAGGACTATTGGTATTTGCTTTTTTGAAAAATCTAGTAGAATTCTGTGCTAAAACTATATGGCCCTGGGATTTTTTTAGTAGGGAGACTTTTAATGACTGCTTCTATTTCTTTAGGAATTGTAGGTCTGTTTAAATTGTTTATCTGATATTGATTTAACTTTGGTAAGTGATATGTTTCAAGAAAATCATCCATTTCATTTAGATATTCTAAAGGAGAGAAGTAGAGCAGGAAAGACAAGAACTCGGAAGGTATTGTGGTGTAGAGCATGTGCTCTGTCCAAGTTTGAAAATTGTTCTAGAATGAGAGTCAATTTTCTTCTGGGATACAACTGTGAGAGGCTACACATGTTGCAGAAAATGATGTATGTGGACTTAAGAGTTTTAATCAAAACAAAGAGAACATGATGTTTAAAAAAGTAATAGATGAAGAGGAAGACAAAGAGGAATTAGAGGGGAAGGAAAGGTGATCAAAATGTGTTACATGCATGTATGCAATTCTCAACCAATAAAACAAAAAATCTTACACAATAGAAATATGGACAAAAAAACTAGAATTGCAGCTACTAGACCATATGTTTTAAAGAAGTAGACAAGGAAAGGAACCTTGCTGCAACAGACAGAAGCAATACAAAGGCAGATGAAAGTCCTGATAGGTTTCTGAGTCCTCAGAAAGGTGGCTCTGCTCTGAGGAGCACTGCAGCAATGCTGATGGCCCAAGGGCCACTGTGCAAGCTCCTGCCCTGACTGAGTGGTAGAGCCTCCTCTGTTTTCATGTTTCAGTGCTGGACTCCCCTACTCAGATCCCTGTCATCCTGATGCTTCCCTCATCCAGTAGCAACTAAATATGTTCAGTCCATTCTGCTATTGACTAAGCCTAAGATAAGCTTAGAACATTCATGATACCTGATGAATCATGAGTACAACACAGTCACCACCAAATTTTTAAAAATAACACTAAGTTGAGTGTTAAGAAAATTAAAATATCTGTTTTAGTATTCAATTACCAGATTAAAGATAAATATAAAAACTGTGGTCCTAGATGATCTTTATTTACTTTTATTTGAAATTAAAATATGATTATAACATTTCCTGTCCCATTTCTTCCCTTTAGCCCTTCCAGTATATATCGATTACTCTCTCTAAACTTCGGTCTCTTTTTCTTAACTCCTGTTATATAGATATAGCCACACATATATATTCCTAAATATATAACTACAACCTACTCCATCCACATAGTATTCCTTGTATGTGTATGATCAATCAGGAAACATGACATTTAAAATGTAAGCAAGATTAGTAAACGAAACACACTAATAAGCAAAAGCTATAGTTGCTACTACTGTGATTCTTAATTAGTATGTGTATTTTTGATGCCCTTGTTGATGTAAAAATAACAACTTAATATGTTCTTTATTGCTGCTTTATCATATTCCTACATTACCAAATATGGCAGAGATAAATATCAAAAATACAAGCATGCAAACCAATAATTAACACTGATGCAAAAATCACAAAAAATTTATATAAAAGTCTACTGCTCTAATATTAGTTTTCTTGAATATTTAAATATCCATATGCTATTCATACAATGTATGAAATTGTCACAATTATATGGACACAAAGATAAATCATATAGACAGAAGAATGAAGACAATATGATGAAATGCTTCAGGATTGAAGAAAATTCCTCCTTTACTTGTTCTTTTTTCTGAGTTCACCACACATAGGATAGCTTGTGGGAAGAAAGGGGGAAGTCAATTTTAGATACCATAGCTTGATTAGCCCCACTGTTCACACAAGGTCATTCACAGATTGTCTCACTCATGCCATCAAACTTGTTCTCAGCTAAGTACAGTCAAGAGGACAGTAGAGGACAAGCTGAGGATATAGTATATTTGGCATAGGGTTTCCCTAGCATGTGAAAAGCACTGGGTTTGATTCCCTGCCTCACATAAACCAAGGTCAATGACATAAGTCTATAATTCCAGCATTCAGGAGGCAAGAAGAAACTCAAAGTCATTCTTGGCTACATAGCATCTAAGTGAACAAGGGACATGAGACCTCATCTTTAAATAAATAAAAAAATAAATAAATATACAACAAACAAATAATAGGTTGCCATTTGCATTTCAAACATATATTTTAATAAAACTATAAATTACAGGGGTTCACCTGGGGCACAGCCAGCAGGCAGTGCTTTGTACTGTCCACTGACCTCTGTCACCTGGCTCACAGTTCTGCCTGCCTAGGAAATTACAGATTAGACCCCTCCCTAGTAATCCTTTGTCTGCCAGTGTAGTGGGAGGTATTTAAATCTCCAATCCAAATATGACCGGTCAATGAAAACACAACTCAGTAATTATGAGTATATTCTATAAGCCTAGATTGGGCAGATACCCCGACACTACTCTGTTCCCCAGCTATGAGACCCTTATAACTTGAGGATTTTCCAGATCCTGCATCGGTCCTTCTACCTCCTGCTTCCCAGTCATCCTCTCCTTCGTTGTCTTCCTCCTCCATTGTTTTCCTCCAGTCCTCCCTTTGCTCTCTTCCACCAACCTTTATTTCTCCATCTCCCCTTCTTCTGCCCAATCACTGGCTCCAGCCTTTATTTTACAAATTAAGGTGGGCAGAAGGTTCACCAGAATTCACCTGTGTAATGACTCACACTTCCTCTGCAGCCCTTCACAGGAAAGGGGAATTAATATCAAACTACAAGGCCAGGGCTATCCACAGCATGCCATGTCCACAGTGGGCATAGCCAGTGGAGGTGAGCAGTGTGCTATTTCCTGAGCTCTATTGTGAAGCCCATGGCTATGTCTGACTCTCTGAGGCATCCTGGCTGCATCAGGAACATCCAGCCAAGACCAGGGACAACCAGATGGCTAACAGCCAGCATAAGAACAAAATCAACAAGAGTCATGACAATACAGAACCACCACAGCCCATCTATCCTACTACAGCAAGTCTTGGATATCCTAACACAGCCAAAGCACAGAATATGAACTTAACTCCAACTCTTATGAAAATGATAGAGGCCTTTAAAGAGGACATGAATAAATCTCTTAAAGAAATACAAGAAAATATAAAAGAAAAAAAGAAAAAAATGAGTGAAGGAAATGAATGAAACTGTTCAAATTCTAAAAATGGAAATAGAAGCAATAAAGAAAAGACAGCCTGAGGTAATTCTAAAGATAGAAAACCTAAAGAAGAGAACAGGAACTACGAATGTAAACATCATCAACAAATTACAAGAGATGGAAGAGAGAATCTCAGGTGTAGAAGATATGACTGAAGAAACTGATACAGCTGTCAAAGAAACTGCTAAATCTAAAAACTTCATGACACAAAACATCCAAGAAATCTGGGACACTATGAATAAAGACTAAACCTAATAATAATAGGAATATAAGAGAAAATTTCAAGCTATAAGGCCCAGCAAAATATTTTCAACAAGTCGTTGAAGAAAATTTCCCAACTTAAAGAATAATATGCCTATAAACATACAAGAAGTTTACAGAATGCCAAATAGATTAGACCAGAAAAGAAAATCTTCCTGCCACATAGTAATAATAATGATAAATGATAATAATAATAAACTACATGTATAGAATAAAGAAAGAATAGTAAGAGCTACAAGGGAAAAAGGCCAAGTAACATATATGGGCAGATATATCAAAATTACACCTGACTTCTCAACAGAGAATCTAAAAGCCATAAAGGCCTGGACAAATGTCTTGTAGATTCTAAGAGACCACAGATCTCAGTCCAGACTAACTTTTGCTAACTCAGTCCAGCCAAACTTTCATCACCATAGATGTAGAACACAAAATTTTTCAACATCAATGGACTCAAATCCTCAATAAAAAGTCACAGGCTAAGAGAATGGATGTGAAAACATGCTCAGCAAGGAAGATAGACATTATGTCAATGTAAAGGGCTGGAAAAGGTTTTCTAAGCAAACAGATCCAAGCAGCAAGCTAGAGTAGCCATTCTAATACATAATAAAATAGACTCTCAACCAAATATAATCCAATGATAACAGGGAAAGACACTTCATACTCATCAAAGTAAAAATAGACCTAGATGATGTCTCAATTCAGAATATCTATGCTTTATATGCAAGGGTAACCACATTCATAAAAGAAACACTACTAAAACTTAAATCACAAATCAAACCCCACAGAATAAATGGAAACTTCACCACACCACTTTCACCAGTGTACAGGTCATTGAGACAGAAACTACAGAGAGAAATAATGAAACTAATAGAGGTTATGAATCATATGGACCTAATAGATATCTACAGCACATTTCACCCAAACACACAAAAAATATAGCTTCTTCTCAGAACCTCATGAAATCTCCTAAGTTGACCATATAGTTGGTCACAAAACAAGCCTCAGCAGACACATAAAAATTGAAATAACCCTGTATCTTTTCAGACAACCACAAATTAAAGCTGAAATTTAAAAACAGAAACAGCATAAAGCCTACAAACTCATGGAAACTGAACAACTTTTTACTGAATAGCCAGCCACTGTATCATAGAAAAGAAGAAAGAAAAAAATTTAAAGATTTCTAGAATCCAATGAAAATGAAGGCACAACATATCCAGAGACTGAAAGAACAGCCAATCAATGACTGACCCAACTTGAGACATATCCCATAGGAGAGAGACAATTCATGACACTATTAATGATATTCGGCAATATTTGCAGATAGGCCTAGCATAACTGTCTTCTAAGAAGCTTTATCCAGCACCTGATGGAAACAGATGCAAGGATCCACAGCCAAACATTAGGAGGAGTTCAGGGAGTCTTTCAGAAGAATGGGGGGAAGTCTTGAGGAATCTGAAGGTGTCAAGGCCACAAGAAGACCTACAAAGTCAACTAACTTGGGCCCATGAAGACTCACAAAGACTGAACTACCAACTAAAGTGTATGATTGAGCTAGAAATAAGCCCTGTACACATTTGTAGTAGATGTGAAGTTTGGTCTTCATATGGTGCCTCTAAAAATTGGAGCAAGGGGCTGTCTCTGACTGTTTCCTGCCTTTGGATCCCTTTCCTCTAGCTGGACTGCCTTGTCTGACTTCAGTGGAAGAGGATATGTTTAGTCCTGCCGGGACTCAATGTCCCAAGGCAGTGTGGTACCTGTGATTGTTAGTATATGCTTAGCTCAGGGCGTGGCACTATTAGGAGGTGTGGCCTTCTTAAAGTAGGTGTGTCACTGTGGGTATGAGCTATGACCCTTGTCCTAGATGCCTGGAAGCCAGTCTTCTGCTAGATGTCTCTGGAAAAGAGGTGAAACTCTCAGCTTCTACAGCTTCTACTCTGCCTGGATGCTGTCATGCTCCTGCTTTGATGATAATGGACTGAACCTCCAAACCTGTAAGCCAGCCCCAATTAAATGTCATCCTTATATGAGTTGCCTTGGTCATGGTGTATGTTCACAGCAGTAAAACCATAACTAAAACAGTACCCAAGGATGGTTTCCTCTTTTCTGAGGAGAAGAAGAGGGGGCTGTGTAGTAGGGGCATTGTAAGGTTAAGATTGGGAGAAGGGCAAGCTGTGATCATGATGTAAAGTAAATAAATTAATGAATGAAAAATATATAAACTATATAATATTGTTATATTTGTTATATACTTAAGTTAAATAATTACTCATTTGAAATTCCAATTTTACAGGCACTCTGAATGTTGTCAAGTATATAACCTCTTTGGCTCCATATTTCTAAACACACACTTCCTGGGAGTGTTTATACCCTAGACAGTAGAAGAGTGTTAGAGCCACCATGTAGAAACTGGATTCCATGATACCATGTCACCTAATGTTCTTCACATCACCCTGGAAGGCTCAAAACCTCATAGGTATTATATCCCCCCCTTCCTTTCCACCAGGATTCTCCAGACTTTGACCTTGACTTTCTTGTTCTCCCATGACCTTTTCTTGGTGAGAACATGCTTTTTCATGAAAGTTTTTAACTTTATACGTTCTTTGTATATGCTATTGGCTCTTCAAGGTGAATTGATTGCTCCAAACTCCAAAGATTGAGAAATTTGCTGAGCGAGTAAGAAAATGGTAGAGGTCGATGAGAAATGAGGAGGTAGATTTGATAGAACTTGTCAGACAGATCAAGGAGAGGGCCTAAAGAGCAGGGAGAGGTAGATCACAGAAGGCAGACTTCAGTGCCCTGTACCTAGTAAGTGAAAAAGACAAGCCATGCCTTGATATTCTTCTGATAGTAGCTTTGACCATGAAGGACTCTGAAAGTGTCATTAGCAACAATGATAACAGCTACTTCTCTACATCGTGAGATTCTCAGAGTGAAAATGGAGTCCAGTTTAATTCAGTCTTGTTGGGCTAATAAATTCCCAGAGTAATAAGCAGTGAGTACTTCCAGGTAGCTGATTCTATGGCTCGCTCTAACAGAGAAAAGAGTTTGGCATAAAAACAAGCAAAATCTTCAAAAATTTTAACACAGAAATTGTAAGTGCAGTAAGGTATTGTGACTTTTCTGTTTCACTCTATTATCTTCAATAAACAATTAGCAAAGTGCACCATGTCTACTGATGAGCTGTGTTTAGATTTGTTTTCATAGGAGATAATGACCAAAGGGGCAGTCAATATTACGTCACAGACAGAAAACTCAGGATGGAAGGAAACTAGATTCTAATCCACCTCTGGCATATGCATACCCCAAGGAAAGTCAGGCTTCATCATGGCTACAAAATAAAGAGGTTAACCCCATGATTCTGTGAACCATTGGACTCCTCTGGTTCTCATTGCTACTCACTAGTTAAAGGGTCACATCTATAGTCAGTTATGGTTGTGTCCCATGAATCTTCCAGAAAACTTGTTCTCACGTGCACCAAGAATCTACATATCCAATTAAATACCAATGAAAAGTCCAGTGCCATTCTTCATAGACATGGAGAAGACAATCGTAAATTCCATGCTGAAGCAGGAAAGAACAGGTATAGTCAAAGCAATAATGAAAAGAAAGAATGTGGCAGGAGGTATCCCCATGTCTGATTTTTAAGTAATACTACAGAGCCATAACAATAAAACAGCATGGTACTGGCACACAGACAGATGCATAAATCAATGGAATAGAACAGTGGATCCAGGTATAAATCTACACAGCTACCTGATGTTTTTTTAACATTTTGATGTTTTATTTAATATTTTTCTGCTTGAGAATACAAGGGTATTTGTTTTTACCCATAGACTAGAACTGAGTTTTAAAGCTAATATATAAGGTGAAGAAAAAAACCTTCCTTTTAGCCTTCATGACATACTGATATACTCATAGGTCAGTGCCTCCCTCAACCCTTGTCATAGATTTTGCAGTAGATAGAAATTAACACAGATACCCACAACTGAACAACGTATGGACAGTGAAAGGCTTTGGAGTTCTCAGTCCTAAATAAGATATCGTCATGAAACTCTTCTCCTCAAGGCTCAGGGATGTACATGGAAGAGGATACAGAAAGATTGCAAGAGCCAGAGCCGAAGAATATCTGCAAGGAAACAATGTCTTCCAGACACACTGGAATGATCCATATATGATCTCACAGAGACTGTGGAAGAACTCACAGGACCTGAAAAGGTTCAACCCAGACAGGCCCTGCACTGAGAAGTAGACACATGGTCCCACCCCTAACCAAGAAGCTATTTACAACTGAAACCCTCTGACAAATGGAAAATCAGTTTTCTCCAATGGAGTGTCTTTAGATATAGCAACCATATTCCTAGGCAATCCCCAATCCCAGAAGTAGTTGGCCAACACAAAACAAACTCCATAGGATATCAGAGAGCTTGGGGGCATTAGATGGTTTAGGTTTGTCCTTATTTGTTGTTGTTTTATTGAGTTTTGCTTATTTTGATTTTTGTTTTCTTTTTTAAGAAAAAAAAGGAAAGAAAGAACATGAAGTTGAATAAGAAGGAAGGTAGAAAGAACCCTGAAGGAGTTGAATGAGGGAGAGAGAAATGATCAAACTGTATTATATTTTTAAAAGATGTATAGTATGCCTGTCTCTCAGCAGGTTATAGAAGCCAGAGCTACACTCTAGAATTCAATGACAAAATACTATTTGTGAACAGTGTTACAGTTCTCTGCAGTGGCATCCAAGGTTTTGATGCATCTTTTTAGTAACCTTCTCTATTCATTTTAAATTTGAGAACTTCATACATGAGGACTACATTTATGACACTCGGACATGTTCCCTCCCATGTCCCTGTCTTCCTCACAAATCAATGACCTCTTCTTCTGTAATTATTACTGTCTCAAATATAATATATTGTTCTAGTTTTTTAGCAAGGTGTCAAAACTAAGCCTTGGAGAAAAGAGAGCATCTTCAGCAAACAGTGTGCAGAAGCTTAGATATCAGTATGCAGAAGAAAGAAATGAGATGCCTGTCTCCAGCTCTCAGTCTGTACAAAACTCAACTGATGAAAGAATATTCTAAAACTGATAGAGAAAAGATAGAGTGTACCCATCTGCATACAGACATAGGTAAGAACTCCACAGGATAGGAAAAAATAACAACAACTGACAAATGGAGTCGCGTGAAAATGAAAGCTATGTACAGCAAAGGAAACTCAAATGAGTGTAGAGGCGGCCTGCAGAATGAAAGTAAGTCTGTCAGCTCTACTTCTGGCAAAGATTAAAGGCTAGAACATACAAAAACTCAAAAACCATGAAAACAAACAACTCAATTTTTAAAAATGGGCTACAGACATAAACAAGAAAGTTGGCAAAAGAAAACACACCAATGATTAGGAAACACTTTAAAGTGTGTCCAACATACTTATCCATTAGGAAAATACACATTAAAATTATTTTACCATACCATCTCATCAGAGTTGGAATGTCTATCATCAAAAGTACCAATAACAGCAAATACTGATCACAGATGTAAAGAAATGGGAATTCTTATATACTCTTGATGAAAATGTAAACTAGTGTACCCACTAATTTGAAGAACAGTTTGGAGATTTCTCATTAAAAAAAAAAAAACTAAGAATAACTACTATATTACCCAGCTAAACCATTCCTTGGCATCCACACAAAGGACCCTATACCACACTGCAGGGCATCTGCACATTCATGTTTGTTGCCGTTTGTTCCAACAGCTAGTTTCTACTGGGGAAGGGAAGCTTAGATGCCTAACAACTGAAGAGTGGATAACGAAGATGGGGTACATATGCATAATGAAATGTTGCTTAGCTATAGTGAAAGATGAAATGGAAGACAAATGGGTAGAATTGAGAAAAATACGATAAGTGAAGTAAGACTTAGAATACCTAAAGACAATATCACAGTTTTTAAAAAGTAGGCTCCTACTCTCAGCTATTTAGTAAGGTGTGTCTAACATGGAGTATCTTTGCAAACCAGGAACTAAGGAAGGAAATTAGGAGGAAGGGCTACCTGAAGGAATGGCAGATAGAAGAACATAGACTTAAAGGAAAGAAAGGATAAAGTGCTATGGATGAAATGGTTTAGGCAGGGGGCACAGGGGAACTGGGGAGATGAGGTCACAGGTTGAGGCAAAGACTACATGGAAAAAAAGAAGTATAAAGAAATCTGTTGGAAAGCAAGACTGGCTCACTAGCATAATAGCACTTTGAGAAATAACCAACTGCCCTCTGAATGACTCAAGAACCGTTCCATGGAGGATGGGATAATCAATCTTTGGTACTGTAGACCTGTATAATTACTTGTATATGGAGGTAGGAGACCCACGAATTAACTATATGGGCACAGTATCAAACTACCTGATAAATACATATGCTTATACCCATGGACAAAAGCAGCTCCAAGCTTTAATCAGGGAAGCTCCTCCTTGCAATAAATAGTCGTGAATGCAATGATGACTCATGGCTGCCAAGATACATAAGATAAGTAGGCATGGACCCAGTTCTAAGCCAGTAACTTATATCACCCACTTTTAGGCCCAAAACATTTTGGACAAAGAGATGGAACATATGTAAGACACAGAAGATACAGTGAAGGACTATGAAATACCATTCTCTAACACATCTACAATAATCATTAGCTCATATCAACTGTGTTTACCAGTAATGAGTGAACAGAAAACCACTCTATCAACAATTAGCCAAAAAGAGAGGGGGCTCAAGTGCTCCTACTCCTTACCTCTGAACTACTGGCTATGGAATAGATTCTTGTAGAGAACTGCATGTCTGCTCAGCCCACTAGTCTCCAGTGGACAAATCTATGGTCACACAAATGTCACTGTTTAATGTCAGTGGGTCATAGAGCAAACTGAATAGACATGAGCATTAAAAATAGATTTGTAATGATAGAGAAGGTGTACAAAGGTGGTAGAGACACACATGTCTGAAATAATAGAAGAAAATAATTAAATAAGCTTATAGAAAATGAGTTTGACCTCTTTCAAAAAATATGTTTCTGAAAAAGAAAATGAAAAGCTAAAACTTAATGTGAGTTTATCCCGAGAGAACCCTGGTTAGAAACCCAGGCAATAGCAGTCTTCCCTTTTTGACAAACTTAAATGCCATTTTAAAGAGAGAGAAAAGATTAAGGTAAGTTCTAACATCCTTTTCTCCTTAGGAAAAGCTACCTGTTGAGAAATCTAAAATAGTTCTTGTTATCTCAAACTTATAGAACCTACAAGTTCATGTTTTTAAAAAATACACTCAACTCCAAGAGAAGGAATAAAATATCAGTCTCAATGATCATAACACAATCACTCCATAGACAGCCTTGAGTGCTGAACACAGTGCACCAACCTTAACCTCAAGAGCCAGAGGACACATCCATCCTACTTTCTGCATGGACAGAAGCTCCAAGGTCATTGGCAGAAACTGTTCGGGTACCACTGTACTCTCAGACACTCCTCATCAACCCTTAACTTACTCTTGTACTGGCTGTCCTATAGTATGTCTGGCTCTAACTTTAACATCTACCAAAAAGTGGTGGCAAATAACTTACCGAGGTGTAAGTTATGGAGGCTGTGAAGGTCAAGAGCACGGTGCCAGCTTCTGTTCATATCTTCTGGTGCATCCCAGCCTTGTGGTGCACCAAACATGGCACAGAAAGTTACGTGGTGAGAAGCAGTGAGCCCCCATTTTAGCTCAGCTCGTGCCTGTCTCAAAAGGCACCAATACTTTCACTGGGGCTCTACACTTTCATGCCACCACCTTATATATCAAGGACCTTTAATATGAATCTGAGGATAAGCACTTGGGAGGTGTGTTCAAAAATATTTTTGCACCTTACATAATCACCTGCTATGTCACCAGATTAGTGCATGTGTCTAGACGCCCTCAAACGAGAATCACAAACCCTCTCTCTCTGTTTTACGCTTCACACTCTGTCTGAGATACCCATCGTATTTTTTTTTGCTCTTTATTGCTTTTCATTTTCTTTATTGATTTGTTTTTAATAATTTCTTTTAGATTTATTTCATGAGCCTGAGTGCTTGGTATGTACATATGTTTGTACATACCTAGTGTCTGCAGAATATCAGAAGCATTCTGGATGGCTGTGAGCTACCATGTGGATGCTGGGAACCGAACCCAAGTCCTCTGTGAGTACTACCAATACTCTTAACCCCTAGGCCATCTCTGCAGCCCTTTATTTATTTTTATTTTATGGATATGGTTATTTTGCCTTTTTGTACGTCTGGGCCCCCAATACGTGTAGTACCTATAGAGGCCAGAAGAGGACACTATATCCCCTGGAACTGGAATTAGGGGTGATTGTGAGTGAGGTACCATGTGGGTGCTGGGACTCAAACCTGTGTCCTCTGGGAAAAGAGCAAGTGTTCTTAACTACTGAGCCACGTTTCCAATCCCTTAAGCCCAAGTCCTAATGCCGTTGACAACCCCGGGGAACTTACTGGAAACATTAAATTCTTAGGCCCTACCTTAGATCTGCAGAATCAGAAAGTCGAGGCTCCAGCTACAGCTTATGTTTTCATAAGCCTCGCTGGCTAGAAAATGATTCTCAGTGTCAACTCTGGGTTTCTGCTGCAGCTCTAAGCTCAGGAGCGCTTATGGTCAGGGGGACCCCAGTGGTCTGGTTCAAAAAACAGGAGGGCTAAGCCTAGCATGAGGGGACAAACCTGGAATCCCAGCATTTAGCAGGTGGAAAGAGGAGAATCATATAGCCAGGCCTATATGAGACTTCATCTCAGATAGATAGATAGATAGATAGATAGATAGATAGATAGATAGATAGATAGATAGATAGATATAGAGAGATAGAGAGATAGATAGCGGGAAGGGAACACAGCTCGGTGATAAATCGCTTGCCTAGTATCAGAGGGCAGGTTGGGCGTGTGATTTAGCGGTAAAATGACTGCCTAGCATACATGAGGCCACAAGTTCAATCCCTAGCAATGGAAACAAAAGGAAACTCTGTTGTGCACTCAAGCCCCACATGGAACCCTGCTAGCTTCTTGGCCCCACAGACCCCCTCCTTCCCTCACCATCACACAGGACGGCCACATCTTCATAGTGAAAACAGTTGTGGACTCCCCAGCCCCTGCTGCCACACTCGCTCAGAGATGCTTCCTGCCCACGGCACTCCACATTATCCAGGAAAATGGGCCCTCTGCCCTGGCCAAAGGCGAGGGGCCGCGGTACTGGCAATGCCAGGCCACAGCCTAGCTGAGGACACACCACGTTGGCATCTACAACGTCCCAGTCATCGTTGCAAACGCTGCCCCAGGAACCACTGTGCATGACCTCCAGGCGCCCTGGGCAGCGACTTGGGCCCCCTACCAGCCTCAACTCTGGGAAGGGCAGTGGAGTGGGCTGGAGGGCACTGGCTAGTGGGAACAGAAGAAGGAAGGACAGTGCTGGGGGGAGGGGCAGGGGAGCAGCACCCCCATCCCCAGGCTTCCATCCCCTGCTCCATTTATCAGGCTGGGGGCCAGTGTGCATCTCTGCTTCCTTGGGTGTCCAGCCAATGGACGGCTTTTCAGATGGTTCCATCAAGAATCTGAGAAGTCACAGCTGGAACATCTGCGACTCAAGATCCTCCGTGTTTACTTCCAGCTGCAGGGGCCAGCTGTGGGAATGTTCTGGGTTCTTTCTGTCCCTGTCTCTAGAGAGTCCAAGTTTCAATCACTGCCTCTGCTTCGGGAACTTTAGGAGGGGGAAGGGCTCCCCAGATGCAGATCAACACAGACTTTTCTTCTTTCCGTAGCTAGAAGGAGAGAAGAGGCAATATCCTTGGCCATGGAGCTGTTGGTGGCCCCAGCCTGTCCCCACCTGACCTTTGGGGCAGAGAGAGGCTAAGGGACAGCGCAGGTGGTCCGTAGTGTTATGAGCAGCCCTAGAGGAAGGGCGATACTCGTCATTTTTTATCTAGCTTTCATCCCTAAAACTCAGTCCAATACCTTATGAGTTGAGCCAGGCTCAACTAGGTAGACCTTAGTGCATTCTCAGAGGTCAGAGGAAATCTGTTTTAATCCTTGCTACCATTCAGCTATTCAGTGAGTCACAATTAGTATTTAACCACATCAGTGTAGTGTGAACAATAGCAGCCCAAAGGCTAATAATGATGGTCAATTGCCAAAGTGACTGCACTATACAGAAAACACTAACAAATTAAAAGAATACTCTTTTCCAGAGCATAAATTTCCAGTTCCTTAAAGAAGGTTAACAATACCCCTCTCCCCCAAGAAACTAGAAGCACATAGAAAGTATGACCTTTTTGCTGACTACTGAGGAGTCCTTGGCACTTACTTTCCCAACACAATGCCAGATGCAGAGGGTGGAAGACCTGCATGAAGCTGAGCATAGTTCCAACTACTTTAGAAAACAAGCAACTCCAAGGTCTTTCAGCCTGACAGCCTCCAGTAAGTGGGAACTTGATGATGGATATGTTCCTTTACCAGTCTCATGGCTGGAGCCACAGAGGACAAAGCTCAGTAACAAGATCTCAACAAAACCTCCGATCCACTGGGCTGAAAACTGTGACTACAGCAGCATCAGAGTCCTCAATGATGAGGAATTTTGCCCTTGCCTGGGGTCATCCTAGCCAATTAAGAAGCAGACAATTTACTTTGCATAATTGAAAGTTTTCTCTATAGTCTGGGTAGAGACTTTCCCTTAGAGTTAACTAACTCTCCACTGATCCACTCTGGGGGCTTTAAGAACTCCATGATGCTGATAGTACACGCTGATTGCTGTTCTCTGTCTCTGTTAGACAAGGTGAATTAACCCATTTGCTGAGTTTTATGGAAAGAGACTGCAGATTTGTTACATTAAAGTGTCAGGATCAAAACCATTTAGGAGTCTAATACTGGAGCACCTAAACTCTACATGAAAACCTGTGCTCTGGGGACACATCTCTGAGTGCACTCTCTGTTTTTAAGAGAACCTATAAAACTACCACCTTCCCACTTTAAAAGCTCTGGCTACTGAGCTAACACTAGGAGATACAGAACCATCAGCATGACTGCAAGGGGTATAACTCAGTCTGTGAATGTCAACCCAATAATTGATCAAGAAAACCAGAAACTGGGATCTTTACACTGTTCTCTAAACCTGTAATGTGTAAGCCTTCTACTGGAAAGAGATTTTGGAATCAATGCCTATGGAATACCAGGTTTGATTTTTTTTATTTTTTGTTTTTTTGTTTTTGGGGTTTGTTTATTTGTTTGTTTGTTTTCAGAATTCTCCCAGCTTCAATAAAGCCTGATAAAATATTCAGAGATCAAACTGCCATAGCTTTGAATTGTGTGCATGATTACAGATATTATACTAGTTCATCATGACCCATAAATCACAAGCTTTTCAAGGTGAGCCTCACTCTCTCCTCCTACAAGCCATACAGAAGTAATTTTATATTTCAGCTCTAATTTGGTAGGAGTTTTTGCTTGTTTTTGTTTGTTTGCTTGCTTGCTTGCTTGTTGATTAATGAATCATTGTACTCTGAAGTTTGGGAAAAGTGGAAGAGAAAGAAAAGACAGATCATGACTAAATGCTTTATATTCATACAATGTCTTTCCCAGCTTTGTTTTAGTTGCTGTGATAAAATACTCTGCAAGAAGCAACTAGAGGAGGGGTTTATTTAGTTAATTGTGATATAATTCCAGAATACAGTCCATCACGCAGGCAAGATATTAGTGGTAGAAGCTTGAGGCTGCTAGTTATAACATATCCACTCAAGGACAGAGGGAAACAAATGTAACCATGTTGCCTGCTTTATAGTATTCTTCATTCTTACTCAGTTCAGGATCTAGTGTACCTTAGACAGTCTAGGCAATAGCACCACCCGCTATGCAACTGACCTTACTACATCAATTCACAAACAAGTCAGTCTTCTACAGACACGCTCACGGGCCAAGCTGGTCTAGATAATTACTCATTATCTATCTCTCTTCCTGGGTGATTCTAAATATCGTCAAAGAGACAAGTTACCACAGTATCTGAGCCTAGAAGTGATTAGTGGTAAGAAGGAACTGTGGGTGTAGTTGCACATTCCTATGATCTACAGAAGAAATGCTTCTTTAATTTAAAAAAAAGAATGAATAAAAGAATATAAAGACAAAAGAAACCATAATAAATTATGCTAAACATCACCTGCTACATCAAATGCAACTAATTAAAGCAACTTCCTTAGTTATGATGTATTTTAAATGGGTCATATTTTGATATGGCATAGAGAAGAGCCTAATCTGTATGTGCTTGATATAAATTTCTACAAAAACATAAACCTTGTCATAGTTCTTCTGGAAAATGGAAGTTGGGCTGTCATGGAGTACTTCCCTAAAGTATGATATCATTCTGAGCACCTGTGAAATCAGTGATGATGGAGACTTGAACATTGACTGCGAGGACACCATAGACTCAGAAGAGATGAAAAGGCACAGATGAGACACTGGGCTATGTTCTGAAGTAAAAGCAGGGTGATAATTAACTAAAATGAACTCCAGTGTGATCAGGAAATCCTTCAAGCAAGGGAGAAACTCTAACATGGGTGTGGTGTGGAGAAAGGGAAGAGTGGAATGGGCATGGGAACTCTCTTCACAGTCCTCGGTGGATATGCCAGACACTCGGTGTCTACTCAGCCAGAGCTCAGACTGAGTGCAATGACGGCCACAGACTGAGGAACTAGTATCTTATCACGTAATAAACCAGCAGAGTTGCTCTGGGTAACAAGAAAACATTTAATGACTGGATCTGTTCATGAAGCTAAAGTTCTCTGCTTGTGTTCACAGGGAGAATCCTCTCTGCTGCCTATGAAAAGAAGGGCATGTAAATTTTTTCATAGAAGTTTCTGTAAAGAATAGGTAGTTATCCAACCTACATCTCCACATTATCTCTGCCTGTGGTGATGAACTAATGCTGGCATTACAAAAGTCCACCTAGCTTGATTTGCTTTTCTGGGAGACAAGATAAGAACAATTCCCCACTTTTCCACCTGTCCCATGTCGTGAAGGACACTTTCAGATCAATGCATTGCTGCCTTAATTATGATTTTTCTTTACAAAAATGAAGGTTTGATCATCTATTTCCACATGCCTCTCTTTCCAGAGGAGTGCTCCCTAACCCCCAGTTTGGTTCTACATGTATGTTCTGCCTGACAGATCAGTGGTACTTTGCTCGGAGGGGAATTTGAATAAAAGGTTCTAGAATACTGGCTCCACAAGCCATGCCTCCACAAGATATCTTCTTGTCCCAGATAGCATTTCAGATGCAAGGTAACACAAGGGTATCACAGGGGTGACATAGGGGTGACACAGGAGTGACACAGAACTGACACAAGGATGACACAGGAGTCACACAGGGCTGGCACAGCATGACACAGGGGTAACACACGGGTAATACAGGAGTGACACAGAGGTTACACGGGTTACACAGGGGTAACAAAAGGGTGGCATGAGTCCCACGGGTCACAAGGAGAAAACAAAGGGGTGACACAGGAGTAACACAGGGGTCACACAAGGGTAACACAAGAGTGGCACATATAGGGATAACACAGGGGCCTACAGTTATTGCTTTGTACTTTGCACTTAGCTGAATATATCCAGAAGTGTCCATAGATGAGCATCACACACTTCTGAGAAATCTGTGCCAACAAACTCCTATGATGTTCAGAGGTACACACGCCCCAAGCACTATTAGTGTGCTCCTTTCCAAAAGAACAACAACAACAACATAAAAAAAACCCAGATGTTTAATAATAGACAAAAAAGAAAGTTTATTTTAGTAATGGGTTTATTTAGACCACATATACAATCAAAGTGGATTCTATTATCTTAAATCAAGGTATAAGAAAACAATGGTATTTTCAGATATTACAAAATACTGCTGCATTTAGTGCTTGGAAGTAGCACTCTCTATTTACTTTATTTGAAACCAGCCAGGAGAGTAATCTGCATGTTCTCACTGAACTCCTTCCATGGCTTTCTAAGAATAACAACCCCAGGCTCCACAGCTGTGAGATCTAACCCCATCAAGAGGCAGCTAAAAAGCAAGCAGCATTTTGCAGAACAGGAAGTAGATTCCACAATGTGTACACTTCAGGGAACAAAACCAAAATAATTCTGAATCTCTGCCTCTAGATGTAAGAATTCTGTGCATCCCATTGGCAATGGTCCCAAGGTCTGGGTTATCATCTCTTTCGAGGCATCTAGGAGGTTTACATGTTATTTCTTATTTTAAGAAAATCTCAAAGGCTGGAATTCAAAACCTGTCTCCTCCCATGGAAAGAAATCTATAACTGTGCTCAATGTCTGAGCTTGAAGGAGTGAAGTTTCAAGGAAAAAAATTTTAATGATGCATTCTTACAAAAGCCAATATTTCCTTTCTTCTTATGCCAGTCAATAAATATTTTCTTCATCTTTGTCAAACATTTACTTGAAACAAGGCCAATAGTTATGGGCTTATTATTCACAAAACAACCATATACATTAAACATAAAATATAGGCCGAAAGAAAGAAGCAGGGAAATCAATCAACAAGAGAACATAAGACCAGCTGTCTTCACTCAAGTCGGTTTAAAATGGAAGAGAGAGAAGAGGGAGAAGATGCAGGGAGAAGAAGAGGAAAAACAAGGGAAGGAGAGAAAGAGGAGAGACTGGGGTAAGGAGAGGGAGAAAGAGTGATTACAAGGGAGGGAAAGGATGAAAGAATGAGAAGGAACCAAAGCAGAGTCAACAGCTGGGATAGTCCTGATGTCCATCTACAGGTCTAAGAAAAATTAAAAAGAAAAAAGAAAAAAGAAATTACGTCATTAGCAGGAAAAACTGGTGCAAGTAAACAAAGTAAGTCTCAGAAAAAGAAATATCACTTGCCTTCTCTTATTCATTTGTAAATTCTAGGTCATCCACAGGTCCATAAAGCCATATATGGACATATACATGCATTTATAAGGTCTGAAATTACAAGCAAGATTGAGGGAATGGAGTGCAGACAAACACAGAGAAATAGGTTATAGTCAAAGTCCATGAAATCCATCACTATCTATAATGAGTGTATGCCAATAACTTCTGAAGGTCTACAGAGTATAACGGTGCTATCTGGGATTGTCATGCGTGGACCCAAAAAGATTGCTGGTTATTAGTAGTTACTGTGTAGGCAAGAAGCTCTTAAAGGCTAGAATTCAAAACCTTTCTCCTCCTGTGGAAAGAAATCTACGCATGTGCTCAATGTCTGAGCTTTATGTCTCAGGAATTGTCCATTGTTTAGCTTTCTTGCATTTAAACCCTATTCAGTGGTACTATATTACGACAAACTCAAAAGAGAAAACTATCTCTACTTATCACCACTTTCCTGAGTTGGCAGTTGGAAAATGAAAGGCCATTGCTGG
The DNA here is from genome assembly GCF_004785775.1 of Grammomys surdaster. Taxonomy (NCBI): domain Eukaryota; kingdom Metazoa; phylum Chordata; class Mammalia; order Rodentia; family Muridae; genus Grammomys; species Grammomys surdaster. The sequence continues at coordinate 4,971,018 of NW_021604634.1, read as the reverse complement.
ACATTGTCACTTTTCTTTGCTGCCAATTATGTGTGGCTGAGGTGTGAAGGCAATAAATAAAGTCTCATGTGACCTTCTAAGTGCTTCCCACAGCAGGCCTGGTGCTATACTTTTGTAAAGGATTGGTTTGGGGATCTTAAGGTGTTCTCTGCATACTCTCGTCTGGTTGAGACCAGCAGTGTTTGTCAGCAGTATCTCTATGGAACCTAATGGGCAATGTACAAAACTAAGTTTTATAAATAGTAGTCAGATTTCAACACTCAAAATCTAATCTTTTAATGAAAGGACAAGAAACACAAACTTCTGAATGCGATAAAGCAAGAGCTGCAGGTTGTTCAGCAGTAGACAACCAATGGCTATGATTTACTGCACATCAGCATGGTCCAAACAGTGCCCTTGGAGGACTGCATTGGAACCAAGTTAGGACTGTTGCCGCACACACAGCACAGAAAAGAGAATAATCAAGTAGGGCAAAATGTTATGAGCATTATGTAACTGACATTCCCTTTTTAATGCTGGGTAGTTTATATAACTGACTTAAGTGCTTAGGTAGAAACTTCCAAGTGCTGATGGACACAAAGTGGGTAGTAAATACTGATACCCAGAAAAGAATCATAGACCTTCAGTCTGTGGGGAAAACACAGAGCAGATCCCTCCTAAGAGTTAACAAACAATAGCCTGCCTGGTCAGAAGTGCTGCCAACATGCACCAGCAGCCAGCCATCCTCAGAGAACACTCAGTCATACATCACCTGATATCTAGTACCCTCTTAGGACCTGGGGATTACTCAGGAATATAGTTTCTATGGAAAATGGGAAGAGACAACCAACATGAAAGTAAGAAAATGAAGGAAACAGAAGCAGCCATGGTTCTCATGAATGATTCTCACAGTTTTCTCACTGAAAGCACTTGGGAATCAGGACCAGAAGTTCTGACAACTCAAGCATCCTTTTGAACACTATGTTGCTTACTTTTCTCCATGCTGGGTTAAAACACCTGATAAAAAACAAATTGAATAAAGGGTTTGGTTTGGGCTCAAAATATATGGCAGTATTGTCCATCATGTTGGGAACTGAGAGCATGAGGAAGCTGGTCACATTTTATCCACAGTCAGGAAGCAAAGAGAGATGAATGCCCTTGCTCAGCTTGCTGCCTCCTTTACTTCCAGCCCAGAGCCCAGTCTATGTAGGGATGTGGCCAGTTTTGGTGGGACTTTTCCTCTCAGTGACCTCTCACACAAGCTCAGAGGTTTGTATCATCAGTGATTCTAGATCCTGTCAAACTGACAACAAAAATGAACTGTCAGATGTTTTCTAGTCAAACAAAAACCTCCTCCATCTTCACACCTATGTGTGCATACCTAAAGCTATGCCTGAATAATCATCTTCATGTCTTGGAAGTTAGAGATGTGTCTCAGCAGTTAAAAGAACTTGCAGCTTTTCTAGAAGACCAGAGTTCAATTTCCAGTATTCACCTAGGGCAGCCCACAAGCTCTAATAATTCCAGGTCAAGAAGATATGACACTTTCGGGCCTCTGTCAGTACTGACAGACATGTGGCATATACTCACATAGACACATAACTAATGAAACAGTTATAACAATCTTTAATGTCTCCCTCTTCATTATCATCATCATTGCCATGTTTATTACGCCCCTAGCTAAATCATTTCCTTTGGTCTCTGCTTTAGCCATTTCTGAAAATTTGAGGAACAAAGACTGAAGTCAGCTCTAAGGGCCCTGGTTCTTTGAGCATGGCAGGCTAACACCACTGTCTAGAAATTCAGAATTTGAAGACTCTGTGATTTCTAAAGTTTTTCTAGTGCATAAAAATGAAGCACCTAAATTAGCATGTACTTGTAAAGATTTGTTTTTGAAAATTCCAAGTTTGAGCCTTTAAACATATCTATTTAAGCTGAGGTATTAGAAGAGGCAGAGCAAGCTGCCCCAGCCCCTCTGTTTCTGGCACTCTGGAAGACTCCAGGCACTATCTTTGGCTGACCTTCATGTAATATCCAGAAGCTCAGGAGGCATCAGCTTAAGGCCTGCTGTTGGAAATTTCAATGAGGAATTTTGATACCAAAAATCAGCTTATGTCCAGGACAGGAGAATATGAGAACAAAATGTCCTTCCCTATCTTAGTATTGCAGAATGAGCAAAATGATGGACTTGCTGTCATGTTTTTAACTGAAGCAGGAAAAGCATGAAATATGCCATTTTCTTTCTAAGCATTACTGGCTCCTGCAGGGCAGCTGGGTGCTTTCAACACCCAAAAGCTAAATGACAGAACACTTTTCATGCTATTACTGGAATCTGTCCCTTAGTCCCGTGATTCATGTGTTTGTAAGCTAGATGCCCCAGGAATTCTACAAGCATCAACAAGGGAGGAGATATCTATGCCATCAGCAAGGGGAGAAGAAAAGACACAAACGTGAATGTCAAAGCCCTGAGAGCAAGGCACTGCAGCTGCGGCTTGTTTCCTGTCTAGAGGCTTCTGTCTGAAAATCAATTCCATATTGATCATAGGGTTAAAGTAGGCAAGTATTTACAGAGATGACAAGTTATATATAGTGTGTGGTGTGTGTGTGTGTGTGTGTGTGTGTGTGTGTGTGTGTGAGAGAGAGAGAGAGAGAGAGAGAGAGAGAGAGAGAGAGAGAGAGAGAGAGAGATTTAACCAGAGACAATTTCATGCAAATATCAGACTATGAGAAGTCTGATGTTCTAATATTGAATTATTTTTTAAATAAAAGGAGCTTTTTCTTGAATATCTAATATGAAAATAACCATTATAAAGCTTTAATAAAGTTTTTTAAATTCCTTCAGAAGTTCATACATGCACATGATGTCTTTAATAATCTTTGCCACGTATCTTTCTCATTCTTCCTCGATCTCTCTCCAGCATTCCCCCTCGAACATCTTGCCCCCTATACTTTATCAACTTGTGACAGACTTTATTGATTACATCAAATGAAAGTTTCTGTAGAGAAAAAGACAAGTTGTGCTCATAAAATATGGCATTCACATCCATTAGAAAGCAGAAAAATCAGATAACTGGGTCCAGTTTGTGCTGCCTGCCTGTATGCACATTGGTGTGGGACCATTCACTGGGACATGGTCCACTTACCACAAGCCACACCAGTGAAGAAAACTGACCCCTCTTTAGAAGCTATCAACCCTCCATAGCTACTCAGCTAGGGATAGGAGCTCATGATCTCATCCCACAGTATGCTGGAATGTCACCTGTCTTGAACATAAGAAGATCTTGGGCAGGCAGCAAAGCTATTGATTTCATGAGTGTTGTGTTCCTGTTGTGTCTGGAAAGACTGCCTCACTCCCTCCTCCCCAGCCTCTGACCCTTATAATCTTAACACATTAGAAAAATTCTAATTTAAAAACAGATAACGACAAGTTACCAAAACTACTATTTTAAACTATTCACATTAATATTGGCTATATATATATATATATATATATATATATATATATATATATATATTATTCACTCCTTTGTAAATGTGGATGTCCACATGCACAGTTGAGTTGTATTAAAAATGAAACAAAACAAAGAATATGCTCCGTAAATCTTTCTCTAAACCTTCCTTTGTCCGTTTGAGTTGTTTATACAGTGTCTTTCATAGCTCTGGAGTTCTCATCTTCCTTAGAAAATTCTCCGCAACTTTCCTTTTCAATTTGCTTCCTAAATTGAGTAGCTATTTTAAGTTTGGAAATTATTTAAAATGTGATATTTAAGAAAATAAGAGTCCAATTGTATTTCCTCCCCAATGAATCTCTAGTTGTGCCTCCATTGCTTATAAAGTGTCTTATGATTAAATTGAAATACTAACTAGTGTTGCATGATGAGTTTCAATAGGTCTAGAATATTAGCACTCCTTGGTATCTTTGGTTTAATTTGAGGATGCTTGGTGCATATACACGTTAGGCAATATTTCTAATTTATTCTCAATTACACAACTTCCATAGAGAATTTTTAATCTAATTATGATATGATCCTAGTTTGAATTCAGTTATATAAAATTGTTGAGATAATATTATTGTGCACTGTGTAAAGATTGTCTTTGTATTATTTAAATGCTGACCTCTGTGCTGGTAAAGTTGAGTGCAGACTGGACTTTGGTGTTGTTATTTTTATTGGATCATCTCCTGCCTGAGAATTTTGTAAACATTCTCTCATCCTCTGATTGGTTAAACAAAAATCTGATGGCATACAGTGATGCAGGAGAGATAAGGCAGGAGCTTCAGGGAGAGCTAGAACTCTGTGAGGGAGACTGGTAAGAGAGAATTGGCCAGAAAAGAATAAACAGATTAAAAAGTTATAAGAGCTAGTTGGGAACAAGAATGAGCAAATGCCTTAAGCAGTCATAATAAACACAAGTCTCTGGGTTGTTATTTGGGAGCTGACAGTCCAAACAAAACCCTGTTATGTAAAATAAATACATTTTTCAAGATTGGGTTTATGATGTTTACCAAATATTTCTATTGAAGGTATATTCCCACTTGTTCAAAACTTTTTATCAGTACTCAAAAAATTAAAAATCCTTTGTTCACATAGACATTCATGACAACTTATTGAGCCATCCTTAAATACCTCTTAGGGCTTTTTTACTCAGAATTAAATTTTTCACATTTTTATAATCACCTGGTAAATAGTAATATATAAATTGCTAATGTATTTATGAAATCTCATTTAAATCTTTTTTGGATTTTTATTTATGAAATCCTATCTTTGCCAAAGTAAAGCAATTTTATTTTTTCCATTAGTCAAGAAGCAAGAAATATCAAAAAATGGGCCTGAAGCTACTTCTAGGCTCCCCCTTCTGCTCTTCTGCTTCCAGGATTCAGTTCAGAGGGAGTTGATGCAGAGACTGCAGGGTCCACAAGATCCTCAAGATTCCAAGGTCTAAGAAACCTGGCTTACCTAGAAATGACCGGAAATATGTGTCAGTTTACAGACTATGTAGTCTTCTACTAAAAAGTCAGTTCTTTCTGTTTTTCCTCTAGAAAGAACAATTTCCAGGATAGTAATTCCTACTGGAATGAAGCTTTTGGCATGCTCAGATGTTCTAGCCTGCCACTCTCCATAACAGGAGTTTACAGTGTTTTTCTCTGTCACCTAGAGATGGTTTCTGCTCCTTCAATTTCACTTGTGTCAGAAAATGCCTTCCTTAATCAATACCATGTGTCATTGCAGGATTCATCCTGAAGTCCTCCATGACAAGAAGCCACCACAAAGAGAACCTTATGGACACGTCCTTTTTCAACATTTAAAACAATTCTCCCAGTGAGTGTAACAATTACACAGTTATATAGAGTCACCCAAGGAGTTCAAATCATGATGTCATGCAATTCTGGCTCTGGCTGGGACATGTAGTTTCACATTTTAATCCCTTGTATTTTTTTTAGCAACATTCTTTAGCATACCTAAGCAGTTTTGACTTGTATATGTTTTAATATTGGGGTGGAGGAGGTGCTTCTTAACGTCTCTTTGATTCATTTTGCTTTTTATGTCTACTTCTTTTTTAATATAATACATTATGTTGGTATTGAACCATGCTTGTATTCCTAAGTAAGCTTTACTTAGTCATTGTATATTATATTTGGTCCTGTTTGTTGGCATCTCAGTTAAAATTGTACATCTATCTGTAGGTGAGATTTATCTGTATTAGTTTCTTCAAACTGACTCAACATGTTTTGGAATTTAATGTTTACAAGCTTCAAAAAACCAATCAGATAGTTTTCTATCTTACCATGAAGTCTGTTCTAATACAATAACCTAAAATTATCTTTCTCTTCAGCATTGAATATAAATCGGAATTGAAACCATAAATTCCAACGTACTTTTAAAATATTTTATTTACCGTTATTAATTATTTGAGAATTTTGTATAACGTATTTTCAACATGTTCACTTCCTCCTCAGACTCCTCAGATCTACTTCTACCTCTAAACACCCCCAATTTTGAGTTATCTTTTTATTTCTTTTCAAAAATTATGATCAACTCCAATTTCCAATTTGTGTCATTCAAGTACTCTTGGATGTGAGACCTGTCCTGGAACGGCTTTGACCTATCAGAAGCCTGACCAGTAAGAAAATTGACTCTCACTCTCCCAGTAGTTATCAAATAACAATACCTCCTCAAGTAGTAATGAGACTTCATGCCCATCACACCTCAACACTGGATGATGTCTGAATTGAGGCGGTGTAGGTCTTAAGTCTGACAAGTGTCTCACTGGTACAACAGTGGCATGTGTATTAGGAGAGTGACCAAACACTTTCTGATTACATCTAATGTCTGTTCCATTATATAGAATGCATACCTGACACTATTATCTTGTGTGTGTTTGTGTGTATATGTGTAAGTGTGTGTATGTGCACCCTGTATCATGTGCATACAAGTGCTCAAGGACACCAGGAAAGGATGTTTTATATATATATATATTCAGGGATTAGAGTTACACTGTTTGGGAGCTGGAAACTGAACTAAGGTCTCCTGAAAAAATGCAAATACTCTTAGCTTCTAAGCCATCTCTCTAGGCCCCACAGTTTAATTGCAATTTTAAAGACAGTTTCACATAGCTTAGGCTTGTCTTAAGGTTACTATGTAGTTCAAAGTGATCTTGACATCCCGACCCTCCTGCCTAGCTAATCCTAGCTAGGGTACATGGTGGACCACCATGGCTGCTTTTATGGTCCTGGGGATTAATTGAAACACAGGGCCTTGGGCAAACTAAGTAAATGCTTTAACAACTGACTTGGAGCCTGTGGTATTTTTAATAACAGATTTTAATCACATTTGTAATAACTACTGAAGTCTGTTCAGATTTCTTACTATCTTAGTCTACTTTTCTACCATAAAGTCACTAATTTCCCATAGGTTTTCTAATCTCATCAGGATCTGCACATACAAATCTCTTACAATTACCTTTTTCTTCATTTTTCCACTATTTTTCTAAAGCTAAACAGATTTTATTCTTCCGTTGGATGCCTTATAGCATTTATTGATATGTTTTTAGTTACATATTTTCAGAATACAGCCCTAAGAAATTTCAACATTTTATTATTTCTCTGTTTGGCATTTTTTAGCTTTGTTCTGACAGATTCTCAAATGAGCATGAATCCCTTTGTTCCTGGCCCACCCTCTTTACCAAACAATGCATTTAAATGAGTCCTTGTACTGTGTCCATGCATTTCTAGATGTCCTCTCTTCTCTGTGGTTAGAGTATGGTGATGTTCTCATTGCATCAGAACTCTGCTTCAATTCTGTCAGAGAGTGAGAGTCCTGTGATTAACTGTGCTGTTCTGATGGGATTTTCCTATGAGTCCTTTGAGTATCTGGGCTGTTTGGATGAGATTTCCTTATGGTCACTCCATGGCTAGTTTTCACATTTTCTATATTTAAAGAAGAAAAGCAAACAATATTCTTTGGGGAGGTGCATTGGCAAAATCATGTATGAATATGTGCAAGAGTGTGAACATGAGGAGTCAGAAGTCAGTATCAAGTGTCTTCCTAGAACTCTTTCCACCTTAAATTTTTGAGAAAAGAACTCCTCCTGAACATGAAGCTTATGACTTGGACAGGGCTGGCTGGTGGCTGGCCCAGTGAGTAGTTTAACATTGTATTAAGGTACTACCTTTTTTGTTTGGAGTTGTTACCCCACACTATGCATTCTATAGCATTATAATCCTGCTAATGCTGTTTGGGTTCTGTTTCTACTTTTCACTTAAAACTGTCTTCTGCTTATCTTTACTTTTCTTCTCCCATTGTCTGCTCATTTGCCTTTCTGGTTTTCTCTGACTTTTCTTCTGTCACTGGTTTGCTATTATATCTGAATATTTTAATTATTTTATTTACATATATACATATATATTTAAATATTTATATCCTACGTTTTGTGTTCTAGTTTTTATGATTTTTTGTCTAAGTTAGCAGTCATAAAATTCATAATTAAACACATTTCTCCTGTCATGTATGAACAAGACACCAGACGTTTCTTCACTATCTAATGTAGCTTTTCTTTCATTTGTTTGAGAATTAGCTGACACACTTATTTTGGACTTCAAAGTTCCAGGTGGCTTTTAATTTAGACCAGCAAAGTCACTTTGCTTCTTAAAATTTTATATATGCTAATTGCATTTTTTATTTTTTCTTTCTTTCTTTTTCTCTTTCTTTCTTTCTTTATTAATGGATATTTCATTTACATTTCAGATGTTATCCCCTTACCCCATTTCCCCCCCTCCCACCCAGGCACCCCCTATCCATCCCTCCTCCTCCTGCTTCTATGAGGATGTGCCCCCACTACCCCCACTCCTACTTCCCCACCCTCGAATTCCAAGAGATTTGTTAGTAAGTGTTGTGTGTGAGATTGTGTATATTTGTGCATCCTATGTGTGCCTGGTGCCCACAGAAGCTAGAAGACAGGATTGGATCTCCTGGAATTCAAGTTGCAGAAAACTAGGAGCTCTGAGATCTCATTTTCTCTTTAGTTTCATCCCAAATTTCTAAGTGCTTTTTTTTATGACATGAAAGAGTCAACATTTACCCAGAACTGTCTAATACACATTGACTTTCATCAGGAATTGGAAGAGGAGTCGTTTGTCATGAAGATCATGTAGAAATATAAATAATGTGAGATTTCTCACTCTTCTCAGGGCTTAAACTGACACTTCTGCATATTTCCAAAATAAAAGCCTAACTATAGTTACTGCAAATTATATTTTATGACTTTGAATCAAATAGGTTGCAGCCCTGGAGGGAAATAGATTGCAAAAATGGCCTGCCCCAAGTCCTGTTATTATGGGGATGAGAAGAACAGTCTTCCTGCTTCTGGCAATAAAATAGCCTGAAAGCTCCTTTCATTCATTTAAATTTGAAAAGGCTGGAACATTTTAATTGTTCCCAAAAGAACACAGCTCCCTTTTGACGAGAAGGAAACTCTCAAGGCATTCAGTGGAGACTGAAGCAAGAGAATGAAATGTGCAAGCTAACTACGGGGGAAAATTCAGTTAGAGCAGAAGAAAGTGAAGTCAGCAATGAGTACAAATGATTAGTGAAGGACCATCTTTCAGTATCACTGGCTTGACCTGTGTGAGAAATGCTGGACAAGGATGAAGGCAAGACACCATGAAGCTGTGGTTAGGGCCCAAGAAGAGCCCAGGGGACTGACACTGGTATCAGGACCATGGGCAGCCCTCACTATGCTGTCCCTCAGTGAGATCAAACAGCTGTCTTCTCCAACTCATATCAACTTCTGAGAATCTATTCTATGCCCTTCCAAGACCAACTTCTGGTTCCACAATGAGGGCTCTGATACAATGGTAGGAACTTAAGATATCCACCAGGAACTCCCTATAATAAGTTGAATAACTGTTGCTGGAGCCTCAGCAATGCCAAATGTTCCTCTACTTCCTGGTCATTGGCAGCAGTCTCCAGGGCCATGTAGTTATGGAACATATGGGAAGTTGGATAAATCACAATGATGAAGGATAACATTTAGAACTGTACCCTCACTTAAAGTCTCTAAGGTAATGTGGTTCTCCACTTTTCTCCTTACAACTCGGATCTTCTTGGTGGGCTTTTTGGTGAAGCAGCAACAAATTAGAAGAGGAAGTATTTTCCCTAGAAATGCTAGCTATTGTCAAAATCTCACACCTTAATATGATGAAGCCACAACATTTAGACTCTGTGTCACTAGGAGATTTCTACTAATCCTGACCTCTCTTCCCTGATCTATTCTGTATGTTACAGTTAGTATCTACCACTTGCCAAAATTTTAATATGCTACTGTCTCTGTTGGAGTAAACCTTGCTCAACTTCCTGTCCACCTTTCCATAGCTGAGTCTAACTAAGTCTAGGGAAGACCTCCTCCAGGAAGGCTCAGCAATGTCCTATAGGCTTACATGTCCTATATTTAAACATAGAATCCTATTTATTGTATATAATATGTAATTGCTGTTTTAATGTCCTATGTTCTATACAGACTATAAAGTTTTTGAAAGTAAGGAGCATGTCTTAGATATGGGAATCTCTTTGCAGCACATCTCATTGAACCTGACCAGGAAATAGTCATGCTTATTGAAAAAAAATCAAGGTCTCTGATTACACATTTTTGCCTTTTCTTCTAACAGCAATTTTTTTTCTTTTACTCTTATTTATACACTGCCAATATTCTCAGCAGAAAACACCAAAACATGGCATATAATTTAGAAGAATGATAGATGTTTCAGAGTGTAACCATAATAGATAAGTGAACAAAATGTGTTGCTATGGTAGCTGGGTGTCATCATAAGCAAGAGTCCTTAAACTGGCACATGCTAGAGCACATCTTTTTCTTCACTTCATATTGACTCTTTATTATTCTCATAATGGTCTTGGGCACTCTTGTGTATGTGGAAGAAAGCTGAGAGTGTCCTGAAAATAATCTCTAAATATAATGAACCTATCATCCACAGACTTTGGGAAAGTTTTGAAGTTTTACACACAGAGGGGGCTATGCATAAAATAATTTAAAATCTTTTGTTTTAGATTTACTGTAACAAAAATGATTGTCTCCACTCAAAAATGTAAAAAAAAAGAAAATGTATTGGGGAATTTTGCTAGAATCTATGTTTCCTGGAGAGCCTCTGTGGTGTGTACTACATTTATCTCATAATGATAAAAGGATTCGTCTCAGTCTTTAACCCATTTTTAACGTAGGTAGCATTTTTAATGAAACTTTGTGGTACACATACCCCAAATCCATAGATCACTTGTGCTTTCTCTTTCTGACTGAACACCATCTCCAGAGTCTCATAAACTCTGAGATGTTTTTAAAGGACACGCTGTTAAGGAAATCCAAATGGTACATGGTAGATTATTGCACTCTAATGATAGTTTTCTTTCCACTACCATTGAAGACACAAAATTCTAAGACCTGAGATCAAAGACAAGAGAATATCTGTCAACCAAGGATTTTGCTTTATTAAACGTTATGCATGGAGATACTTACTGAAAGTTAAATTTATGATTAATTTAATTATGAGTATGAAGACAACTCCAAAGTGAAGTAAGATAAGGTGGATTATTAGTTTTAAATAACACTCATGCAAGCTTACTTGAACTTTATACAAATAATGAACAAATGGTCTCATTTCCCTCACTGATAGCATTAAACTGCTGTCTGTAACGGAGATTGTCTACTTCTCAAGATAGGCAGCTTTTGTGAGGCTACAGCACTATTGAGACTCTAATTAAGAAATACAGTATTCTCTTTCTTGTCTGAATCTATCTGTATTTTGTTACCTCAGAGATGGAAGTGAGAAAACAATCCCACACGTCTAACTTTTCACAAGTGTTACTTACTATGGGTGACATTCTTACACAAAAAAAGGTCTCCATCACTAGGAAACTCCCTCAGGCTTTTGTGGGCTACCTGCGATGCCTTAGAGTCTTAGATCATCTCACTTTGCTTCTCCTGTTCCTGCATATTCTCACACATTGTTCTCAGCCCCTGGCATTTGTACAGACCGTTCATCCTCCTCAGGCATCCTTTCTTTTTCTCACATGCCTGCACCAATTCATGCAGTTTTTCAGCTGTAAACATAACCCCACCGGAGGATCCTGCGTTCTGCCTTAAGATCTTATGGAATCATTTATCTACAATTTTGACATTTGTCACAATTACAACTTGCTATGTAGATATAGCTGTGTCATTGTCTGTCTTGACATTAAACTATAGACTCTCAAGGATGAGGGACAGGATCTCCAGTTGCTATCACTGTTCTCCCAATAACTAGTATGTAGGAAGTACAGATTTGTTGAGTAAAACAAACAAGAAGAACTGTAAAGGAAGATTCCAGAGATCAAAAAGAAAGAAAGAATAGGAACAGAATAGGAATTCCTTAGAATAAATAGAGTGAAATGTGTGAGTATTCTGACAAATGAAATATGGATTTGGGGAATATCTAATGGGTACTGGAGGGAAGGTTTAGTGCTCAAAGTTCCTGCACCACTTCAATGGTAGTATGGCTGATCATCCTCTTGACTGGACTGCTTCCTGCTCTAATGTTCTCCTATAAGATAAAGAGGTGCTGCATTCCTTCTACACAGTTCTGTCAGTAAAGATGAGAAATGAGGCCCCAACAGAACCTCTGGAGCTAGGTCTTGTACATTTATTAGGAGAGGGGTTCTGTATGTTTCTCTCTAGATCCCAATATACTTTTCATTAAGAGACAAATCATTCACAATCAGTCATTATGGTAAAACAATCCAAATCTCTGAAAACTAAGTATTCCTAGAAAATCTACCAGGACTTTCTCAACATTGAGTGTTGATCCTTTTATATTTTGTTAACCAAATTCCTAATCAATACTCCTGACTATGTTTACCCAGTATCTGGCTACCTCTAGGATCCATAGAGGTAATATGATATATAGTATCTCAAATTTCACAATTAATGTTCTTATTGGCAAGCCATGGTGAATGGTAAACCATGTACCAACATGTTACATTAAATGAAAATATATTATTTATGTTATTGTAATATTTATGTCATTGCAGTGAAAATAGTTTAATATATGCAAACCCCTTAAAGAAGTGTCTGATGTGGAGTGAATATTCTCTAAGTGTTACGTAGACTTTAGAGATTTTGCCTCCACCAAAGTCCTGCTTCCCCTGTGGACTCTGAATTCTTTTCTCCATTCAGACAGGAACTCACTGAAGTACGAGAAATATAATCATTAGACTGTTCTGAGTTTGTCTCTTCCATTCTACCTCTAGTATCACACAGGGTTAGAGTTGTTCCCTCTTGAGCTGGCCAGTAGTGATGCACAACTTTTAACTCCAGCTCTCAGGACACACAGGCAGGTGACCACTAAGCTAGAGGCTGGCCTAGTGTACATAATGAGTTTTGGGATAGCCAGGGATAAACAGAGAGACCCTGTCTACAAAAACAAAAAGAAGAAACAGTTCCCTCTCATATATCCTCCTCAGGGAATACAACAATTTGGAAAACATTTCAAAAGAATCTACTGAGTTGAAGATTTGCAACGAAGTTGAATACTAGAAAATATTATAAACTAACTGAATTTAATATGCATGGGAAACCTCTACCTACAAACTGAATTCACATTCTTCTCATGTGCACAGAAAATAGTTTTCAAAACAAACTAAACACTGGCCACAAAGGAATTCTCAAAATAGTTAAAGGATATAAATCATATAAACTATATTCTCTGACTATACAGAAGGAAATTAGAAATAAGTAAAGGAAAAATAAAAATTCACAAATGTATACAAATTCACAAATGTATGCAAATTCAACACATTTTTTGTGATTATTACACAAGACTTACAATGTACTAAAACTGACCTCTTACATTGGACAGATGAGTTTAAGGTATGTGAATTATGTCTTAATGGGGTTGCTTATTTTAAAAGATCATATGTATATTAATGGACACATACATGCACTGGCATCAACACTTTAAGTAAATATTGGATAAGCAATTTTTATAAAAGAATAACTAGAAAAAGTTTCTTCATTTGTAGGCTCCTCTGCATATTCAAAATGATTATTTTTTATAATTCCTTTGTCTGGTGTGTATTTTCTGGATGATTTAAGGCACTCCATTAGGTGATTATGTTTTGTGAGGTTTACTTTGGGGCAGAAATGCAAGTTAGAAGTGTGGACCTTGAAAATTCTAGACTAATGCCTACCACTGAACTACATACTCATCCCAAATGTAATACTCTCTTAAATAATATTCAATCTCTTTTGACAGAAAAGCTCCCTGGGAACATTGGAATCCTGTTGAGGTGTCCCTATCAAATAGCAAAGAATATAGAAAGCACTTTTAAATAGGATGATGCAAGACATTCTATTCATGAAAGAAATACTTAACATGTGAGCCTCTGACTGTTTAGTTTGGGTAATAATAACACAGCAAATTAAAGCATCATTTTTGCATTTTCTCCTATCAGTGTTTTTAAGGTCATTGTAAAATTTAAGCAGAATTCCATGTCTAAGTAAAATTTAAAAAAGCAAAGCTGACTCCTTTCCACCAACAATCTCAGTAAGTATCAAACTGTTTCCATTTATAACAACAGCCACATAGTCAGAAAGCACAGGGACAAAACAATACAACAGCTGCCATTGGCCGGACACTTTCTGTTCCTCAAGCCCTAGGCTTGGTGCTTACTCTCCATGCATTATCTCATGAGATGTGAAGACAAGTTGTCAAAGCATGAGTCACCAACAATCCTGCTTTCCAGATGAAGGCACCAAAAGTCAGAGAGGAAAAACAACTTATCTAAACAATTTATCTAAAAATTTGGCCAGAATTAAAAAAAAAAAAGAGAGAGTAATCTTTTATAGGGCCATCACACATTTTAAGAAACCTGTGCTAGTTGTTAAATATCAAAATAATTGCATGCTCTTACAAATTGCTACTTCTTTGCCCTTAATGTTATGGCTAATGTTATGGGCCTTCATCCCCGTCCCTGGTCATGGTGGTCATCCTTACATTCCAGAACTCATGGCTTAAACATTGTTCCATCCTAATGGCTTGACTGTGCCCGTGTCCTCAGATTTACATTTTTAAATGTTTGTTTAGTATAGGTGTGTGTGTTTACATTGACTTATATTTACTACATACACATGGGTGTATAGAGACCAAAAGAGAACACCAGATCCTATGGAACTGGAGTTTAAGGCAGTTGTCAGCTGTCAAGTGAGTGCTGAAAATGGTATCTGGGTCTTCTGAAAGAATACCTGTTACTCTTAACCACTGAGCCAAATATTCAGCCCCATATCAAACGTGTTAGTGTCATTGCCAGCTCTTGACCTTCTGCTGGAGCCTGCCTTGCCTGGAATGGGTTGAAGCAGAATACAGAGTTGGACATAGAGGTAGGTTTAAAGACTGATGGTTTCTGGCCTTCTAGCTCTCTAGCTATGCTGAATACTTAGAGATAACATCTAAAACATCCTAAAACTTTCTTGCTTATTTTAATGGTTAAAAAAAAATGTTACACTGGGCTTTAATCCCAGCACTTGGGAGGCAGAGGCAGGCAGATTTCTGAGTTCGAGGCCAGCCTGGTCTACAGAGTGAGTTCCAGGACAGCCAGGACTACTACACAGAGAAACCCTGTCTCGAAAAACAACAACAACAACAAAAAAATGTTATCTAGTGACTGGTCCAACTCGAGATCTTTCCCAGGTACAGGGACCAAACCCTGACAGGATTACTGACGACATGTTGTGCTTGCAGCCAGGAGCCTGGCATACCTGTCCTCTAAGAGGCTCTACAAAAAGCTGACTGAGGCAGATACATATACTTATAGTCAACCATTGGACTGAGGTCAGAGACTCCTATAGAAGAGTTAGGGGAAGGATTGAAGGAATTGAAGGGGATTCTAAACCCATAGGAAGAAGAACAGCATCACCTAACCTGGACCCCTCAGAGATCCCTGAAACGAAGCCACCAACCAACAAGCATACATGGGATGGTCAGTGGCCCCCTGAATATATGTAGCACAGGGCTGCCTTGCCTGGCCTCAATGGGAGATGAGGTGCCTAATCCTGTAGAAACTTGATGCCCCAGGGAAGGGGGATGCAGGTGAAGTGGGGTTGGTTGGCTGGATGGGGGAGCATCTTCTCAGAAGCAAAGGGGAGAGGGGATGGTGTGAAGAACTCTTAGGAGAGACAGAGAAGGGGGTAACACTAGGAATGTAAATAAATAAAATAACTTAATTTAAAACAAAAAACAAAACAAACATAAATAAAACTGCTGCAATTAATACCTGTAGCCTAACCAGGTTGGGGTGGGGTATTAATTACTATGGCTTTTTTCTCTCTTGCCCAAAAGCTTCACCTCTTCCTTGTCAGCTTGAGGGATGTTTGGAGCGATAAACTTTTATTAAACAGGTAGAAGAGAGCCAGTCAAGCTCAGAGAAGGGAAAAAGTTTTATACAAGAAAATATGCATAAAGTCACATAAATTCATATACATATTCATACATCTTTATGCATTCCAGTTGGGCCTAGCTACATACTTATCTCATAATTACATACTTACACACACATATCCATACTT
The DNA here is from genome assembly GCF_004785775.1 of Grammomys surdaster. Lineage (NCBI taxonomy): Eukaryota > Metazoa > Chordata > Mammalia > Rodentia > Muridae > Grammomys > Grammomys surdaster. Next base: position 4,954,935 of record NW_021604634.1, on the reverse strand, counting down.
ACACATGCATGTAGAGCAAAAGACCAAGTGCCAGTTCAGAAAAAAACTTGTTCATTCTGGATGAAAATGAGCTACAATCTTTATTGCATACATAGAAAAAGAAAAAGCTCCTATCCTTTTATTGCTAAGTGAATTAAACCCAAGTCTGAGGGGAAAAAATGCTTTGTCCTCTTTAGTAAAACTAAGCCTGCCTTGCTGTTCTGCCCCATGGCAAGGAGAAGATTGTCTATTCTTTCTGCTCTTTGTGCAGCTGCTGCTGCTGCTGCTGCTGCTGCTTCTTCTTCTTCTTCTTCTTCTTCTTCTTCTTCTTCTTCTTCTTCTTCTTCTTCTTCTTCTT
>NW_021604634.1:4943452-4954588 GCF_004785775.1 Grammomys surdaster | reverse complement strand
TTCTTCTTCTTCTTCTTCTTCTTCTTCTTCTTCTTCTTCTTCTTCTTTGTCTTCTTCTTCTTCCTCCTCCTCCTCCTCTTCCCCCTCCCTACCTCCCCCCTCTCCCTCATCTCTGTCTACATTCTGCATATTACTCTCTTAATTTCTAAGTTCCATTTTAATTTCTAAATGATTCTACTCTCCTGTCCTTCACCTTCTTATCTTGCTCTCTCCTCCTGCTCTAATATAACAATGCCTTTGCAATGCAATCATTTCTTTTTGTACCTTTTTTAAGGAAATAGATCACACAGTTTTTCAAAGCATCTTTTTTTTAACAAAAGTTCACTAAAATTTCAAACATAAATGCAAATCAAAAGTTGAATAAGAAGTTTACAAAGAGATTGATTACACATGTATATATTAAGACTAGATATTCATTATATGTCACTAGCTCTACAGGTGAATTGAAAGTTAAAATCCATAAATTTTTGTGATTAAGCTTTTATTGAAGTTCTGTACAGATAAACTCAGTTAATTTTATCTTCTGTCCTTGCACCTACAATAGATCCTTAGTTCCATTTTTATGACTTTTGGTTAATTGTTTTACAGCCTCTTGGGATGTGTTCTAAGTTGTAGATGCCTGCTTTCTATCTCAGCAGCAATGAACTCATGACACTTGAAGACTGGCAGACTTCTCATTACAGTTTTAATATTAGAGACGACTTAATAGTAGTCCTATTATAATGGGCTTAATAATTACTAGTGTAATTGTAGGAATTCTTATAGAATCATCACTAAGAATTAAGAAATCATCTATTTGTTTATATAGCATCACTACAAGACAGTACATCTTGGTTGTTCTGCAGAATCTGCTCAAAATGGTGAGTTAATACTAGTGATTATTATATATATTTAATAATAACAAGAAAGGTAAGTCAGCTGAAAGAAGCAATCCTGGAATGAAGGCTCTATGGGATCTTGCCTCACAAAGCTCACCCATCATAAGCCATGACAAAATAGTTGGCCACCAGAATGAAGATCACCTGCCAGCCTTAGCCTATCCTAGATGACTCCTGAAATCCTCCAAAATTCATGCAAGTGTATGCACTATCACTGAAAGGTTGTAAGAGAATACTCTCAACAAAGAAGCCAGACTGATGATTTTATAACCTAAAACCTCTAGGCATATTATCCCTCATAGGCCAACAGTGCTAATAGAAATTTTGCCACAATACTGAATATATGCGTCAAAAATTCAATATACTACCTACTTAGTACAGTAGCCTCTTCCCTGCTGCAACACATGACCCTGTGCAGCCAAGGAAAAGGTATTAGAATTTCTTCAGAAAGATGATTTTTGTGATGGTATCTCCTTACAGTTATTGTCAAAGTTGTCACTGGTGTCACCAGATAGATACATCCAGAACATTGCTGGTGCAGCAATGGAGACTTTTCTCATTTGCTTACAGGTTCAAGTGAATCCAAAAGATGAAGACCAGAGTATTGTATGTTGCAAAGAGTATTTCCTGACTCTGGAGAGTCAGGAAAAAAAAAACAGTAATAAGATGGAAATGCTGCTTTTGACTGGACTACAACAGGAATGTAGTCTTCAAATATTAGAGCACAAGAGATAATTTTGTTTGGCTGAACTAAACAGATGAGAAAAAAATACCCAGGTTAGGCTTCAGTTATTCCCTCTGATTTTCCCTTAAATAATAATATAGTGTAATAAAGGGGTAAAATTTGAGATGTAGAGTCTGAATAGTAGTGAGTAAATGTTGAACATTAGCAAATACAGGCACTTGGTGATTCTTTTGCACACACACATTGCTAGAATATTTCTCACAATCATTAAAAAGTCAGTCACTTACTCTGAGCACCTCAACATGCTACTCCATGCCCTTGGATGAGATATGTAATCATTTTCAGTGTAACAGAGTGGATGCTAGGCTGAAAATGGCAACATGGCAGGAACACACCACCCATAGAGGTGGAGCAGCAACTAGGGCTGCTTGTACTAGGGGATGGTAGGATGGAATGCTAGAGGTTAGCATAATCTCTAAGACCCTCTGACCCATTCACTCAACCACCACCCCTTTATGACAAGGTCTCCTCTGTGGGTGAAGCATCTTTTCTGGGTCTGGGGTTTTTCCAGTGTACCATGGGAGCCTCTTCAGAAGAGGATATCCTCTTCAGACAGGGAACTTCAGCAATTAATGGCAGAAGTAAACATCTGAGACTGATGTGATGCACAGAAGCTAGAATGAGTTGCCGTTTTGACTGTGACACCTCCTTTTCAGTAGCCTTATCTGCATGCTAATTATACAGATAATAGATTTCAATGTCACATCTTCATACATGCATATGACATGTACAACATACAATCATATTCACCCATTACATTCCCTCATAAACTATTCTCTTGTACCTTTCTAGACACTGAGTAGTCTTTTAATTTCATAAGCTACTATCCCAAATTCTACATAGGAGAGAAAACATATGACATCTGTCTTTCTGTATCTCAACTTATTCTACTTTATATAGTCTTCAGTTCCATCCACTTTCCTTTATTCACCTATTTAAAGATTTGTTTTTATTTTAATTATTCGAATGTGTGTGGGTATGTGCACATGGGTCCAGATGCCTATGGAGGACACATACGACAGATCCCCGTGGAACTAGACTTATAAGCAGTTGTGAGCTCCCTGATGTATGTGCTGATAACTGGATGTGGGTCCTCTGCAGCAGCACTTTGTGTTCTGAACCATCTCTCCAGTCCCATTTTCCTTCAAATGATAGAATTGTATCGATGTTGTGGGTGAATAACATTCCACTGTGCACATGCTGTGTTTTCCCTGAATTCACTTACTGGTGAGTATCTGGGCTGACTGGACAGCTTAGCTATTGTAATGAGTCCACTGATAATCATGTTCTACAGGTATTGTGGGACTTAGTAAGGGTATTCTGGTTCATGGCTGGGCATGGGCCTAGAACCCCGAGTCTCTACGTGAGAAACGGCAGGCGTTCGGCCACGCCCCCAGAACCCAGAGTCCTGCAGCGCAGTCTCCTCTCCATAAACCTATATTTTTCAGTCACATAGGCCATTATAGCCCCCCCCCCCAAACTGCACAGTGAGAGAGTGTGACTAGAGGCCTCAGGCCCTAGGGATTTACATACAAATGAAGGCCAGAGGATGGAGCAAATTAAGTATGCTTCCCCAGAACCTCCCCCTTTTTCCCTCCCTATTTAACTCAAGACTGCCCTGAGTTTTATGGGGCGTACTTCCAGATCCATCCACCATCTACCATAACAATAAACCCTTTAGGAACCAAAGACTTCCTCGTGTCATTGGGGCCTGCCATCGCCAATGCCTCCAGCTTCTGGAAACCTAGACCTTCTCCTATATGTGAGACCCGCAGAGTGGAACGCCTCCGTGAATCTACCACCGTGAATGTGCCCCCTTTTTTCCCACAAGGTATCTCTGTGGTTTGCTGGCCTTGATTTCTAATATACCCAGAAATGATATAGTTGGATTGCTTGGTAGCTCTGATGGTAAGCTTTGAGGTAACTTGATACTGATTTTCACAGTAGCTAATTGACATCTAGCAAGCAATCTATAAGAGCTTGTTTTTTCCACATCCTCCCCAGCATTTAAAAAAAAAAAATTGATGATAATTATCCTAACTGAAATAAGGTAGAATCTCAATATAGTTTTGACTTGCATTTCCCTAATGACTAGACGTCAAACATTTATTTTATGTATTTATTAGCCATTTGTATTTCTTCATTTGAAAACAGCTCAGGTCACTTGCCCATTTATTGGTTGAATAATTTGCAAATTTTTTGCTGTTTACTTTTTTTTAGCTCTTAATGTACTTTATTTATTAGGTCCCAGTCAGATGAGTAGCTAAAAGGATTTTCTCCCTTTCTGTAAACTGTCTCTTTGTCCTGATAATTGCTTCTCTTATTATGCAGAAGAGTTTTAATTTGATCCAATTCCTACTTGTCAATTCTTCCTATTATTTCCTAAGTGATTGAAATTCTGTTCAGAAATTTGTTGTCCTTATATTTTGAACGGTCTAGTATCTAGTATGCTCCACATACACTGGAGACAATCCCTGTGCCTTGTCCAGTGTATTGTGCTTCCATATGGTCACACTAAGGAGCTCTCAGTGAATGACTTGGTTTTAATGACTAAGAACGACATTCTATGTTTGTGTGTTGAAAATCCCTGCTCTTAAGGTTGCAGTCCCCCATGACCAGATGACTCTCTGAGCTCAGAGCAAAATGTAAGACTCCCTTCTTTGTCTGGAGAGAGTCCCTGAGCACAGGTGCTTGGTCTTATCTGAAGAATGACCTTGAGCAGAGCTGCATAACTCGGCACACAAGTCCTGCTCTGGCTTCCTGCTCATATGATAGTTAGGTACCATGTTATGACCAATCAGTCCTTCCCACCCATAACCCCAAAAAACAATGAGGAAAGTCATGTAGCTTATGGTTCAACTTCCTCTTTCCTGATAAGTACCTGCCCTGAAAGCTCCTGGAATTTCTCTACAAGTAAATGAAGCATTCTCTCCTTAGCCAATGATGTACACCCACCCTGGATATCCCTACCCAATCTCCAAAGTCTGTATAACCCTTTTTCACCCCAAATAATCTTAAACTGTCTCACTAAAGCTAATCCCAGAAGTTCATTCATCAGTACTCATTACTGTCTGAACTCTGACCCTGTCCCCCTTCTAGTTCCCCTCACACTTGTGGATGGGTGGCCATTGACCCAGGTATAAGGGGAGATCCTCATTTGTGTGTTTATGAAAGTCTTCTCAGGTTCCTGTGTTTCCTTATTTTCATCCTTGACTCCTTACTATACTTACATAAGAAGCCACCCTATGTATTTTTTTTAGTGGGTTCAAAGATCCAGGTCTTACATTAGAATCTTTTATCAACTCCGAGTTGGTAATTGTACAGGCAGAAAGTGAAGAATCTCTCATCTCAGTCTTCAGACATGGACATCCAATTTCTCCAGCATGCTCTCCCTGGCTTCCAGTCAGCTCTCAGGGAGAGTTGTTCCAGCCATCAGCACTCAGTTTCTCTCATCACCTGTCCTAGGACATAATGAGTACTACCCACTGCACCCAGAGGTTGGCAGTAAGGTCTCTGCATCACACTTGTTTTATTGTAGAAGAATCACATCAGCAGCTTGGGTAAAGTGTGTGTGTGTGTTTGTGTGTGTGTGTGCACGCATGTGTCCACTTGGAATAGGGTCACAAGGCTGCATAGATCATAGGATCTTACTCAGCAGAGGAACCAAGGTACACCACTCGTCCATCACTGCCTTTGATCTGCAAAGCCTTTGAAAATTAATTTAAAAATCAAAGTATATGAGCTTCAGAGAATGCTTTCCAATTATGCCAACTGTTAAAGTTTTTCTTAATTGTATGAGGCATTGCAACTGAATACACATCTAGAATTACTTTCTTGCTTCTACTCAGATTCTCTAAATCTCTGCTAGAGAATTATAAGCTGTTAAATCCTTTAAATCAAAACAGTGCTGACTTTAAAACAGAGAAATCTAAAACAAATACTGAAGAATTTAGAAAAACTTCTGCAGTACACAAGGTGGACTCAGTTTTCATTGAATCTTCTTGAGTTTTCATTAGATTATCAATTCTCTCTATCTCCAGGGTCTTTGTAATACATTTCCTACATCATTTCAGGGCATAAACTCATGTTTATCAAACCACATATGCAAATCTTCAACAAACAAACACAGAGAAAGGTCTATACTCATATTTAAAACTTTAGCTGTTGACTGTAAGAAAAACTATCCACTTTGAATCTTCTGCTGAACTTACTTTACATTTAATATTTTAAAGTATGATTAACTGGCATGTATCCAGCAATGGGCAGCAAGAACCAGTGTAACCGTTGTCTCAGATATATTGATCAAAATAACACATAAAATAACTTGTTAAAATTTAATGTTTCGGGGCTGGAGAAATGGCTCAGTGGTTAAGAGCACTGCATGCTCTTCCAAAGGTCCTGAGTTCAATTCCCAGCAACCACATGGTGGCTCACAACCATCTGTAATGGGATCTGATGCCCTCTTCTGGTGTGTCTGAAGACAGCTACAATGTACTCATCATATAAATAAATAAATAAAAGTCTCTCAAAAAAAATTTAATGTTTCTTTTTCCATATAGTCTCTTCAGTACAAATATATTATCTAATATTATCTTTTAATCTTTTATTCCTAACCATCTGAACTAAAATTATTCTTTGTAAAATAAATATTTTTCTGTTGTGTTAACATCTTTCTACATGTAAAGGCTTAGAGTAAATGCACATAAAATAAATATAAAGTGAGCAAAACTTCTACAGAAATCCACAGTTTTAGGAGAAAATAAAGCTCTTTCAACCAAAATTATCTAACAAGTGCTTCAAATAACATTTCTGATTATTGTACTGTCACTACATTTTGTTGAAAATAATTGAATTTATACAATATACTTTGATCATGTTTTTCCTTTCCACAATTTCTCCTCAGTCCTCCCCTATTCCCTACTTACCCAATTTTATGTTGTTGTTGTTATTGTTATTTTGGTTTTTTTCCCTCTCACTCTTAAAAAAAAGACAAAACAAAGTGAACCAAGAAACACACATGTGTGCACACACACGAATACACACACACACACTCACAAACACATAAGAACACAAAAACAAAAATCAAAATATACCAACAAAAGACCAATAAGGCCTTTTGGCTGGTGCAGACACCGAGCCGGTCTGCTCTGGTGGAGACACCCTATCCTGAGTCATCCTAGAGGAGCTGCTGCACTCAGAGCAGTATGATTTCAGGATCCCAGAGGCAGCTTGAGATCCAGGAGTTCTTCGACCTAGGAGCTTAGGATCACAGGAACACAGAGACATCTGGACTCTGAGGAGTTCTGACACAAGCAAGATAACTGGAAAGACAAATTCCAGTCAGACACAATGAGCACAGGTAACACTAGAGTTAACCAGATGGTGAAAGACAAGTGCAAGAACACAAGCAACAGAAACCAAAGTTACTTCGCATCATCAGAACCCAGTTCTCCCACCATAGCAAGCCCTGGAAACCCCATCACACAGGAAAAGCAGGATTCTGAATTAAAATCACTTCTCATGATGATGATAGAGGATTTTAAGAAGGACATAAGTAACTCCCTTAAAGAAGTACAGGAAAACACAGGTAAACAAGTAGAAGCCCTTAAAGAGGAAACACAAAAATCGCTTAAAGAATTGCAAGAAAACACAACCAAACAAGTGAAGGAATTGAACAAAACCATCCAGGATCTAAAAACGGAAATAGAAACAATAAAGAAATATCAAAGGGAGACTAACCTGGAGACAGAACATGTAGGAAAGAGATCAGGAGTCATAAATGCAAGCATCACCAACAAAATACAAGAGATCTTATGTGCAAAAGATACCATGGAAAACATTGACACAACTGTCAAAGAAAATGCAAAATGCAAAAAGCTCCAAACCCAAAACATCCAGGAAATCCAGGACACAATGACAAGACCAAACCTAAGGATAATAGGTATAGATGAGAATGAAGATCTCAACTTAAAGGACCAATAAATATAAATATCTTCAAGAAAATTATAGAAGAAAACTTCCCTAACCTAAAGAACGAGATGCATATAAACATACAAGAAGCCTAAAGAACACCAAACAGGCTAGACAAGAAAAGAAATACCTCCTGTCACATAATAATCAAAACATCAAATGTACAAAACAAAGAAAAAATACTACACGCAGTAAGGGAAAAAGGTCAAGTAACATATAAAGGCAGACTTATAAGAATTACACCAGATACACCAACAAAGCCAGGACCAACCATAAATAAGATGAATAACAATTGACAACCAGGGAAGAGAAATCTCCCTGAGAAGTTCTAATCCAGATGCTGACCTCCAAACATATATTATTCAGACCTTCCACAGGCCATTGACAAGAACATCAAACAGCTAGAGATTGACATCACTAATCTGAAGAAATCCCTCCTTTTGCTCTGTGAAAAGACCTCCAAAAATTGCAAAGGACTTTATTGGACTTGATTTACTCTTTTACAATAGAAGAGTCTGTGTACAGCTCTTGACTGTGTATGGCCCGTAAAGAAGAATGTTTCCTTTACTTAGACAAGACAGGGATGATTAAAGAGAACAGGATAAAGGTCAGAGAAGGCCCTGAGAAAAGACAGAGAGATAAAGAGAAAGATGAGAGCTGGTACAAGAATTGCTTTTCAACCTCTCCATGGTTGTCAACCCTACTTCCTCCCATCTTGGGACCATTAATTGAGTTATTTTTCATTACTTCTTTTGGTCCCTGGGCCTTAAATAGGCTGACTAACTTTGTGAAACAACAGATAAATAATTTAGTAGCAAAACCTATTCAGATACATTATCATAAGATAGCTATGGAGGACCACCAGTCTCAAGATGAGGTTGTTACTCTATCCAGGGTGTTCCCAAAACCCATCTCCACCCAACCTAAAAGAGGGGACTTCCACCCCTAGACCAAGCAGAGAGGGGCCACCCAGAACCCCCTCTGACTGGTGATCTGAATTCTTGCTTAGTCTGGGAGACTAAGCACTGCAAGGAAATATAAATAAAACTTAAAAATATCTCTCTGGGTTCCCTGAGGGACAAGCCTGACTGCATAGGGGATGATGTCAAAAGTATCCCCTCTCCAGGAAAAAGGCATCAGGATGGGTATGGCCCTCATGCCTCACTGGACAACAACAGAGGGACCAGAGCCATTACAAGGTCCCCTTCAATTACTGGAGGTCAGGCCTCTATCCCCGCCTTTGCAAGATTAGAATCACCACAGCCCTTCTATACTTAGAGAAGGGAGGAGATGTCAGGGGCAGCCCTGCTTATACACTGAAGGCCTAAAATCAGCCATAGGCCTAAAATCAGCAATAGGCCTGTCATACATGTATACTAACACCAAGTCTTGGGTCTCTGTGGAAAAACATTGAAACAGAGGGCTATAAGTTATTGTAAACAGGCAGCTTTTGTGGAAATTTATAAGCCTGAGTAGTCACAGACCTTGTAAATAGGCCACCTTGGCAGATAATACCAACTTAGATAAGGACAAGTGAATCATAGACAGAGTCATAGTGGCCTGTCCCCTGAACCTTCACCAAGCCAATACCCTGTTCTGAAAGATATCTGCACTCCCCCTGATCACCCATACTCCTATGTCATCCCCTTCCCCACATCCTATCTTTTTGTGTTTGTACCCCCGTGTGAATAAGTAAAAATTATAACTTGATTTTAAAAAATAAATAAATAAAAAGAATTACACCAGACTTCTCACCAGAGACTATAAAAGCCAGAAGATCATGGACTGATATCATACAGACCATAAGGGAACACAAATGCCAGCCTAGACTACTATCCCCAGCAAAACACTCAATCACTATAGATGGAGAAACGAAGATACTTTATGACAAAACCAAATTTTCACAATATCTTCCCACAAACCCAACACTTCAAAGGATAATGGATGGAAAATGCCAACACAAGGAAGGAAACTACAACCTAGAAAAAGCAAGGAAGTAATCTTCCAACATTCCCAAAAGAAGATAGCTACACAAACATAATTCAACCTCTAATAACAAAAATAATAGGAAGCAACAATCATTTTTCCTTAATATCTCGTAATATCAACGGACTCAATTCTCCAATAAAAAGATGTAGACTATCAGACTGGATACATAAACAGGACCCAGAATTTGCTGCATACAAAAAACACACCTCAGTGACAAAGACAGACACTACCTCAAAATAAAAGGATGGAAAACAATTTTCCAAGCAAATGGTCCCAAAAAACAAGCTGGAGTAGCCATTCTAATATCAAATAAAATCGACTTTCAACCAAACGTGATCAAAAAAGATAAGGAAGAACATTTCATACTCATCAAAAGAAAAATCTACCAAGATGAACTCTCAATTCTGAACATCTATGCTCCAAATGCAAAGACACCCACATACATAAAAGAAACTTTACTAAAGCTCAAAGCACACATTGCACCTCACACAATAATAGTGGGGTATTTCAACACCCCACTCTCTGCAATAGACAGATCATGGAAACAGAAAAAAAGACACATTGAAATTAACAGGAGTTATGAACCAAATGGATTTAAGAGATATCTATAGAACATTTCATCCTAAAACAAAAGAATATACCTTTTTCTCAGCATCTCATGGTACCTTCTCCAAAACAGACCATATAATTGGTCACAAAACAGGTCTCAACAGATACAAAAAGATTGAAATAATCTCTTGCATCCTATCAGATCACCATGGACTAAGGCTGGTCTTTAATAATGACAAAACCAATGAAAAACCCACATGCATGTGGAAACTGAACAATGCTCTACTCAATAATGACTTAGTCAAGGAAGAAATAAAGAAAGAAATTAAAGACTTTTTAGAATTTAATGAAAATGGGGAAACCAAAACTTGTGGGACTCCATGAAAGCAGTGCTAAGAGGAAAACTCATAGCTCTAAGTGCCTACAAAAAGAAATTGGAGAGCCGAGCAGTGGTGGCACATGCCTTTAATCCCAGCACTTGGGAGGCAGAGGCAGGCAGGTTTCTGAGTTCGAGGCCAGCCTGGCCTACAGAGTAAGTTCCAGGACAGCCAGGGCTACACAGAGAAACCCTGTCTCAAAAAACCAAAAACAAACAAACAAACAAACAAAGAAATATAAATAAATAAATAAATAAATGAATGAATGAATAAATAAATAAATAAATAAATAAATAAATAAATTGGAGTGAGCATTTATAAACAACTTGGCAGCACACCTGAAAGTTCTAGAACAAAAAGAAGCAAATACACCCAAGAGGAGTAGACGTCAGGAAATACTCAAACTCAGGGCTGAAATCAACCAAGTAGAAACAGAAAGAACTATACAAAATATCAACAAAACCAGGAGTTGGTTCTTTGAGAAAATCAACAAGGTAGGTAAACCCTTAGCCAGAATAACCAGAGGGCACAGAGACAGTTTATCCAAATTAATAAAATCAGAATCGAAAAGGGAAGCATAACAACAGAAACTGAGGAAATTCAAAAAAATCATCAGATCCTACTACAA
>NW_021604634.1:4904824-4943052 GCF_004785775.1 Grammomys surdaster | reverse complement strand
AAAAAAAAAAAAAAAAAAAAAAAAAAAAAAAAAAAAAAAAAAAAAAACTGGAAAATCTGGATGAAATGGATATTTTTCTAGACAGATATGAGTATCAAAGTTAAATCAGGAGCAAATAAACCATCTAAACAGTCCCATAACCCCTAAAGAAATAGCAGCCGTCATTAAAAGTCTCCCCACCAAAAAAAGCCCAGGACCAGATGGTTTTAGTACAGAATTCTATCAGACCTTCAAGGAAAACCAAATACCAATTCTCTTCAAACTATTCCACAAAATAGAAACAGAAGGAACACTACCCAATTCCTTCTATGAAGCTACAATCACACTCATACCTAAACCTCACAAAGACCCAACAAAGAAAGAGAAATTCAGACCAATCTCCCCTATGAATATCAATGCAAAAATACTCAATAAAATTCTAGCAAACCGAATCCAAGAACACATCAAAACAATAATCCATCATGATCAAGTGGTCTTTATCCCAGGAATACAGGGGTGGTTCAATATTTGGAAATCCATCAATGTAATCCACTATATAAACAAACTCAAAGAAAAAAAAACACATGATAATCTCACTAGACACTGAGAAAGCATTTGACAAAATTCAACATCCCTTCATGTTAAAAGTCTTGGAAAGATCAGGAATTCAAGGCCCATACCTAAACATAGTAAAAGCAATATACAGCAAACCAGTAGCCAAGATCAAACTTAATGGAGAGAAACTTGAAGCAATCCCACTAAGATCAGGGACTAGACAAGGCTGCTCACTCTCTCCCTACCTATTCAATATAGTACTGGAAGTCCTAGCCAGAGCAATTAGACAACAAAAAGAAGTCAAAGGGATACAAATAGGAAAGGAAGAAGTCAAAATATCACTATTTGCAGATGATATGATAGTATACTTAAGTGACCCCCAAACTTCCACCAGAGAACTCCTAAACCTGATAAACAATTTCAGCAAAGTGTCGGGTTATAAAATCAACTCAAACAAATCACTAGCCTTCCTCTACGTGAATGAAAAACAGGCTGAAAAAGAAGTTAGGGAAATGACACCCTTCACAATAGTCACAAATAATATAAAATACCTTGGTGTGAATCTAACCAAGCAAGTGAAAGATCTGTATGACAAGAATTTCAAGTCTCTGAAGAAAGAAATCGAAGAAGATCTCAGAAAATGGAAAGATCTCTCATGCTCATGGATTGGCAGGATTAACATAGTAAAAATGGGCATCCTGCCAAAAGCAATCTACAGTTTCAATGCAATCCCCATTAAAATACCAACTCAATTCTTCACAGAGTTAGAAAGAGAAATTCTCAAATTTATTTGGAATAGCAAAAAAAAAAAAAAAAAAAACCAGGATAGCGAAAACTGTTCTGAAAAATAATAGAACTTCTGGAGAAATCACCATCCCTGACCACGAACTGTACTACAGAGCAATAGTGATAAAAACTGCATGGTATTGGTACAGAGACAGGCAGGAAGATCAGTGGAATAGAACTGAAGACCCAGAAATGAACCCACACACCTATGGTCACTTGATCTTTGACAAAGGAGCTAAAACCATCCAGTGGAAAAAGGACAGCATTTTCAACAAACGGTGCTGGTTCAACTGGAGGACAACATGTAGAAGAATGCGAATTGATCCATTCTTACATCCTTGTACAAAGCTGAAGTCCAAGTGGATAAAGGACCTCCACATAAAACCAGGTACACTGAAACTAATAGAAGAGAAGGTAGAGAAGACCCTCGAATACCTAGGCACAGCAGGAAAGTTCCTGAACAGAACACCAATGGCTTATGCTCTAAGATCAAGAATTAACAAATGGGACTTCATAAAATTGCAAAGTTTCTGTAAGGCAAAGGACACTGTCAATAGGACAAAATGACAACCAACAGATTGGGAAAAATCTTTACCAATCCTACATCCGATAGAGGACTAATATTCAATATATACCAAGAACTCAAGAAATTAGACTCTAGACAACCAAATAACCCTATTTAAAAATAGGGTATAGAGCTAAACAAAGAATTCTCAACTGAGGAAACACGAATGGCCGAGAAGCACCTAAAGAAATGTTCACCATCCTTAGTCATCAGGAAAATGCAAATCAAAACAACTCCGAGATTCCACCTCACACCAGTCAGAATGGCTAAGATCAAAAACTCAGGCGATAGTAGATGCCAGCAAGGATGTGGAGAAAGGGGAACAGTCCTCCATTGTTGTTGGGATTGCAAGATGGTACAACCAGTCTGAAAAACAGTCTAGCAGTTCCTCAGAAAATTGGACATATCATTACCTGAGGACCCAGCTATATCACTCCTAGGCATATACCCAGAAGATGCTCTAACATATAACAAGGACATATGCTCCACTATGTTCATAGCAGCTTTATTTATAATAGCCAGAAGCTGGAACGAACCCAGACGTCATTCAACAGAGGAATGGATACAAAAAATGTGGTACATTTACACAATGGAATATTACTCAGCTATTAAAAACAATGAATTTGAGAAATTCTTAGGTAAATGGATGGAACTAGAAAATATCATCCTGAGTGAGGTAACCCAATCACAAAAGAACACACATGATATTCACTCACTGATTATTGGATTTTAGCCCAGAAGCTTGAAATGCCCAAGATTCAACTCACAGACCACATAAAAGCTCATAGAGAATGAAGACCAATTGAGGGTGCTTCGGTCCTTCTTAGAAGGAGTATCAAAATACTCAAGGGAGCAAATATGGAGACAAAGTGTAGGACAGAAACTGAAGGAGGGGCCATCTGCAGACCATTCCTGAGTATCCATCCCATGTGCAGTCACCAAAGGTAGATGCTGATGTGGAAGTCAGGAAGTACATGCTGACAGGAGCCCAACATAGCTGTCTCCTTAGAGGTCTGCAAGAGTCTGACATATTCAGAGACAGATGCTCACAGCTAATCATTGAACTGATTATGGGGTTCCCAATGGAGGAGTTAGAGTGAAGACTGAAGGAGCTGAAAGAGTTTTCTACCCCATGAGGAGAGCAACAATACCAACCAACCAGAGCCCCCAGGTCTAAACCACCAGCCTAGGAGCACTTAGGGAGGGACCCATGGCTCCAGCTATATATGCAAGGGAGGATGGTCCTGTCAGGTATAGGTGGGAGAGGAGATTCTTGTTCCCATGAAGGCTGGAAGCCATGTGTGGGGGAATTTGAGGGTGGGGAGGTGGGAGTGGGGGGTAGGTGGGGGCACATTCTCATAGTAGCAGGAGGAGAGGGGATGGGATGGGGGCTCCTGGGTGGGAGGGGGGAAATGGAGTAAGGGGAGAAAATCTGAAATGTAAATAAAATATCCAATAAAAAAAAAGACCAATAAGGCCAAAAAAACTGCTCAAATAAAGCAGTATGAGACAAAAAGTCTATAAAATACCATTGAGCTTGTTTTGTGCTGCCCAACTTCTCCTAGGCATGGGGCCAGGCCTTGGGGAATGGTTAATAAAACATAGTGAGATTCCAATGGACAAAATAGACTTCTTTTTTCCTTTACCAGAAAGTATCTATGGTAGATAGCTTCTTGGTTAGGGATGGGACCAGTTTCTACTTCCCTGTCTCAGTGCTGGGACTCCATCTGGCTTAAACATGTACAGGCTCTTAGTGTTTGCCTCAGTCTCTGAGTTCCTATATGCACCACTCCTAACATGTCTGGAAAACTGCTTTCCTGGAGTCATTATCACCTCTGGCTCTTACAATCCTTCTGCCTCCTCTTCCATGTAGATCCCTGCACATTTGATACACTACTTTTCAAAACAGTTTTTACCGTGTATATGTGATGTTTAGAACATGATATGGCAACATGTGTAGAGATAGTAAAATAGTTACTATCTCAAAGCAGAAAATATTTGCATATAAACTACAATGAACAGAAAATATTTACATATATAAAACACAAGGCAATTGTCTAGTTTATATGCCTATGATATGCCAATCAGAGAATATCTTTATGATTTTTAGAAATAATTTGTCCTTGCTTTAAATTTTTCAAAGGTGAACCAAGTAAACTGTGTGCCTTCCCAGAGCCAATAGTTGTTGGGCTTGGGGTCAAGGAATGGTGGCATTTTAGCAATGAATCTGTTCCCTCCCGAGACAATGAGCGCACTGACTTTCTGAAGTGGGACTTTCTCTGAACTGTTTGCCATTGTAGTTTCTTTAGTGTTTATATAAAGACAATGCTCAAGTCTGTCATATAACACATGCCCTGTTCTGTGACTACTATAGTAGATTCTTCCCTTAGTTGGAAAAGAACTTTGAAACATTAATTATGACCCCCAAGAAAAATGCAGTTTGCTTTAGAGAACATTGTCCAAGTGTAAAGTGGGTGGCCCCTCCCAGCTTAAGGCTAGATGTGCAGTGGGGTAGACAGACAGTGGTGTGTGTGCCTGTGGTTGAAAGCATTGAAGGATTGTTTTCAAATGTCCTATTATTGCCAATTATGGCATGAAATTACTGCTGAGTATTAACCATCTAATTCAGTCATATAAATATGTGATTAGCCCATTACTGACCTGGTGATCCATCACCAAGCTCAGATCACAAAACATGGGAGTAGCCTTTATTGTTTTCTTGTATCCAAGAGGAAGAAGATGATTGAGGGCAGGAAGAGCTGCTGGTCTTCCCACAGAGGTAAGCTAAGTCTAAGCAGGGTCCCTTGGGTATCATACTTCTTAAAACCCCCAGACTGGCCTTCATGCAGCACTCCGCTCTTTTTCATGTAGAGGAATACAAAGGTATAAGAATTGTGGAATGGCCCCCTCAATGCCACATTGCCAGCACAGATCCTTCAAGCCCATATCTCAGAAGTTCACTGTGGTGTCCTCCACAGAAATGCTCACTAAGTATGGGACATCATGGTGACACTGGTTAGATTTGACTTCTCAGCACAGCACCTGGGACCACACATATGTGTGGCAATAATGCTTACTATTCCTGGCAGTGTCAAACAAGATCAGATTTGAATTTGAGGAAGAAGAGGGATAAAAATTGTCACTTCTTACACTCTTTGTTTCACTGGCATCTTTGGAGTAAATGTTAAGGGAAACAGGGACCAGAGTGGTCAAACTAGACAAGAGAGGTCAAACTAGACAAGAGCAGGAAGAGGAGAAGCAACGAGCAGGTACCGATTTGTAGTCACACAACCCCATATTAAATCACTTCTAAGAGGCACGCTTGACAGCTACAGAATTCTGAATATGATTAATATCTTAGTTAGGGTTTTTATTGCTGTGATGAAACACCATGACCAAGAAACAAGTTGGAGAGGAAAGGGTTTATTTGGCTTATACTTCCACATTCATGTTCATCATTGAAGGAAGTCAGGACAGGAACTCAAACAGGGCTAGAATCTGGAGGCAGGAGCTGATGCAGAGGCCATGGAGGAGAGGTGCTGCTTACTGGCTTACTCTCTTTGGCTTGCTCAGCTAGCTTTCTTATAGAACCCAAAACTACTTGCCCAGGAATAACACTACCCACAATATGCTGTGTCCTCCTCTGTCAATTACTAGGAAGATGCCTTACAGCTGAATCTTACAGAGGCATTTTCTCAATTGAAGTTCCCTCCTTTCAGATAACTCTAGTATGTGTCAAATTGACATAAAACTACCTGGAACAGTCACTTTAAGATGCAGTTCTGGGGCCTTTCTGAAACATGCAGAAACCTACTGCTGGTGGTCTCAGAAAACCCAAACCCAGAAACACAGTGTGTCCTCCCAAGGGTGCAGTGACAGGTGGTGCTCTTTCCATTAGGAGCTCAGTCTATCTCCTCCAGGAGTCTCTGTGTGGCTCTGCTCAGCGGCATGCTCCCTGGAGATGATCAAAGAGTCTCTGCTGGCATCATAGTCTGAAAACACCCCTGTGGAGACTCAGAATAGATCTGGAGGACCTTAAAAGTGCTGCCTTGGAGGAACTCTGTTACTTCGTTCAAAAGAAGATGCTCCAAGTATCTTTAAAATTAAAATCCCTCATGCCTGTTAACAACCCACAGTATTAGGGGTTTTGGAAATATTTAAGTACCTATGGAGAGTCCTTTGGACCCTTGGGTAGAGAATATATTCCTTTCATTTCACCCACTGCTAAGAGTCAGCATTCTTCAATTAAAAATGTCAGTGAACCTCAGACATAAACGTCTTCTCTGTCTTTGTCACCAGGAAATATCAACCACATTTTCATCTTACATAAAAATTATTGCAAACCTCTCATACTCTACTTCTAAATTATCCATTCATGCACAGCCAGGTGTTATCGGCTCACTTACTGTACTTCTCATTAGTAGATCAGGAATTTGTTTTAGATATTTCAGTGACTGCATTCTAACACAATTTGTTTCCTTTGTACTCTGGATTTAGAAACATTGTCCCAGTAAAAAGATCCATAGATTTCTCCTGATCATCAAGGTATCAGTCAGTAGGAACACCAGAGGTACCTCTGTTTGATGGTCTCTGAGTATGCCACAAGACAGGCCGGACTGATTAAGATGAACTATCTTGCTAAAACTATATCAAAAGCACACCCTGGGAACACAAAGCAGTAGGAGGCCTAGGCCCTGCACAGAGCTGGAATAGGGGAGGGTGTCCCATCAGGATCCAGTTGAAAGGCCATACCACTCCCTTTCCTGCTGCCATGAGCAATCTATTAGGTCTCAGTGCCACAGTTGCTGCATTCTACATAGAAAAGAGAACCACAGACTGTAAAAAAAAGACAGGAATCCCCTTTGGATAACTTGGATAACCTGTGTGTCTAATTCTAAGCTGAAATGGACAGTGGAGGGCTGGTGAGATGGCTCAGTGAATAAAGGGGCTTGCTTCCAAGTCTGATGTTTAATCCTAGGAGCCCACATGGTTGCAGAAAAGAACTGATTCCCACAAGATTTCCTCTGACTTGCACACAAGTGCCATGGGACACACACACACAGACATACACACACACACACACACACACAGACATACACACACACTCAACACACACAGAAAATACACACACACACACTCACATACACACACAGACATACACACATACAGACATACACATACAGGCACACACATTCACACACACAGACATACACACACATGCCCATACACACTCACACACAGACATACACACACAGAGATATACACACATACAGACATACACATACACACACACTCACACAAACATACACACACCCACACCTACACTCACACTAAATAATAAATAAACAAATAAATATTAAATAGATGCAAAACATTTAAGAGAATAATAGAATGTTCAAGGTTTGCCAGAAAACCACTGGTTATAAAGGCATAAGTGTAGCAGTCACACTGAGATGGGGACTGAGTGTCATGGCCAAGGTCAGCATTGCAGCTGACAGCCAGCATCCTGTCTGCAGCTTGTGGGCAAACACCTGGCATGCACAGAATTAGATTCAAATTCCCCTCTGTTACTGGCAGGACAAAACCTCACACTGACTATATCACAGAGGATGATATTGTTTCGAATGAGGCTGATAAACAGGAGGGGGAGACATCAAGATGTCATGTCTCCACGGCAAAGCAAGAGCTGTGGAGATGTGATAATGTGCACACATTTTTTTCACGTAGTCTGGAGAAGACAGCCTAGGGTACAGTCATAAATGCAGCCATCACACAGCATACATCCTAAAAGCAAGAAAAGAAAACAGTTGCCTTAAACTACTGGTGTTCCTTTTGAAAGTTATAAAACACAGTGTCTGAAACTCCAGGCATAAAACACTCGAATCAGCATCTTTGGAGCCAGATCTCCTGTTCTCTCAAAGTCTCCCCACTCCCAACCCCATGACTGTGAAACCAAAGTTGACAATCATGTTGTCAGCTCAACTCTCCAACTGTATCACAGTCTCAGTGTCAACAAAACACAAGGTCCAGCATGCCCAACAAGTAACCAACCTTTATGTGTTGATGCTTAAGTCAGCAATTCATTAGTAGCTGTGATTGCTAGCATCAGTGGCTAGAATTTCTGAACTGACTTTTCTGTCCTAGTCCTGGTGCTTATGCTCAATGACAGTAACTAATTACTGTTGGCAACATTTCCATTATCAGTTGGAAAATCCTCCTTCAGGGGGCCTGGATAGGGCATAAAGAAGAAAAGAAAGCTTCCATCTCCAGAGAAACAGGATCCACTTCTCTGTGTGATTTTGCATAAATTACTTAACCTTCATTTGGTAAAACAAGGATAAAGTAAACTACCATATTGGATTATGAAGATTAAGTGAAAGAATGTGTGTGAGCAACCAGTGCATTTCCATAAATAAATTCTGATTCATTCCCAGCAACAAACACCTATTTATGCTTTATTGTAATGAGAGCTAGTGCCAGTGCAGTTTGTCTTTGCTGAGAATTTAGCCTATCTCAACACAATATTCTTACATTATATGCATCAGAATCCAACTCCACTACACTCCACCAAAAGAAACCGAGACCCAAAGCAAGATCAGAATCCCTACACCCTCTAATGTCCTTTGTGCAATATTGCCTGTGGGGCAGTCCTAATGGAAATTTCATCTAGACTCATCAGTAATTTACATTGCTCCATCTTCACAGATACCCAAAGTATGACACACTGTGATTTCCACAGCTTAGTTACTCAGGATAGAAGACAACAGACAAGCATAAAGGCAGCATTTGAAAAGCTAGTTTCGTACTTTTCATATATAGATTTATTTCATTTCCTTATAATTATGTTGGTGAATCAAGAAACTTGTTCATGACTTAGAGCAAGATAATTTCTTCAAAAAGCAACATTTTTTTCTACAACCTTATCTATATGTAGTCGGATCCTTTTTATATAGGCTGGATAACACAGCCTGGGGTATAAGCCATAAATGCAGTACATATGTATGTATCTGTTTGTATTGAGAACATGAGAGAACACAACCAAAGGTTTTCTTCCAATTTAATTATTATAATGAAAAGCTAATCAGGAAAGAAATAATTTACATATTTAAGGCTGTAAGATGAACTTATTAATAGTTATTTTAAATATTAAAGCTAAAGACATTAGTAAGAAGAAATTGTTTC
Organism: Grammomys surdaster; assembly: GCF_004785775.1. Taxonomy (NCBI): domain Eukaryota; kingdom Metazoa; phylum Chordata; class Mammalia; order Rodentia; family Muridae; genus Grammomys; species Grammomys surdaster. Next base: position 4,933,985 of record NW_021604634.1, on the reverse strand, counting down.
AATGGTTCTTTCATATCACCAACCAGATAAAAAAACAATAAGTGAAAAAAAATAACAGAGATGGTGAGTTGGAAACAGTAGTAACAACTGTACCACAAAAGGCCTGCCCATCACATGCCTTATGACTGTGAAGATGCTATGGAAATTATGCTAATCATGTCATTACTAAAGATTGGATGATGAGAAGTCAATGGTTGGAGAAGTTTATTTCAGTTACCTATTTTTATATAAACTGTTCCAAAATTTAGTGATTTTAGATAGTCATTTTACTTCATTCATGATTTAATAAACAGGGACTGTTTATCTCTGATCCATAGGGCTTGCCAACAGAGGAGCTGAGAGCTGGCAGATCCATTCCCAAGATGTAGTTCAGAAGCTAGGATCACAATTTTTTTATTTACTCTTAGTTAAACTGATCAGCAGGCAACGTAGATCTGAAGGCTCACAAATTCACTTGTGACTTAGTAAGGGACAGGCACAGAACACATAATGACATTGAATCTTGCTCACACCTCTAAGGCAGTGATTCTGACAGCAATTGTTCTACCCGGAGAAGAGTAGCTGACATTAGAATCATATTTGGTAGCCCCAAGTTGCTAAGGTGTAGTGGTAAAAGACCAAGATCCTACAAAACACCCAAGTTTACAGAAAAACAACAAAGAATGATCTGGCCCAAGTGTCAACTGTGATCAAGTTTAGAGAAATGATGTCAGGGCTTTCTTCACCAGAACTGAGGGATTACTGAGTGTTACTCTCTCTGCACATTCCTTGGTACCATAATGGATTTCAGAAGAAAGTGGAATCCATAAGAAAGCAGTATTGTTCAATGACTCAAAAAGCAGTATTGTTCAATGACTCTTAAATCAAGAGAAATATTGAGACTCTGATGTGTGCTGAGTGCCATAGGGAAAGCAGAGACCTAGCCTACATGATGCTTACCCTCAGAAGAGGTGAGGTCCATTATGGAAGGAGAGTTCATCAAAGAACAGGTGAGTACAGCATTGTTATAAAATGAGAGTGCAGACTCCTAAGAACACTTACTATGCTTCCAGAGAACATCAGTTCAGTTTTCATCACCTACCTATAACCTCCGCACCATGGATCGGATCTAATATATCCTTATCCTTCAGCCCTACATGCATAGACACATACACACATGATTTAAAATAAAGACTAAAAGTTAAGAGAAGAAAAACAGAAAAATCTGGCAGACTATTCAATAGCTCTGGCTTGTGCTAGGTAAGTTCCAGGCACACTGCAGCTGCTCAATAAGTAGTTGTTAAAAGAGCAAATGGACTGGGGTTACTGAATGGGGGCTATATTTAAGGTAATGCCCAGACTGGCTCCTCATATTAAAGGACAGAGCTAACACCCAGTGCCCCATGCTCCAGGGGAGCCTTCAAAGGGCCACTTATCACCGTCAGCAAGGAAATACGAGCTGGCCTACACCTTGCACCCAAGCAGATCTAAATGGGCTAAGACATGATGGATAAGAAGGATACAAATGGAACTCCAGAGCTGGGCCAAGGCCAAGGTCACTGCCTTGAAGTTTGTATGTCTTCTCTCTTATTTGTTTAGGGCCTCCTGTTGGTCCACAATGTAAAACAACCTAATACTCAGTGATCTAGTTAATTTACTGTTGTGTGATAAACATCATGAGCAAGAGAAACTTAGGGGAGGCAAAGATTTACTTGAGTTTACATTTTAAGGTCGATGTTGCCGGGCGGTGGTGGCACACACCTTTAATCCCAGCACTTGAGAGGCAGAGGCAGGTGGATTTCTGAGTTCGAGAGTTCGAGGCTAGACTGGTCTACAGAGTGAGTTCCAGAAAAAAAAAAAAAAAAAAAAAAAAAGGCCGATGTCTAATACTGAGAAAATTTGGAGCAAATATGGCAGAAGCAGAAGCAGAAACCATGCAAGAACACTGTTTACTTGTTCATTATTTGCCTGAATCTCAGAAAAGGACCAATAGCCCAGGGATGCTATCACTCGCCATGCTGAGCCTTTCCATATCAATCATCAATCAAGAAACTTCTTCATAGATATGGTCAATGGCCGATCTGATCTAGACTGAACTTCTTTCTGCAGGGTGTCAAGTTGACAGTAGAAGCTAACCAGTACACTCAGTAAAAAGAACAAACAACAGAAAGGTCTGAAAATCTTTCTCCAGAATAACCCAAATAGCAAGAGGAAAGTGCACATCAGTATTTAAAATAGAGGATCCAGATTGGAAACGAAGCTACTTCACCTCACAAGGCATTGAGACCTTGTACCAGTGGCCAAAAAGTTCCATATAAGCCAATGGAAGGGACCTTGTCCTGGCTTCTAGCATGGTGTATAGGTCTTTGACCTGTTGTAGATCTACTGTCTCACTCAGTAAAGCAATGTTTGACACATTTACCAATGGTGGGAAAAATCTGATCCTTATTGTGTTACATTACTTTAAATGATCATTATAAAAAGCAAATCCTCATTCATCCCACCAAATGTATGTGAACACAATCATAACTTAATGGAAGAGGGGTTTTTAAGTTTTTTTAAAAAAAACTCACCACCCCACAAAGAAAACTGAAAGCTTGAATACCTAGCACACATAATGAAAAGCAAAAGTACTACATTTAAACTTAAAATCTGAATAACTAAAAATTTAAAATCCCATCTCTCATAAAAGTAATTGAAGTGAACCTACACTGGAAACATATATGGTGAAAGATGTGTCATTCAGGTGACCAACCGGCTTAATGTTAGTTTTTTAGCCACAGAAACAAAGCATGTTCATCCTGGTAACACAGAAAAAAGGTACAAATAGGCTAATTAGACTATAAAAGAAATTCCAATGAATGTGTGGGAAAACGCTCTTCACTGATAACAAAAACAAATAAACCCAAAGTAATAAAGTATAAATTCAGTTCTTTCTGTGAAAAAAAAACACAATTCTTAAAACACAGGCTATAGATCATTAAGAGAAATTTGGGGATGTTTAGGAAAGAGTTTAACAATACACTAACCTTTGAGCTAAAAATTGTATTTCCAGAAACTCATCCTAAGAAACATAGTGAAAAGTAATCAAAGATCATAACAAAGGATGGTCCTAATCATTGAGTAAATGTTGAATGGAATCGAGATGATGTTTCCATTCACAGTGGAATGTGCACAGTTACTGAGATGGATAGCTATTTCTGACATTTAAGGGAGAGCAGTAGGATGCTAAGATACAATTAAAAGGTGATCCACTTTTATTTCTACATGGATAATTGCAGAGATAAAAATGTTTCAAATGTACAGAAACTTAAAGTATTGTTCTGTGATTGTTGAGTGATTATGTGAGTGAATTTTCACCAATAAACATGCCAAGAGTGAAAAGTAAGGGACTGCTATCTGGGTTAAAGAGTCAGAGCTCCACTGGTATATTCTAAGAATCTAAATACAAATGGAAGAGGGACCGTGAATAAAACTCATGGCTAATTTTGTATTCCTCCTTCCACAGACAAGACCAGGGCAGATTATTAGGTTTCCAGCAAACTGAGGCCCCAACCATAAGAAGACTTCATTTCAGAGAACTATTAACAGTTTTAATTCTTAATATTAGCTTAGTAATATTAAATATAATGTCACTGTCACAAAATAAACATTTGGTTTTTGACAGTCTGAAACATTTGTGGATTCAGAGTTAACTTCAGAAAGAAATATTTAGCCACTGCCTCCAAAAACATTGTAGAAACACAGAGAAGAAAAGAAAGAAAAGAAGAAAGTAGGTTTTATCTGCAGATCTGTCGATTGATTCATTTAATTTGGAAAATTTCTCGTGTGGTTTACTCAGTATTATCTACAGCACCACACTGAGAAACCATCAGGGTCATTCTGACCCCCTTTCCATTTCAAGGAATCTAATTAAAATCTCAATCGTCAACCAAAGAGCGAGCATAGGCTGGACTTAGCCCCCCTGCCCTGCACATATGCAACTGCTGAGCAACTTGGTCTTCATGCTGGTCCCCCAACAACAGGCTGTCCCTGAGCATATTTGTCTGCCTGCCTGAGAATCCCACACTCCAAAGTAGACAGCCTGGTCTGGCCCCAATGTGAGAGGATGTTCCTAGTCCTGCAGTAACTTGATGGGGGAGGTAGGGGATGACTCTCAGAGTATGGCTTCCCCTTCTCTTTGGAGAAGGAAAAGGTTGGGGAGAGACTTGAGTGAGGGGCACCGGGAGGAGAGGAAGGGCTAATATTGGGTTGTAAGATAAATAAATATTTTTTTAAAAAAATCTAAGTAAAATTTATATGTTAGCAGCAGGATCATCTTAGCATCTAAAAACAATTTTCTTTCTAGGCCTATAAATAATCTACCTGGGTATTTGCTGCTAATCATTTCTAATTTGGTGCAGCATTCAAGAACTCACTACTCCACTGCTCAAGACTCTAAAACCAGTGGTGTGGGGACAGTTCTTCCTCCTCTTTGAAGCCAAGGCTCCCAAACTAATACGTGGCTGCAGGGAAGGACTGAAAGTAGTGACTGCTCATTCAGTGTACTCTTGAGCCTGCCCTTATGTCTAGCTTAGTGCTGCTCCATTTAAAAAGTAAGAGAAAGAATGCCTCCTAACAATTAATGAATAATTTATTCAGCAACAGGAATGGAGAATCCAGACTTTGCAGAACAGACTTTGGATGCACATTAAATTAGTAGCCTGAATTTAAAGAACAATTTCACGTGTACAGAAAACCCCTTCAGGGCACTGCTAGAAAGCAAATCCACAGGTAAGAAGCCCCTTGACTCCTTACCTCTTCTCAAAGCTGTTGAGCTGGCTGAATAAATGATGTAAGGCTGGCCACCACCCCAAGAACTGTTTTAGCTTAAAGCCATGCCTAACCTCGAACTATGCTTCTGACATCAGTGAATACCAACAAGGGACAAAACCGAAGGGATAGAAAGACATGCACATGAAAAAAAAGCTAACTTTGCAAAAATCTGAAATTAAAATGCTTATTAAACCTTCCTAACAATAGCTTAAGACTGGAATCATGTCTTCAACCAGTTTATAGATATACCAAAGTGATGTTACTATGAAAGACAGACAGACAGACAGACAGACAGACAGACACAAGAAGAGAGACAGCAATAGCTAAACCAAAGGTACGAAGACAGCCTGTTGGTCTTTCTCCTACTATACAGGAGTTAGGGTTTGAACACAGATGTCCCATGGGTGTAAATTGTTCATTTTTGGTCCCCAAGAAGTAGCAATATTAGGAGAGTTCATGGAAACTTTAAGAAGTGAGGTCTGGCTCAATGAAGTGGTCAGTAAGTGGATGTCTTTGAAGATTTACTTTGTTTTTGGTCCCGTTCTTTTACCCTCTGTTTACTGGCTTGCATGAGTTGAACAGGTGTGCTTCATGATGCCTAGACCTTTCTGTTATGGTGGACAGAAATAACTGGGAATCAATCCTTTCTTTCTTGTTCATTTTGTATTTTTAAATATTTTATAATTCTTTGATAATGTCATATAACGTATTAGGAACATACTTACAGCCCACCCACATTAGTGTTTTTGTTTCAGGTGTTTCTGTGACTGAAAAGGGTTAAATAACACACTAGGCATAACAAAAATGAAGGAACATTTTTGTTCCAACATTGTTGGAGTCCTAGGTACTCATGAAATCATGAGCAATGGGTAAATGGTATTTAAACTATAGACCATGATCTGTGCCTGGGCATGGCTTTAAGTTAAATCATATAAGTCAGAACATTTGCCTTCCCCCAAATGAAGAACTCATTTCATGCAGATACCTGAAAGTGCATATAAGTATGAAACCTTTCCTGAAGTGTTTATGTATAAATGAGAGAGAGAGAGAGAGAGAGAGAGAGAGAGAGAGAGAGAGAGAGAATACTTCACAAAAGGCAAACGGAAACACAATTAATGTAGATATTATCTGCTGTATATATTTTAACAAAGATTGTGATGTGCCAAATGCAAATAGATAAAAAGGAGGTATGTACTTTGGAAAAGATGCTTATTAAAAAAAATTTAAAACTCTGACTTCAATGTAGCCTGCATAGCACTTAGATAACTAAAACCCCATCCCACCATTTGGATATTAATACTTTTGTGTGCCTATTTCTCGAAAGGGCCTCCACATTTATCCTATATTATGACCTACCTTTTCAACCAAAAGCCTTTATTGCCTACATAGAGCATACCAGCTGGACAGAACAGCAGCAGCTGCCTATTGAGAAGACAAGGTACAGACTCTGTGCTGGAGGGTTTATTATAGTGTTCACTGCCCACCTGAGGATCGAGTTTTATTAGCTGCCCAAGCTGGCAAAAAGCACACTAAATGGTCATGAATCAATCTGTGAGAAGGAAGCATCTCATTTGTATCTTATTTCAGAAAGTTCTATTACTAACAAAATTAGTTCAATTCAAGTAAGAAGGTAAAGACTGGCTGCAAAGGAGCCATTTCTTAATCAAGGAGGACTGATTCCCCAAAGCAAAGCAGTGGAGTGTGTTACATTTTCACCGCATTACCTGAGGAGCTTCTGTGAAGCAGAGAGGATGGGAATGTAGGAAATGCTGAGACCAAGGTGAAAGCAAATGGCCAGATGGAAAATATTGAATTTCTGAAAACGATCACATAGCTTTTCCAGGAAACACTAAAGAAACAATTCTTATACTTACGGGGATCATTTCAAGATGTTGAAAGCCACAGACATACTCTCCTAGCAGTTCAAGGACACCTTGAAGGCTGCATGGTCCATGTTGTGCATGACAGGAAAATAGTCACTTCTGTGCATCTGCAGATCTCCGCTGCTGTCCCTCTTAAGCTCGTACAGTGCAAAATCTTCCATCAAAGTGGCTCTGATGAACCAGAAATGTGTGTCTTTACATCTTGCAAGTAATCCTTACAAGAGACATTCAGAGGAATTCACTTCAGTTCTAAACTGGTGGTGGAGAGAAGTTAAGGACTGAGGTGCTAGAGTGGGGGACTGTGAGGAGACAGGACCTGCACCTGGGAGAAGGTAGCCCAGCCCCATAGGTTTGTGAAATTTTCAGGAAGACAGAGAACAAAAGAATGGAGCTTTGCACACAGGAACCTCAGACCTGTGGACCACTCTCTCTAGTGGTCTCCCAAAATGTGCGGCCAGATCACTAAGCAGAAAGCTGAGCATATATGCTACCTGCAATCAACATTTTGTGTCATGTTTACAACCTATCCTTCATCTCTGGGCCACAACTTTAAAAGGAAGAGGGGATAAAGAAGCAAGGTTTAAAGTTAGTGTGATATTTGATTACTGGTAAGTTTGAATAAACAACCAAATTCATTATTAATATATATGTATATATAATGTAGACATACATACATACATACATACATACATACATACATACATACATGCATGCATACATATTCCCTGTCATGGCCCAGAAATAACTGGAGACAGTTGCTGAGACTTATGCAAATTTGTGGCATGGGGGTTGATGTTTATGTATGTGTGCATGTTCATGTGCACGTGTGCATCTATGACAGTGCATTTATGAAGGTCAGAGGACAAATTTTCTCAAGTCATTTCTCCTTTTCCACTGGGAAATAGCTAAACTGGGTCATTAGGGTTACACAGCAAATACCTTTTCTAATGCTGGGCCATCTTGCCAGACCTATTTCTCAGGTTTTTACCAACTAGTGTGGCATTCTGTAGAGCACAAGTTTGTCACATGACTTTCATGTTTCCTCTTCAGTTGGTATAGTGTAAGCCTACCAGCAGAAAATAAAATAAGTAGATAAGCCATTTTGGAATTAAAGACAGAAGGCTGTGTTAGTCTGAGGTGAGATGTGAGAAGATGGGGTGAGTAGAAGGCTCCTCAGTGCCTGAGCAAAAAGGAAAGCTTGGACTGAAGAAGACAGTACACAGTTCTGTCTGTGTGACTGTGTGTGTGTGTGTGTGCATGTGTGTGTGAATGCACGTGTGTGACTGTATGTGTGGATGCATGTATGTGTGACTGTGTGTACATGTGTGTGAGTGTGTGCATATGCATGTGTGTGTGACTGTGTATCCTGTGTGAGTGTGTTTGTGCACATGTCAGTGTGTGCACATCTGCATGTGTGACTGTGTGTACATGTGTGTTTGTGTGTGTGTGTGTGTGTGTGTGTGTGTGTGTAGGATTTCAATGGCTAGATTCCTACAATTGCACCTTTGATAGAAAAGATTCAGATTCTTTGGAGTTATTTGGCTCACATGGAAGTTGGCTTCTGTGATACTTAGTTATTTGTGAGGCTACTTGGAGGCAAAAGAGCTTGTTGCAAGGATGCAGAAGCCAAGACCAGAGGCCCACCAAGGGTCAAGTCAAGCCTTACTCCTTTAAACTCTGAAATTCTGCTGGCTTTAGTTCTTTGTGATGTCCAAGTCAGGTTACAGAGGTTCTAGTTATATTGGCCTAAAGAACATAAGGCCCCCTTCACCAGCCAGCATATAAAAAGAATCTAGATAAACACAGCAAGAACTCCATAGATTTTGTTACTAGCATGACATTACCATGGTCACCCACAGGTGAAGACTGTCTCAGAGTCATAGGCTAAGATGATTATGTGATTTAGTGATTTTATTCCTAGCTATGTACCAAGAAGAATGAAAAGCAGGTAGCTACATTTCATTCTTAGTAGCCAAATGTTAGCAACAAACAAAGTGTCTGTGGCAGATAAATGGAGAGACAAAGTTGTCATATCCATAAAATAAAATATTATTAATCCTAAAATTAGTGAAGTTCTAACATGTGCTACAATGTGGATGAGTTTTAAAAATGTAGCACCAGGTGACAGAAGCCAGACATGAAAAAATGTAGATCCTACAAGTCTATTCCCATTAAGTAACCAGAAAAGGCAAATTCGCAGAGATGTAAAGCAGATGAGGCTAGATTGTATAGTGCCTAGAGCATTTGAGTTAGAGGGAAGAAAAGATTTTGAAAACTGAATTTATTTGAAAATAACTCCTTGTGAATGCAATCAATGCCAGAATGTAACATACACTAAGAATGGATGAAAACGGCTATTATTTTATTTTGTGAATATTTTACTGTAATCAGAAATGAGAGGGATTTACTGAAGATCTGAAGACAACAGATTAGCAAACCTATCACTCTAGGCTATACTTTGGATCTGGATTGTACTCAAAGGGACTGAGGGCTTCATTACCAACCTGTGGCATTACTAGGAGGCAGTATCAACTGTAGAAGATGGAAGCCTATTGAAAGAAGCTAGGTCATTGGAGAGAAGACCCTGAAAGGGACCATAGAATAGGACCCTGTTCTTCCTTTCTTTTTGTGCTTCCAAACTCCTATGAACTCAGAAGGGTTGATGTCCATGCACACACATCCCCACCATGTGGTGGTAAGCTGTCATAGGCTCAGGAACAATAGGTCAACTGATCATGGAACAATACTTCCATAACTGTGAATCAAAAACACATAACCTCTTCCTTTAAGTGGATAATCTAAGTGATATTTTCACAACAGTGGAAAACCAGCTCATTCTCCACCAAACTGATAGTTAGACACAGCACAGACATTTGCACATCTTCATGGGAGCCCTTATTTAGTCTTAATCTCTTAATGGACAGCCTCTGTCCAGAACATCTCATTAACCATGAGTTCTGCTGACAGGCAGTATGGAGTCTTGACTGAGGACCATCAGAAAGCACATATTTAGATGAAGGCAATCTTGACCCTAACCCCATCCCTGAAGCCTCTTATTTGGTTCCATTCCAGCAGACAGACCGGTATGACGTCTTTTCTTTTTCCTTAGTTACAACTTATCTATGAGTCTTAGGACAGTATGTGTATGTAACCACTTCTCTGGCTTTTACACACTTTATGAACTCAGTTATGTTCACAACTGTAGGCTCTACTGACCATAGACAATATTTAATTCTGTAAACCTGTGATTTTTTTCAGCCATTTGCCTGGCTTTTGGAGCCAATTTGGAATTAAATCTGGTCTCATTGAGAGTTGTTTCCGTAAGGAACAGTTCCATCTCCCTTCTCAGACATTGGCACTGTATGGTGGGATGTTGCTACTAACTATCCTATAAACCTATTACTACACATGCATGTTCCTTCAGAAATGTGTTTTGTTCTAGGAAATCTCCAAGTAGTTAAGTGGGGGCCAGGGAGAAACCTCACCTGTTAATCTGTTTGTAAAACAAACCTGAAGTCCTGAGTTCAGTCTCCAGGACTTATGAAAAACCTGGGCATGGTGATGAAGACCTGTAATCCTAGTCTCAGGATATGGAGACAGGTACAAGTTTTTCCTCCTTGGCAAACTCCAAATTAATGAAAGAATGTCTTAAAACAAACAAACAAATCAAGTAGCACCTGAAGAATAACAGCCAAGGTTGGCCTTTGGCCTCCACATGTGTATGAGTACACACTTAAGTAAACTTCATGTAAAAGAGTCACTCAACAGGCTAAAAGGAGTTAATCACTCCAGCTAGCCCAGATAAAACACATACAATCCAGGTCTTCTATTTACAGGCTATAAGCTTAGATGGGGCAGGATTTGGAGCTATTATAACTCCTATCCCAGCCATACGTCCCTTGTTACTTGCTGTTTCTCCTGATCACATGCTCATGATCCATCTCCTCTCATAGCGGCTCCCTCCTCCCTCTTCCATGGCCTTTTTCTCCTCCTCTTCTATCTTCAGTTACCTTCCCAGCCAGGTAACTGAAAACCTGCCTCTATCTACACCCTAATCACAGACTTTAGCCTTCTATTGATTAATTAACTGGAGTACCAAGGTTACATAGCATCATTTGGTACACATGAGGTTCTCCTCCTCCTGGAGGATCTCCTTATTGGGGACAACCAGATCTAGAGGGCCAGTAATAACCTATGAATCTACAGTCAGACACCAAATACCACTGGTGCATAGAGACCACTGTGGTCTGTGATGGTAAGAGGTCTTAGTCCAGAGAGACTTCTAGAAAACTGTGAAACCTGTTTATGATCCTTCAATGACTATGGTTCCCTTCCCTGGACCATAACAAACTTTGGGCCTGGGCTCAGCCTGAGGGGGCTGGAAGGCTGATGGAAGCTCTCTGTGACTACTATTTGTTCCCATCCTGTCTTGCTTTTTGAGGCTTCTTCAGAACTTGAAGTACAAACCCCACCAAGGAAGCCTGCAAACCCAGGTGTCATATCATTGACTTCATCAGCATAGTCCTGTTTGTCTTTTACTGTTGGGTCTGATTTTCAGATTCACCCATCTCAGAAGATCTGGGCACATAGTCAAGGACAGATGCATGCTTAATTAAACTCTGAGCATACCCACTCTTGATCTCACACACTTTTGTTCCTAAATAATAAATCAAGAAAACGTCAGGATAGTCAGATGGCTCTGGAATCATATGCAGTAAAAGTGGCCAAACCCCAATTAGACACTTCCAGTCAAGGAGACACTGCCAACTAATGCACTCTCAACCTCCTGGTACTTCAATAACATTCAGGATTCCACCTCAACCTGCTAGAATCACTTCCAGAGAGAGTAGAGGCCCTGCCTCCACAGTGCCATTGCCTAAGCTTTGTATAGCAGCCTTACTCAGTAAGTATGCCTGCATACAAGAATCATCGTTTAAAAGAAGGACCAGTGCACAGGCTTTGCTTCTAGTTTTCTATCTATGATGTTCCATGACACCCCATAGGATTGTCTCCAGACTCAGAGCTTTCCGTTATAAAGGTTCATTCATTTGGTGACTTCTGTGTGGTGACAATGTTTGTCCACGTCTTGACCATGGAGTTAGCATAGGCTATACACTTCCAACAGCATAAATGTAGCTCATAGTATAAAACTTTGAATGTAGTATAGTAAACACTTTGCTTTTGGCTGGTGCCACTCTAATCTCCCAGCATATACTTATTGGTCCAGAGATACTTGTTTTGTGACCAGGTATGTATAAGTATGACACTGAGTGGTCTGATGATTGCAAAGCCACTGATTCTCTTGAGGTGCCCAAGACAGCCTCAAACAGAGCTATTGATCTCAAATACTAGTGGAGTAGTTTGAAAACCCTGTACTACGGTACTCCTACCACAGCTTGACATCTGGAGTCTTTTTAAAGGTTAAAATAATTACCACTTACTGTAAGTTGACTATTTTTACAACTACTTTTGAGCCAATCCACTTATTATCAGACATATAATTTCCACATATTTAAGATGTTAAACCTTAATTCGTCATGCCTCACTCTTAATTTGCATAAAGTTTCAAAGTTTTTATTTTACTTGTTTGGACACTGAATACTTACCTATTATGCTGAGGAGGTGTAGTCTTCTAAGGGCACATGGCAGACCCCACATGTCCCTCTGACAATCATAGAAGACCCAGTGCCTGCTTTTAGGAATGTGGAAGCACTTCTACTCATGGATATTAACAGCATTGTGAGAACATCTACAGTCAGACACCAAATACTGCTGATGCATAAAAATCACTGTGGTCTGTAGTGGTCAGAGGACTTAGTCCAGAGAGACTTCTAGAAAACTGTGAAATCTGATTATGACACTTCAAGGAAAAGCAAGGTAGAAAGGCTGTGGGGGAGAACAGTGGGATAAATAATGACCACAGACTATACAATGCAGACCAATCTCCACACTGAGAACAAGGAAGAAACTCAACAGGGGGTGTTCAGTGGGAATGCAGCATATGGCAAATAAATTGGGGGCCATTTTTACCCAGTGTAAGAACTGTGAGCCAGACTTATCAAAAGAAAGAAGTGTTTGTAGAAATCACTGTATCACTATGGAAACTCGAGGTCAATTAGGAGTCAGAGGTCAATTAGGAGATCTATAACACAGTGATTTGGAAACTGTAAAAGGTATTGGGGAAGAGGTGAGATATTTTAGCTCCCAACGTAAATGAATAATGGTCGTTCTCATAAAGAAATTACAGGTTTCCAGAGGAGAAAGAAGAAGCAGGGGGCTTGATCAGTTCTATGGGGGAGGACTAAGAAGCATGCTTTTTCCACAGTCTTTCTCAGCACCATGGCATCTGTTGTCCTTTCCATCCTGTTTTTTGAAAGTGCTATAAAGTCTCAATAACTGCATAATTGCCCCCAACTAATTGCTTACTTTTCAACCATCATCTTATTTTCCTAAAGAAGCTTTACTTACTTGAACTGTCCCTGTTTTAAACGTACTTTTAATGACATTCAAGCAGTATGTTATATACAAGGGCTACACCCACATGATTCTTTCCATCAGTAAGCTTGTTTCCATAGGAATCATCCTTTAAGCAAATGACTGAGCATATGCCTTGCACACATGCAGTCATGGTAGGTATGATAAGAAAATAGAGTGGGGTTCTTGGAGGGTGGCTTAGTGGTTAAAATGTTAGCCAACAAAGAGTACCAAGAGTTTGAATTCCTAGATCCTATATAACAAACAGTGTATTGGTGTGGTATCCCACTTGTAATTCCAGCCTCAAAGACAGGGATTCCCAAGACCAAGCTAGCTAGAGAGACTGGCAGTATCCAAACTCTAGGTTTGATTGAGAGACTTTGTCTCAATGAGTAGGTGAAAGTGTAAACAAGAATAGTTCCCAGCATCGACTTTGGGCCTCCATGTGCCTTTGCACATGTATGTATGAACAGGTGCTCCCACATGTGAGCATACACACTACACAGATATGCACATGGAAATGAAGAAAAGAATTATGGCACTCTGAGTTCAGTATGTATGCCTTAGAGTAAAAACAAAACTCTTCAAAGAAACAATATTCCAATTGAGATGTGAAGTATGGGTAGGCATTTACTGTAATAAGGAAGGTAGCGTGTGTTATGTTAGTGAACGCAAATGCTACCACAATGGCCCAGTCTGTCATATTGGAGGGTGGGAAAACACAGAGTGGGTTCCATACAAGAAGATTAAGGGGAGAAAGGTGCTTATGGTGTATCAGAAAAGCTAATGGGTTGGATGCTGATGTCCACAGTAAGAACTTTGAACTATAATCAGATTTAGCCTGTAGTTAATAACCTGTAACTGATACATGCTGTGAGCTCCATATCTTCAATCCTTCTGGGATGTGTGTGTGTGTGTGTGTGTGTGTGTGTGTGTGTGTGTATGTGTGTGTGTGTAATATACTAGCTAGGTTAAGCATGTATGGATGACACCATCTATGAAGCCATCTTTTATAGGGGTACATTCAGGGCTCTTCCTTAAACCAGGCTGGTAACAGTGATGTGGCAAGAAACCCAGAGCATCTATGAAAGATGGAAGAAGAAACCTCTATTGGTGATGTCTTAAGACTTATTGTGTCATGAACGCCTGAGAATAGGTCAGAGGTAACCCCCTTGAGAAAAGGATGGAGAACCCAGGGTGGATGGATGTGCAAACAAGATTTTTTCTGTGACACACCAAGCTCCAAGTCAAAGAGACACAGTAGAATGTGACCTTGAGCTCAGCACTCTCACTAAGCGAAGTCCCTCTACATCTCACTCTCCCTCCCCACTTCCAGTCCTCCTCCTTATAAAAGTCCTTTCTCAGGCTTCTCATGGACTCATCCCTCTCTCAGATCCCCTCATAGCAATGATGGTCAACTGTATACAAAATCCACAAGACTTTTTCTGGTAGCCTTTTACACACTGGGTTGACCTCTCCCTCATGCAGGTCTCCACTTCTAGCTTAGTGCCTGTGGATGCCAAATGTGTCTGTATCATCATTAGTCACATGCAGGTCAGATCCACCCAGGAAGGTCTCTATTACATCTCCTTCGTATACATTCTGCAGATGCCACACATGAAAGGATCCAAATGTGAGTGTGTTCCCTAAAAGAGGAAGGAAAGAGGTTCCCTGCTCTGTGGCCAACTCCTGTAAGAGGTATTACTATCCACTCCAATGCCTGCCATGATATAAATATTATTTTCTCTGACATGAATTTGGTCTCTAATGAAGACATGTCCATCTGACTTAGAGCCAAGGCCCAGAGTCCCCTATATCCTCTTCATACCCATCCTCTGTCCCAAGACATCCCTCACAATGATGCTAACCTGAAGCAGCCCCTACCTCTGTTTGGCCCAGCTTTTCTGGCTCTTCTGCAATTCATGCCTAGTATACTAGTTTAGTGAGCATAACTAACCATATTGCAGCTGGAGCCTCACTCAGGCGGCATACCTAAGGGCACATAGGGAATCTGGCTGACAGAGTCCTGTGCAGCCTGGTCCCTTCCTGCTCTGTGTAACTGTCTTCTCACCATGCCTCCGCCTTGAATTTCACTGCCATCCTTGCCGTTCTGTGAACATGGGCTGACTCATAGAACTAAGCCTTCGCAACTGCTGCTCTCTCCACCTAAATACCTCTTTCCACTTAAGAAACTGCTCTTTGTGCAAATGCCATGAATCCTGTGAGCCTGCCTGCTGCCTCCACAAGAGCTGAACGAACGTAGCACTGTACATTTGCATTTACAAGAGTCCTCCCTTCCTTCCTTAAATCCTTTAGTTTTCTTCATCCTGCAGCCAAGGGTCACCCTCCTCTCTGTTGACCTGCTCTATACCCTGGCTGCCCCTTCAATCTCCCTAGGAATGGCCTAAACAGAGGCCTGCCTGGGAATTTTAGTAGCAAGTCCTACTCACTTGCTAGGGTAGACTGTTATGACAAGCCCCGGAAGCTACCCAGGCAATGATGAATACAGCCAGAGCCAAGAGCCAGCAGGAAAAGTGGCAATTGTCACACTAAAGAATTGGGAAGATGTGAGGTTGAACGAGAAGAATCGGGACAGAACTCCACCTGCCCACATTCAGCAGGGACTGATGTAGCCGTCCAAGTAACTTGGCAGTAGTGGAAGCAAGCAAGTTGGAGAGCCCGTTAGGGGGATGATGGGCTGGACTTTGCCTAGATATGCTCAGACCAGATGGAGAAGCTGGAGATGAGGTGCTACGCTGTGGAGTCGGAAAGGGATATGAAAGTTTGTCTTATTAATCCCAGCACTTGGAAGGCAGAGGCAGACGGATTTCTGAGTTCGAGGCCAGCCTGGTCTACAGAGTGAGTTCCAGGACAGCCAGGACTATACAGGAAAAAACAAAACCAAAAAGTTTGTCTTAATTTTCCTTACACTTCACCCTCCTCTCCATGAAGATACAGCATGTTTATATCTATAATTAAACAAGTAGCCACACTGTGTTCTCATTCCTATCCTCCACATACCTTGACAATACTCTAGAATGAGTCCATACTAAGAGAGGGAAGGAAGATGTCACTGTAGTCAGCACATCCCATACAGAGCTGGCCAGACACTCCCAGCTGCCTACATTTCCTACCTTCTGTTCTTAATGTCCTTTGGGGAATTATTCCTATTGATTCTGCTCACCAATGCCACTGGCAGCAACACTGACCACTGATAACACCACTGACCAGAGTCAGGGTAAGCAAGCATTCCTGCCTTCCCACACACGGCTCAAGTTCAGCTCAACTCCAGGACTATAGACTGGGCCTGGCTGGAGTCACTGATCCTCGACCTGACCTTCCCTAACCACAGGGTAAAGAGCCCCAGGGACCTTTGAAATCCTCACCCTGGGGAACAGTGTGTGTGAACACAGGCTGACATTTGGGGGAAGAACAAAATAGAACAACATGTAGGAAGTTGTGAGAGAAGGATTATTTAATCCTTTTCTCGGAGCTGGCGAGGCTCCAGGAGCGGTAGTCAGAAGACCAGTTTAGAAAATGGAAAGCTAATCTGAATAATGAGGAGCACAGAGCCCTGGTGCAGGGATCTGGCCTTACAGGCTCATTTATAGCCTTGTGAATATGGGAATAATTGAATCTTGTGAAGATGAACATGCTGCAGAGACAGAGATCAGATTGGCTCTGCCCCCAAGACTCCAACAGTGACTCACACGTATGCTCCATACCGCTGGATAAACAATTACATAACCAGAGGAAACGCATACCCACTTCAGAGTCTCACCAAAGACATTTCTTCCACTCCATACATCAGATGCCACTTACACTAGTTCCAGCTTGTGTAGCTTGCTCCTGAATCTTTTTGTTTTGAGTCCTAAAATACTGCTACATCTGAAAGCAAATTCTAAAATACATACTCATTTGTCAAAAGCAAAAATAACAACACGTGTCTGTGGGTAACACTCTCCCAGATGATAAGATGTGGCCAACTGTGGCTCTTTGTCCTTGAAGGAAAAGTCCATGAAGCTGTACCTATGCTACCTCATCTCGCCAGAAGCACACTTCAGCCCATCTGCCTTAGGAAACACAGTGTCTCTGGGTCTGAAGTATGTCTTGAGAGGTCAAGAACTGCTCCTAAGATTAATGAGTTTTGTGTTTGGAAAATTCCTGAGGTGAGGGTCTTAGTTACCACGCCACCTGGCATTACTGGAAAAGAGGCCAGATAGTGTGGAGCCCACACAGCCTCACTAGATTCCAGCTTTAAGAGGAATCCTCTCCTCCCCCATTTTACCACTTTAAAGGAAAAATATTGTCTTAGCACTAAAATAGCTCACTTGTCTTAGCACCCCCATAATAACTGACAGGTGCTATATAAATAAAATACAGAGAAATTATTTGTGGCTAGATTAAAATTATTCAAAAGTCATCAAATTGAAAGTAAGTGCATCTCAGGATAAGGAGTCTAGCTGTGAACCCTAGTCCACAAGTCAGTGTCCCATGAAGGCTGACTGTGAAGCTCACCAGATAGTCTCCCAGGGTTACTCAACAGCAGTCAGTGGCCTAAACATTCACAGGTCAACTCCCTCATGCCTCACAACACACTGTGGGCTCCACTTTGCAAAGCAGCTGAACACAGGGGGTTGTTTATTCCATGCAAAAACGATATAGCTAGGAAATGCTAGATCTGGGAGAGAAGCCAGGCAATCTGCAGCCAGAGCCCACTGAACTGCCACATTGTACTGGCACTTCTCACCACCATTTAGAGTCAGAAATGGCTTTAAAATTAAGACATCACCAGTTTGGTCTATACTTGCTGCAAGCAACATTTTCTGGTAGTTACTTCTCTTAGACAATAAATGATAGAAAGTGATCTTTCCACGGGTTTTCTGAGGATTAGATGGAGTCATTTAGGGCTGAATGTACTTCTCTCTCTCTCTCTCTCTCTCTCTCTCTCTCTCTCTCTCTCTCTCTCTCTCTCTCTCCCCCCACCATCTCTCTCTGTCTACATTCTGCATATTGTTCTCTTAATTTCTAAGTTCCATTTTAATTTCTAAATGATTCTACTCTCCTGTCCTTCAACTTCCTATCTTTCTCTCTCCTCCCTCCTTCCCTCTGATAATGTTTAGCTGCAGCTGTAAAGAGTGTAAGAGCCAGACATAAAGCAACACACCAAGAAAACAAGGCCCTCTACATCAACATAAGCAAAGCTCATATGAACAATCAGAGACTGAGGCAGCATATACAGGGTTCTGTACCATGTCCTCTGCATATATTATGGCTTCCAGCTTAGTGTCACTATGGGTTCCTGAGTATGTGAGTGAGTGGGTCTCTGATTCTTGTGCCTTCCCTTAGGGTTCTTTTCCTTCTCTTGGTTTACCTTGTCCATCTTTGATGTGATGGTTTTTTGTTTTATTTTATTATATTTTATTTTGTTATATCTTATTATTACCTCTTAGAAATCTGTTCTTTTCCAATGATAGACAGAAAGAGAGTCGATCCAGAACAGAGTAGAGGAGTAGAGAGAGGGGAAATCATAATCAGCATATATTATGTGAGAAAAAAATCTATTTTAAAAACAAAAGGAAAAACATGAAGTTATGAGGGAGATGTATTGAGGGGCACAAAGGAGTAGAGAAAGGCCATAGGGAGTGGGTACTATCAAGATATGCTATACACATGTATATACGCTATATGAAATGTTTAAAGAATTGGTAAAATATATTTTTAAAAGAAAAAAGATGGTTAGACTGGTGCTGATTCCAACAGCCAGGTATGTAGCCATTGAGAGAGTGGGGCACTAAGAGGAATATCCTGTTGAAACATATTTTAGAAGAGATGGACACTTGACCACGATCAAGGTAGCTGCTGCCGCTGCACACAAACCTCCCAAAGCAACCGGCCCTTCATCTAGAAGCCAATTCTCTAAGAGTCCTGCCTCTCCAAATGCTCCTTCAGAATGCACGTTCACCTCTACCAAGAATGAGGTCTACTCTTATAGTTTAAGGATGGATACACATAGGGGAAATTAGACTTAACTGTACACATATGCACATATAGCATTCTCATACCTAGAGACACACATGCACACAGAGACAAGTACACATATGCACACATGAACACCAATCCACGACAACACCAAACACACACACACACAAACACAGATCAATCTTTTTCCACTGTAAAAATAGTACTTTTTTATAAAAAAGGGAAAGGAAAACTGTTCCTTATAGTTATGAATCCTCCTGAGGAGAGAAGACACTACCAGAACCTTCTGAATGACTCACCAGAAGTTTGTTATCTGAAGTTGAGAAGAGCTAGAGGTAGATAATTTTTATTTATGAAAGAGGATAGGACATTTGGATACATGAGATCGAGGGAGAAGAGAAAAGGTGGACTATGCAAAGATTCAAAGCATGTACAGTAGGCCCTCTACCAAATACTTCTCAAATCCTAAGTGAACACACTACTGGTACAGACGCTCATGCCTTTGGGGACATAAGAGTTATGGGCAGAGTCTGAGGCCTCTTTCTGCACCAAATGTGTTTTAAATATCTTTTAAGGAGCATCAGGAAACTAAGGAGGTTGAGATTGAAGCTTCTGGACTATCACAAATATCAAAAAAAAAAATTGAAGACCCATCGCATGCTGTTGAATCAGTGAACCAGTGTTCCATGCAATGCTGTAAGGAAAGAAGCATCATAGCTTCCCAAGCTGTGTTTATAAAGAGAATGCACTGATGACATTTACAGCTGTAGACATAGGAGACCAGGAGATCAAAGACAAGACTCCAAATGATAGACGTCTGTTCTCTGTCTGCTACCCTGAGAAGGAGAGGTTGAACCTGATCCACATAATGCATTCTCCTGCCAATCTGCCCACTGAAAAAACAGAATCATTCTTCTCAATAGTTGATCCCTAACAAAGCACACAATAGGCAATAGATATTCAATGTTGCTTTTAGATAACAAAAGCATTTCGTGTACCACATAGAAACCCATGTAGCAATTTTGAATAATAAAAAAAAAAACACTGGTGGGAAGTTTTGTCTCTGCCACAATCAAGACACTGGCTAGCTTTCCTGACCAAGAATCCCAACTCCAAAACTTTATCACAAAATTAACCAGGGTATCTTGATAAAGGACAACCCCAGACTGGCCTACAAGCCCACACTGATTTCTCATTGTGAGTGAAAATTCAAATTTACACACCTCACCTTCACTACCTGACCCATGTACCTTCTACTTAATTTCTCACTGCTCCACCAGCCCCCTAGCACATAAACACTCACAGATATCTCCTCCATAGAACAATTTTTTCACTACCAGAAGACTCACTCTATCTGGTCCACTGAGTCAGTTACTTTTCTCTTTGTAGTAACCAAATTCCTGACAAAGCAACTTAAGGAAGAAGGGATTTACATGGGCTTACAGTTGTAGGGGATATAGTCTAAGTGAGGAATGCACTGGCTCTATAGTAGCAGGATCAAGCAACTCTATACTTCTTCATTTCCATGTGGAACAGAAAGCAGAGACCAGATGAGAAGTAGGGCTGGACTATAAATCTCAAGGTCTATTATCACTAGCCCACTTCTTTCTACTAGACTCCACATCCAAAATGTTTGCAACTATCCAAATTACTGTCACCAGCTGTAGACCAAGGTTCAAACACATGAACCTATTGGGAAGAGTCACAATCAAACTATAATGCCAATGCTGCTTGATATCACTTAACATTCTTCTTTGATTTCGGCCAAATTCAATTTTATGAGTTAAAATCCAGGTGGTGACTGAACCTGGTGACTTACCACTCCTATTCTTTTTCATAGATACTCCTTTACTAGCCCTGTCTTCTCAACAGCCTTAAAGCTCACTAAATCTTCTATTAAACTCCCCACAGTGAATATCTTGCAGGTGCACATGTACAAAACTTAGAATAGCAAGCATTCAGTGTCTTTATTACTCATCTATTTTTTAAAAGAGATACCATGACAAAGGCAACTTATACAAGAGAACATTTAATCAGGGACTTCTTTACAGTTTCAGACAGTGAGCCCATGACCAACATGGAGGGAAATGATTAGAGGCAGGCAGGTATAATGCTGATGCTGTAGCTGAGACCTTACAAGTTGCCGTGCAAGTCTGAGGAGAGAAAGGAGAGCTAATTGGGAATAGGATGTGATCTTGAAACCTCTCTTCCAACAAGGCTACACCTCCTAATAGCTCCACCAGCTGAGGACAAAGGTTTCAAATATATGAAATTATTGGGGGGCACTCTGATTCAGACGAACACACTCAGTGATAGACCAGCCAACACCACCACTCTTCCCTAGTACACTACATCACACCTCACAGTTGTTAACCCTGATTAGGTTCCGCCTTTCTATGGGAAAAATGACTGTCATGGTTTCTTTAAATGAATAGCAGAACCCCAGATTTATTTTCTTCCTAGGAAGATGAGAGATCTCTAATAAAACAGAGTCATTTTAAGACATGTTGTTTTAGTTTGTTTTTTTTGTTTTTGTTTTTGTTTTCTATTGCTGTGATAACCACTTTGACCAAAGAAACTTGAGGAGGCAAAGCAGAAAACATAGAGGAATGCTGCTTACTGCTTATTCTCCTTGATGTATACAGCCTGCGTTTGTATACAAGCCAGGACCTTCTGCCTAGATTTGGCAGGTCCACGGTGGCCTGTGCCCTCCCATATTAACTGGAAATAAGAAAATACCTCACAGACACATCTACCAACTATTAAAATCAAAGTAATCCCCCAGTTGAGATTCCCTCAATTGCCACCTTGGGTTGCGTCAAGTTAACAGCTGAAACTAACTAGAAGATATGCTGTCATACAGACTGGGGTGCCCTCCTGTTTTCTATAGCAAGAATCTCTGTGTTTGATGCTGAAAGAAGTCAAATTGAGAACAGAATGCTCTCAATGCTGGTTAGAAATTTTGTGCTGTGAAAGAAATTTACTACTGGAGAAAACTAAATTAAAGGGGAGAATTACTTGTTTAGATTCACCATTACAAAAATGTAAATGGCCACAACCCAGGATTTCAGGGATTCCAAGCCCAGGAAGAGGGAGAATGTCATGGAGGCAAAAGCATGTAGCAGAACATACTCTCATGTTTTCTCACAGAAAGCAGAGCAGTAAAGAAATTGAATCTAAGAATAACCTTCAAAGGCATTCCCAGAATGATCTGCCTCATCTAGCACGGTCCCTTATCCTAAACCTTATGCTTCTCAAAATAGCACCACTGTTTAGGAACTAAACATTTAACACATAAGACTGTGTAGGTCATGTCATATTCAACTCATAATATTATGCCCCAGACTCATTAAAACTCATTGCCACC
This sequence comes from Grammomys surdaster, assembly GCF_004785775.1. Taxonomy (NCBI): domain Eukaryota; kingdom Metazoa; phylum Chordata; class Mammalia; order Rodentia; family Muridae; genus Grammomys; species Grammomys surdaster. The sequence goes on along the minus strand of NW_021604634.1, from coordinate 4,911,485 downwards.
TCGTTAATCAAATTGCATTTACTCTATTTCTAAAAGTACCCGAGGTCTTAACAATTCCAACATTGTTTAATAGTCCAAGTTAAAAGTATCTTTTGACAGTGCAAATTCTTATTTGCTAGTCCTTGCAGAATCAAAAGATATACTTATCAGATACAATGGTATATAATAGGCACACCATTGGGAAAGTGAAGAGGCATAGAAATCATGAGTGAATCAAAAATAATGTTAAAATCCAGCAGAGTATTAAATCAATTTTATAGCACCATGTCCAGCATGGAAATGTAATATGAAGTCCTAATCATAGACAGTGTTGGGACATGAACTCACAGAAGCATGGGCAGCCTGTGGTCTTGCCAGCTTTAGCCCAGATAATCTCTCTCTTGGGTTGGCTCTGCTTACCATCTGTAGCTTTTCATGGTGGATAGTCTGTGTTCTTTACTACTATAACTTTCTTGGATATCTTCAGCAGCTTAAATTACGCTCTCACAGCTTGAACAGGTATCCTCTCAGACTTCTTTTATTGTTTACTTTTTGGAACTCTGATCCTCCCACACATTGCCTAGCCACCCAATCATTCCTTGGAATTATTCATAATGGCATCCATGATATTAAATATGCACATTTTACTCTTGTGACTGATAAGACAGCATCATACAAAATGGCAGACATATCTGCTGCCAACTTGGTGTTGGCATCTAAGACCTCTTGCCTTATGACTCAGGACCTGGGTGACTGAGACCAGCTACAATGAATCTTAGGAAACAACTTCCTAGGTGGCCCTTTTCAAACAAGGCATATTAGAAACATCCTCTTCTCAAGAGAAACTCAAGTGAGTTTATTTTTCCACATCCTTGAGCTTCTCAATAGAGTACCCTAGATGCCTGGATGATCTCAAAACATAGTTACTGTCATGATGCAAAAACACTTTACTTCTTTTTCATGATCATAACCTCTTCAGCAATCTTGCCTTTGTTATCCCCTACTTGACTATGGCTCTTCTGGCAAAAGTCCAAAATTTTAGTATTTTTTTTCACTCTGCTATTAGTTCCTGATTATTGCTGTTAACCTGACAAAAAACAGCTTGTAATAATCATGTTATAGTCTGAGTGACTGAACTAACTTAAAAGTTCATCCTCAGATTACTTAATCCATCCCCTTAAATACACATAATGTCTCAGAAACATGGAGTAAATATAAACAGATTCTTTGCCAGAACTTAACATAAATGTCTTAAATCCAATTCCCAGTGGAATTTTCATTCCTGTCTGACATCACCGTAATCTTAACAGTGTTCCTATCGGCACTTGACTTTCCTAATTGCTACCAAAATCACCCACTCAGCTCTGCTTACAGAATTCTGGACTACTCTAGACCACATATCCAAACTCTTTGAAATTCCCCCTGAGACCTCATAAAACTGCAAAGCTTCTGTAAAACAAAGGACACAGTCAATAGGACAAAGCGGCAACCAACAGATTGGGAAAAGATCTTCACCAACCCTACATCTGATAAAGGGCTAATATCCAAGGTATACAAAGAACTGAAGAAATTAGACTCTAGGCAATCAAAGAACCCTATTAAAAAATGGAGCACAGAGTGGAACAAAGAATTCTCAACTGAGGAAGCTCGAATGGTTGAGAAGCACCTAAAGAAGTGTTCAACATCCCTAGTCATCAGGGAAATGCAAATGAAAACAACACTGAGATTCCACCTCACACCAGTCAGAATGGCTAAGATCAAAAATACAGGTGACAGCAGATGTTGGTGAGGATGTGGAGAAAGAGGAACACTCCTCCACTGTTGGTGGGATTGTAAACTGGTACAACCACTATGGAAAGCAGTCTGGCTGTATCTCAGAAAATTGAACATAGTGTTACCTGAAGACCCAGCTATACCACTCCAGGGCATATACCCAAAAGATGTTTCAACATACAACAGGGACACATGCTCCACCATGTTCATAGCAGCCTTTTTTATAATAGCCAGAAGTTGGAAAGAACCCAGATGCCCTTCAACAGAAGAATGGATGCAGAAAATGTGGTACATTTACACAATGGAGTACTACTCAGCTATTAAAAACAATGAGTTCACAAAATTCTTAGGCAAATGGATGGAGCTGGAAAATATCATCTTGAGTGAGGTGACCCAGTCTCAAAAGAACATACATGGTATGCACTCATTGATAAGTGGATATTAGCCCAAAAGCTCACAATATCTAAGACACAACTTATAGACCACATAAAACTCACATAGAAGAAGGAAGACCAAAGTGTGGATGCTTTGGTCCTTCCTAGAAGGAGTATCAAAAGTTTCAACCAGAGCTCCCAAAGTCTAAACCGCCAGCCAGAGAGCACAAAGGGAGGGACTCATGTCTCCACCTGTATAGGGAATTGAAGGTGACCTTGTCAGACTTCAGTGGAAGTGGAGAGCCATGGTCCCTGAAAGATTGGATCCCCTACTGTTTGGGAATTCGAGATCAGGGAGAAGGGACTGGGAGGATGTTTAGAGCACACCCTCATAAAAATAAGAGGGGGAGGTATGGGATAAGGGGTTTTGGGGGAGAATGGGAGAGGAGATAACATTGAAAGGTAAATACATATAATATCCAATAAAAAAACACAGATAAAGGGTCTAAAAAAAGAGAGGGAGAGAGTTTACTTATTTTAAATTATTTTCAAAAGTTTCTAGGAGTTGCTAATTGGCTAAGATCCTATTTTAAGCTCCCCACAAAAGAATTTAAGTCTCTGTTCAATATTCTCAAGAGAGATGTAAATCCTAATTTTCCTCAACAATTAATTGACAAAAGAGAGGTAATCTCACAAAAAGTAGAAGAAGCTATTACTAATCAATATATTATATAGTCTGATTAGTTGTCAGCGGTGCTATAACAGTCCTTTGACAAAAGATTATTAATATAGATTTATATATCCTTAAATAGGATCTTCATGACTCTCTGAGTGTGGAAGGAGTGACTGTTGGTGCTTCTGCACTGATTTTACAAGAACTCTGAAACATTGGTTTTAAAAACAAGAGAGGGAGAACTGTACACCCTCAGAAGGAGTCCCCCTGAAATACTCTCCATCATGCCTTGTTCACTTTTATCTCTCTAAAGCTCATGGCAAATCTGCTGCTGACTGCCTCTGGCACCACCGAGACCAACAAAACTTTGCCACAGATATGGGGAAGGACCCTCTTACCCTCAAAGGGAATGGCCCAGACCCAGTTCCCTTATGGGGCCGAGGATTGATATGCCTGTCTGATACCACAGAAGGCACAGCTAACCGGCTACCAAAAAAATTAATGAAAAAAATAGATACCCCCACAAAGCCAGGCCCAACCATAAATAAGATGAATACCAATTTACATCCAGGGAAGAGACATCTCCCTGAGAATTCGCTTCTTTTTCCATTCTAGGTAAAAATGAATCACCCATGAAGTCTCCTGTTAGAAGTTCTAATCTAGATGCTGGCCTCCAAACTTATACTACTCAGACCTTTGAAGGGCCACTGACAAGACTATCAAACAGCTAGAGATTGACATCACTAATCTGAAGAAATCCCTTGTTTCACTGTCTGAAGAGACCTCCTAAAATCGCAAAAATCTTTATTGGACTTGATTTACTCTATTACAATAGAAAAGGCTGTGTGCAGCTCTTGACTGTGTACAGCCCTTAAAGAAGAATGTTTCCTTTACAGAGACAAGACAAGGAGGGTTAAAGAGAGCATGAAATAGGTCAGTGAAGGCCCTAAGAAAAATCAGAGAGAGAAAGAGACAGATGAATGCTGGTACAAGAATTAGTTTTCAGCCTCTCCAAGGTTGTCAACCCTACTTCCTCCCATCTTGGGACCATTATTTTGGTTATTTTTGCTTATTTCTGCTGGTCCCTGGCTCTCAAATAGGCGGACTAACTCTGTGATACAACAGATAAATAATTTAGTAGCAAAACCTATTCAGATACATTATCATAAGTTAGCTATGGAAGACCACCAATCTCAAGATGAGGTTGTTACTCTATCCAGGGTGTTTCCAAAACCCATCTCCACCCAACCTAAAAGGAGGGACTTCTGTCCCTAGACCATGCAGAGAGGGGCCACCCAGAACCCCCTCTGACTGGCGATCTGAATTCTTGCTTAGGCTGCAAGGCTAAGCACTGCAAGGGAATATAAATAAAAGATAAAAATATCTATCTGGGTTCCCTGAGGGACAAGCCTGATTGCATAGGGGTTGATGTCAAAAGTATCCCCTCTCCATGAAAAAGACATCGGGATGGGTATGGCCCTCATGCCTCACTGGACAACAACAGGGGGACTGGAGCCATTACAAAGTCCCCTTCAAGTACTGGAGATCAGGCCTCTATCCCTGCCTTTGCAAAATTAGAATCACCGCAGCCCTTCTATACTTAGAGAAGGGAGATGTCAGGGACAGCCCTGCTTATACACTGAAGGCCTAAAATCAGCCATAGGCCTAAAATCAGCAATAGGCCTGTCATACATGTATACTAACACCAAGTCTTGGTTCTCAGTGGAAAAACATTGAAACAGATGGCTATAAGCTAATGCAAACAGGCAGCTTTTGTGGAAATTTACAAGCCTGAGTAGTCATAGACCTCGTAAATAGGTAGCCTTGGCAGACAACACCAACTTAGACAAGGACAAGCGAGTCATAGGCAGAGTCATAGTGACTTGTCCCCTGAACCTTCACCCAGCCGATACCCTGTTCTGAAGATACCTGTATTCCCCCTGAACACCCACACTCCAGTGTCATTCCCTTCCCCACATTCTGCCTTTCTGTGTTTATAACCCCTGTGTGAATGAATTACGATTTGAGAAAAAATAAATTATTTTAAAAAAGAAAAAAGGGAAAAAAAATTCCCCCAGAAAACCAGTTTCAAACACTAAAAATTACTTGGTCAGATTTAGTCACAGCATTGACTTCTCCGGGTCCTTTGTCCAACATTTGATGATTTTTGTGACATGACAAAACATCTGAAAACTATAGGGAGAATTATTCACTTTGACTAATTTCCAGACATTTCAGTCCATAGTTTTTGACCACACAGGGAGGTAGAACATCATGGTGGACATGTGGGAGAAACAGATGCTGCTCAACTCATGTAGGTGAGTAATATCTGGCAGAAGCCACTCATAACAGACAATGGGCAAAGGATAAAATGTCCTTGAACTAGACATAAGCTCTAAAAGTATATCCCCAGAATTCTACTTCCTCCAACTACACTGCCTCCTAAAGTTCTGACTAACACCCCAGAGAGCATGACCGCATGGAGACCACTCAACACATGGTCCTATTGGGAGCTCTACATACTTATAGCATAGTAAGTACATATCCCAACCTACACCTGTGCTGTGGGACAGGTATGTCCTATCTTGGGGAACAAAGTTAAACCAGATGAAGTTCTCAGCCTTATAAATTTTAAGCTAGTAGAGGTGAGGGTTTTCACAGTTGGATTAAAGTGTTCCAAAATGAGGAAAACCAATAGGAGATTGACCAAACCTAGGCTGACAAGTCAGAAAAGGTTCTCTGGAGTGGCTCATAAACAGAGCTAAGATAGATAGTAAGAAGTTAGCCAGGGTAATAAGAGAATTTTTTTGAAGTGCTCAAAATTACTACAGGTCCTCAAAGCCAGCAAGCAAGTGGACAGTGGGAATTATCTTGGTTGAAGTGATAAAATATTCTGACAAAGAAACATAGGCAGGAGGGATTTATTTGGGCTTACAATTCCAGTGGGACACAGTTCATCATGCTGGGGAAGACATGATAGGCAGGAAAGGCATAATGCCAAGGGCAAAAGCCTAATGGTCACATTGAGCCTTGACTCAGGAAGCAGAAAGTAAAGAGGAAATGAGGTGTGATATATTTCTTCCAAGACTCCATGTTCTAAAGGTTCTGCATCCTTCCCAAAAAGTGCTACCAGCTATGGACCAAGAGTTTAAATATTCAGGCCTGAGACAATTAGGAACATTTCACACTTACATTACAAGAATGTTAGTGCATTGGCCACAGTAAAGCAAACAAACAGAAACATCTGGCAATGTTAACAACTTTCCCCTTATTCTAAGAATAATGGGAAACAATTGAAAAGCTTTAAACTAAGATGTGATTGCTAGCCTTCACTGATTAGAAGAGAGAGAGGAGAAAATTGTGTTTGTGGCCCAATAGAGAAAACAAAATTGGAGAGATGCTAAGTAACTATATTGTTACCCAAACTGAAGAATGTTAGGTGATGCTTTGGTTGAAAACTGCCTAACAGAAGAAAAAACAGAAGGAACTCCCCTTGCCACTCTTACCACTTGTCTTGTGCTTCAAATAGTCATCTGAATGTCACATGAGAAGCCTGAAAGCTACTAGAGGCCAGGGAAGAAATTTTTGTTTAGCTTCCAATCAAATACACCACCACTTGCTTCAGTGACTACCTCTGTCTACAAGACTGTGACAGATTATTGCTTACTGAATTACTTTCATTTTATTGATTGATTTATTGATTTTTGAAGTATTAGGAATTGAACCTAGGACCTTGTTCATACTAGGCAAGAGCTCTACTACTGAGTTATATCTCTGGCTGTTTTACTTACTTATTCATTCATTTATTTATTTGCTTTGCTTTTGCTTTTGCTTTTGCTTTTGCTTTTGCTTTTGCTTTTGC
>NW_021604634.1:4896537-4904814 GCF_004785775.1 Grammomys surdaster | reverse complement strand
TTTGCTTTTGCTTTTGCTTTTGCTTTTGCTTTTGCTTTTGCTTTTGCCTTTGCTTTTCCTTTTGCTTTTCCTTTTGCTTTTGCTTTTGCTTTTCCTTTTGCTTCGCTTCCCTTTGCGCTTCACTTCTCTTCGCTTTGCTTTGTGACATTGTCACTGCACTAAATTGCCCAGGCAGGCTTGAACTAATGCCTCAGTAATCCAGGCAGGCTTTCATCTTATAATTCCTCTGCCTCAACCTCTGAGTCAGCTGGTCCCACATGCCTGTATTATCAGTTCTGTTTGGATTTTCATTATTAAATGATAGCTACTCTTAGCAATTCAGCATTCAAATACACTTAATCAACACTCCTGTGAGTATTACGAATGTTTATTCTGTTTCCTGTCAACCTTGCTTGTTATACCATGGATAAAAGACATCTGTTTGTTTTATTCACACCCACCTGGGACGAAAATGAAGACCAAACAACTAGAAGAAAATCATGACCCCTGAAATATTATATCTTTTATTTTGTGGCACTTTCTCACCTTCTCTTTGCCTTTCACTAATTTTGCTTTTCAAAACATCAATGTTTGTTGACCCTAACATAGACTTACTTCACAAACTTTTATGGTTTTTTTTAGCTTGTTCTCCATACACCTACTTTGAAATCATTCCCCACCAAGCAGCCTCCTCCACAGACATTTTCAGAATAAATGGATACACACACAACACTTTTTTTTCTTTTTGCCTAGACAGAAACTGCATCCCTAAATAGAAGTGAAGAGATATATTCGCTAAGGAATATCAAAGCCAAGATACATAACTTCACTGTAAAAGTGGTCACTAAATTGAGAAGTAATTTTACCATAAACAGAAATGATGAATATCTTTTCCAAATGGAAAATTTGCTGATGGAGTAGCTATAAAAACTACATTTCTATTGTTACATATTCATGTGACTAGAAATGGATCAATAAATAGACATGAAAGAGGCCATATATTCTCTGCATATGGGCACCATATGTCTCAGGTTTTCTGGGAAAGAAATATTATGTCCTGTGTACCCATATGTATAGTCATCCTGGCTAAACCATGTGTCCCAAATTTTAGCTGAGAAATTGCGGCCACTATAACTTATATAAACAGTTATGGCAAAAATCAACCAGTGTTCCCAGGACTCGTGTGCGTGTGTGTGTGTGTGTTTGTGTGGTTTCAGTGACATTTGTTGAGAAAGAAAGCATAGGACAAAGCTTTGTGGAAGGTCTCATAATTAGTACATGATATAGCTGACACACAATATGCTTATAAATTTTGCAACAATAAGTCTGCAGGAAAGAAGTAATTAGAAACATTCCTAATCATCTTGCAGGAAATTAAAATAATTTTGTAGCAAGCATTTCCAAATACATCTGTATTAGAGGCAAGTCTCACCCTGGCATTGTGGAATTGGCAGTTAAAGAACAGAAGCTGCCAGAGCAGAATAAAGAAGCTAATGAAACCCTAAAGTCTGAGCACAGAACAACACAGACACAACCAGGGTGCGGTCACTTGGCCAAGCAGCACAGCACAGCACAGCACACAATAGCTGTGATATGTTCAGTTATCAGAAGTGACCTCAGCCAAATGGACAAGAAGCAGACTGGCTTTTTTTTTTTACCATACCTGTTATTATTTGAATCTGAAATCACCCAGGCCCTAGTGGAAGAATTACTGGAGGATGTTGTGAAACCCTTAGGTTGTGAGCCCTAAGCAGCAGTTGGGTCATTGGAGGCATACCATAAAGATGATAGCCTAGCCCTGTTCTAGCCCCCTTCTCTGCTTCCAAATGTGAGAGGCTGCCCACTGACAGACTGAATATCATCCCACTATCATGCCTTCCATGTCATGAGAAACTGTAGCCTCTAAAACCATGAGTCAAAATAAGTATTTCCTCATGAAATGTAGTTTGAGTGTGATAGGTATTTGTCACAGGTAAGAATTCATCTTCCATAATCCATCTCTGGGTTCAAGGCAAGATTTATCAACCACACAGTATAAGCACATCCTTTTAAACACTGAAGCCCTTGCCTAGAAAACAGAAAATATTGAGAGTAGCTTTCCACGTAGTAAAGAACTTAAACCGACATGCAGACAGCTTCATCTTGGAAATGTTGATAACCTGGAAAGTACATTTGTCTGATTGTCAAAAAACACTCTAGTCAGCCGGTCAGTGTGATTGGGAAGAGGTGTGGAATCACAGATTTCTAATCAGACCTGAGAGATTGGGCAAAGAGGCCAGTTGTGTCTGCATGACTGAACTGCAATCAGAACTCTGCACTGTGAGGCACAGGCAGCTCTCCTGATTGGCTGGACTCTGCACATTGTTGTGCAGCATTGCCATAAGGAATAAATTCTGTATTTGAGCCACTAACAGATGCAGCTGGGAACTCCCATAGATTTTTTCCCCACATGTCTCATGGCTGGATGCATGTTGTATAGTTATTTCCACTACATAGAAACATGGTCTCCTAGAGGGAAGCAGGAGTCTCATGAAACCTACAGGATATGCAATAGGCTTAGGAAGACAGGAAAACTTCCTTTAGTCCCTCTCTAGGGTTACATAAGAAGTAAGCAAGTATTGGGAGAGAGGAGACTCCAGCAGAGTTCCCCAAATGTTGTACAGAGAACCATGGCACACAGAAGCTTTTCTAACATAAGCCACATCCTGGAACATAAACTTTACAAATTCAAAAAGATTGAAACCACTTTCTGCATCTTATCTGACCACAATGTAACAAAACTTAATATTCACAGCAAACAATTATCTAGTAAATATGTAAGCACATGGATATTAAGAACTTACTACTGAATGATGAATGGGGTAAATAAGAAATTAAGAAAGATGTAAAATATTTCCCAGAACTAAATGAAAATGAACACGCACACGCACACATGCGTGCATATATTTTTTTTTCAAGGATATATTAATAGTAATCTTAAAAGGGAAATTTATAGCTCTAGGTGTCTACATTAAGTATTAAGAACGTTCACAAAAATGAATAGCATAATGATTTAAGTCAAAATGTTGGAAAAACAAGAAAAAAAAAGCAGATCCAAACCCTCAGAATGGCAAGAAATAAAAAGACCAGAGCAGAAATAAGTGCAATAAAGATAAAACAATGAAAATAGTTAACAGATCTAAGTGTTGGTTCTTTGAGACAATAAACAAAAATTGGCAGATCATTAGCCCAATTATCCAAAAGAAAGAGAAATAAAAAAGAAAAAAACAAATTAACAGAAGCAGAAATGAACAGAGAAACATTACAACAGACACCAAAGAAATTCAGTTTATTGTGAGGAGATATTTTAAAAACCTGTACTCCATTAAGCTGGAAAATCTAAAAGCGATGGATGAATTTCTCACTAAAATTAAACCAAGAAACAGTCCACAGCTTAAACTGACCCATAACAAATGAAGTGATTGAAATGGTAATAGAAAGCCTTCCATCATAAAAACTATGCCACCGCTACGTGGAAGGACCCTCTTACCCTTAAAGGGAATGGCCCAGTCCCAGTTCTCTTATGGGGCCGAGGATTGATATGCCTGTTTGATACCACAGAAGGCACAACTAAATGGCTACCAAAAGATTAATGAAGTAAATTGATAACCCCACAAAGCGTGGCCCAACCATAAATAAGATGAATAACAATTTATATCCAGGGAAGAGAAATCTCCCTGAGAACTCCCTTCTTTTTCCTTTCCAGGTAAAAATGAATCACCCGTGATGTCTGCTGTTAGAAATTCTAATCCAGATGCTGGCCTCTGACCTTATACTGCTCAGACCTTCGACGGGCCATTGACAAGAATACCAAACAGCTAGAGATTGGCATCACTAATCTGAAGAAATCCCTTGTTTCACTGTCTGAAGTGACTTCCAAAAATTAGAAAGGAATTTATTGGACTTGATTTACTCTTTTACAATAGAAAAAACTGTGTACAGCTCTTGACTGTGTACAGCCCTTAAAGAAGAATGTTTCCTTTACAGAGACAAGACAAGGAGGGTTAAAGAGAGCATGGAAAAGATCAGAGAAGGCCCTGAGAAAACACAGAGAGAGAAAGAGAAAGATGCATGCTGGTACAAGAATTGCTTTTCAATCTCTCCATGGTTGTCAACCCTACTTCCTCCCATCTTGGGACCATTAATCAGGTTATTTTTGCTTAATTCTTTTGGCTCCTGGGCCTTAAATAGGCTAACTAACTTTGTGATACAACAGATAAATAATTTAGTAGCAAAACCTATTCAGATACATTATCATAAGTTAGCTATGGAGGACCACCAGTCTCAAGATGAGGTTGTTACTCTATCCAGGGTGTTCCCAAAACCCATCTCCATCCAACCTAAAAGAGGGGACTTCCACCCCTAGACCAAGCAGAGAGGGGCTACCCAGAACCCCCTCTGACTGGTGATTTGAATTCTTGCTTAGGCTGCGAGGCTAAGCACTGCAAGGGAATATAAATAAAACTTAAAAATATCTCTCTGGGTTCCCTGAGGGACAAGCCTGACTGCATGAGGGTTGATGTCGAAAGTATCCCCTCTCCAGGAAAAAGGCATCAGGATGGGTAAGGCCCTCATGCCTCACTGGACAACGACAGGAGGACCGGAGCCACTACAAGGTCCCCTTCAATTACTGGAGGTCAGGCCTCTATCCCCGCCTTCACAAGATTAGAATTACCACAGCCCTTCTATACTTAGAGAAGGGAGGAAATGTCAGGGGCAGCCCTGCTTACACACTGAAGGCCTAAAATCAGCCATAGGCCTAAAATCAGCCATAGGCCTGTCATACATGTATACTAACACCAAGTCTTGGGTCTCTGTGGGTCTTTCTCCCTTCCATGTTAGCATGTCTCCATTAGTATCTTCATTGCTCATGTCATGTTTAGACAGCCATGTTGATTATACTTTATGGATGTAGCTTCTCTGGCATTTCTATGAGACACAATCTCACAACAAGTTTCCTATTCCTCTGACTCTTACAATACCTTCTCCCCCTCTTTCTACAATGACCCCCGAGCCTTTCATGTGTCGTAGATGCATCAGTTGGGACTGGGTTCCACAACTCTGTATTTTAATCAATTGTTTTTGGCAATGATCTCCATCTGTAGTAAAGATAAATTTTCTTGATGAGGGATGAGAACTACACTTATCTGTGGGAATAAAGATAAATATTTAGAATGCAGTTAATTATTGTGGCTGGTTTAATAAAGTGGTGGTTGTAGGTTCTTTTTAAAGATCTATTACTTCACTATCCCTGAGTAGCTGTCTAGGTTTTCTGTACGAGGAGTGATTCCTTTCCTGTTGGATGGGTTTTAAGTTCAATTAGATAGCTGTTGGTTACCACCAAGTTATGCCTGTCACTATTGTAACCTTAGAGTTACTGTGCCATGTTGGTTTACATAGGCATAATAGCTGGGTATGACTGTTGGTTACTTCCCTCTTTTGGAATCTTGCCTTCTGGTACCATGAAATCTAGTCTTTAGGGAAGAAGCTTGAAGATCAGATCCAGCTTGGTACATGGGCCACATGTCCAAAATGCATGGTGTCTTCATCAATAGAGACTTGAGCTCTGAGTCAGAGTTTCCATGAGATGAGAACAAGGCCCACTGGGACCTTGCCATCGATAGTGTGGATTATGTTTTTTAATATTTTCCACTACATTTTATTGTATATCTATACGCTTATATGTATAGCAATAACTCAAGAGACCATGAATCTGAAAGAGTGGGGAAGATTATGTAAGAAAGGAAAGGGTAAAATGATATAATTAAATTGTAATCTCAAAAAATATAAAAGTAATTTAAAAAAATCTACAATGAGACTTAAAAAAGAACCTTGACATTCAGCTCAGTACCAATCCTTTGATGGTTTCACATGAGTATTGTGATGTGTGTTGGAGTGTCACAAGCATAAACTCTTACTCAAGAGAGTAACATTCTAGGAGGATACAAACCATTTACATATGATATGCTACAATACATAGCTAAGAAGAGGCCTGAAGAATGCCACATGCATTGCACTCACATGGGTTTAAATCAAGAAAGTAAATGTCATCATAAATTTCTAAAGCACATTTCTTGTGCCTTTAACTTGGCAGAGAATGAAAACTCTGAGGAATTGTGACTGGAGGGATTCGTATTTAGCCCTGAAATTCTTTTCCTAAGCCAGCGTCTCATCATGATGTAACAGGATACAATAGTGAGAGAATTGTCTTTCTGGGAAGATCCAGGTGCCAGAGCCCCAGCACAGTTCTGAAACCAACTGGAAAAAGTATAAATGGGAGTCATTAAGAGATCTAGGAACGGCAAATAAAAGATGAGATTAAAGTTTATTGAGAGTATTAAACTTCATGGTGAGGAGGGAAGAGGAAGCTGGGGGGTGGCTGAGCTTATATAATAAGGGGAAGTGAGGGAGGCTAAGGCCAGCTTGAAGACATCGTCCTTTCCAGGCTTGGGTATCGAGAAATGGTAGTTAGTAAAGAATCACACAGCATCATGAGGTACCATTTACCTTAAAACAACTCTCTTTGGTCAGTGTTGAATTGGACATTCCTCTAACTTTGTGAGAGTCTACTGCAGAAAAAGACTGCATGTTGATACAGAATTAGGAATCTTTCTTGACTGAAAACCTGCAAGTCTCTTAGCTCGCACATGTCAGTGACTTTCATCCGAAGACCTGTGCCTTATTCAAAGTGTGAATGTTACAGGCAGACATTCCTTGGTCCACGAAAGCTTTTCTCAACCAGAGACTGGGTGTTTAAAAAAAAAATCTCTAGACAGACACCTGCCATAATCATAGTTGAAGTAGGAATTCCTACCAGCTAATAAATTTCTCCAGAACATACCACCATGGCTTTTCCTACTAGTGGCAATGCAAGTGTGTTCTTCACAGCGCTTCCTGCAAGTTATGTGAAGTTGCAAACACAGAAGACCCTGGCAAACTAGAGAATAAGATATGCTCAGTTTGAAAACTTAGACTGGGGCTGAGCCAAGTCACCATGGGATCAGAGTAAATGTACAATCTATGGTTTTCTTGCCTCCTTTCATGTTTATCTTAAGCCAGCGCAGGTATTAGAATATGTACAGCATCAAAGGTGAGGTGGTTGCCTCCTCTTTGGAAACTGCCCTGCAGAATCCTCAGCAAGCCTGAGTAACTGTTTCCCTGGAGAGGTTGCCCCCTGCCACCCACAGTCCCTCTTCCCAAAGCAGAGACAACTTGGTGTGTGCTAGTCAGAACTTACTTTAAATCCTTATTTCGCCACCTCAGCACATCTACCTTAGGTTCTCAGGGGAGCTGACACAAACTAGTCAGGACCTTTAGACTTCTCTGAAATATAGCTTAAGGTAATGTGTGGATTTGGTCTTTATAGATCTGTGCTGCTAGGTGACAACCCTGGGGCAGAAACCGCTTCAGGTACTAGAGCCATGGCAAGCAAAGACTTAATTTGGAAACTGATACCTTGGGCCCCTGTATTTATATCTAAAGTCTTAGGTAAGTGGAATCTTTAAGGCTTGCTTCTCTACCCTGGATTTCTTTCCCTGAGGAAAGTCTGTGTAAGCTACTTAACAGACAGGCTAAAAAAACAAGCTTTCATGGACCAAGGAATGTCCACCCATAACCTCCACACTGCTTTCAATAAGGCACAGGTCTTCAGAGGAAAGTCACTGACATGTGGGAGCTCAAAGACCTGCAGCAGGTTTTAGGTCAAGAAAGATTCCTAATTCCATGATTTCTCTAAACATTTATATTTTAATCCACCTGCCTGGGAGAAATGTGATATGTAACTATGATATGATAACTAGTCTTCGTTGTTGATTTGACTATATTTAATCACCTAGGAGACACACTTCTGGGCCTTCTATGTGGGTATTTCCAGAGATAGCTCATCAACAAAGGAAGCCCAACCCCTAATTTAGACAACATTATCCCACAGGCTTGAGTTCAAGACTAAATAATAATTTTAAAAGGGAGGGCCAGCTGAGTACTAATCTCTATCTATCTATCTATCTATCTATCTATCTGTCTGTCTGTCTGTCTGTCTGTCATCTATTTATCTATCTATCTACCTACTTACCTATCTATCTACCCATCCATCTGTCTCCCTATCACTATGTCTATCTCTGTCTCTCTGTCCATCTGTCTTTCTTTCTGTCTCTGTTTTTCTGTCTCTCTCTCTCCTTTCCTCCCTCCCTCCCTCTCTTCCTCCTTCTCTCTGTGTGTGTGTGTGTGTGTGTGTGTGTGTGTGTGTGTGTGTGTGTGTGT
>NW_021604634.1:4870363-4896527 GCF_004785775.1 Grammomys surdaster | reverse complement strand
TGTGTGTGTGTGTGTGTGTGTGTGTGTGTGTGTGTGTGTGTGTGTGTTTCCTGACTAGGAGCATTATATAACAAACTGTTTCCTTTGTCTATTGTAACACTTTATCAAAACATTATGGGCTGCTTCTCCTTAGACTATGAGCCCAACTCTGCATCTTTAAAATGCTTTTGTCTGTGTTTTGTCACAGCAAAGAGAAAAGCAACTAAAATGGTGATCATGCCCCAAACCTAGGCAAGTTATTTGATTTCACAAATTGTGCCTTCCAGTAGGAAGGTAGAGAAAGTAAGCAAAGAAATGGAGCATACATGGGCAGTAATCCTATAAAGAAAATAAAATCTGGGCACAGAACATGGAGATAAGTATTTCCAATGTATGCAGGTTAGAATACCTGACCTGGCATGCTTACATCACAAATTGAAGTGTCATCTCTCCCTGTGAATTTACAGTAAGTGAGATTTTTTTTAAACAGATATTTCTAGATTTTTTGGGGGGGATCATATATTGAGCCTCAGTTACTGTCCAAAGGTATGTGCCAATGAGATTGTAGTTGGCATGTATCTGAATAACAAGTAATATTACTGATGCATTCATCCAATACAAATCCATGTGTCAAGACCTAGAGATATTATAATGACAAATATAGAACTGGCCTCTGATACATTAGTTTCCTACTGCTTCTATAACAAATTAGCATAGACACTGTGACTTAAATAGCAAATTATTACCCTATACTTCTGTAGGTTTCACTTAGTGTCTGTAAAAAAAGACTATAACCTTCTCTCACAGCTCTAGAGGAGAAACCATATCCTTCCCATCTTCCAGAGTTAATGAATTCTGTGGTTTGTGGTACTTTCTCCAGATTCAACACCACATACAGGTCACCCCATCCTGAATTCCAGTTTTCTTTTTCCACTCCAGAGAAGCCTTGTGACTGCATTGGGCCACCGGGCTAGTTCCCTCACCTCCATATCTTGAACCTAATTTTATGTGCAAAATCTCTTTGCCTCTAACAAAGTAACATCTTCACAAGCCCCATGAATTATAGGTGTGAATATCTCTGAAAGAACATCTTTTTTCCTGGCATACTTGGCCGTCTCAGGCCTAGTATAAGTGGTGAAACTTTTACCAAATGTTTCCAGGCTAATGGTATCCACAACACCTCCTTTTTTTATATAATTTATTTTTTCTCAAATCGTAATTCATTCACACAGGGGTTATAAACACAGAAAGGCAGGTCCACAACACCTCCTTATACTGACTCCACAGAAGTGGGATGAACCTAGTGTAACTCTGACAGCATCCTTAGAGGAGGACACAGTATTTTTCCCAGAGGGATAGAAAGGAGAGCAGAAATGCTCCATTGGCCATTATAAGTGAGCTTACATTTTGGAAAGAAGAGATGACAGTTAATCAAAATAAAAATCCTGCATCATTAGTCTTTATCTACTTGATTATTGAGCATAAGCTGACTTCATAACATAGGGATTTAACCTCAGTATCCTAATTAGCATTCATGAAGGAGTCTTGCACTGTTAATTCACTAGATAAAATATTTACTTCTTGAAATTCTCTTGTAACTTTGTCATTGTGTATAAATTATGTTATTGTGGATTTATTGGAAATCCATTCATAGTTTCCCAGGTATAGCCAAAGTAATCACCACTGAGCCCTGTAGTTCACCAACAGAGTAGTTATTTTGTGCACCATTTAACATTCATGATCATGCCAACCCCTGCTGTCTCAGATTTCACAGCAAGCAGAACTCAAAGCATGAAAAATAATCTGTATTTAGGCGTAAAATACCCTGTATAGAATGGTTCACAAATTTGAAGAAGCCAGGAACAGAAATTAGAAAGACATACCAACCTGAGAGAACCACAGGCATGTCCAACCCTCCCGGTAATAGTAGTAGTAATGAAGAACCTGGTCTCTCATCTACAAGATAAGAGGGATGTGCAGGTACCTAGAGAAGGCCTCCTTAACTGTCATTCTGTTTGCTACTGTCCTGCACAAATCACAGAAGGGTGTCTCTTAGTCTGGTCCTTTACATAGTAGACTGCACCATCTTAAAGATAGACAGACCACACAGTAATCCCACCTTTCACTTTTTTCCCCTCTCATTTTCTTATGCCTATGGTCCAGTCTACTGAGTATCTAATGAACATTGGGGAATGAGGACTTGTCTTCAATGGGCAAGCCTGCATCTTCCTTACTGGGAGTTTAGCATCCTCTGATGAGTGACATTATGTGTGCTTTTGTGTATTTGCTGAGATGTGTTCTTTTACTCTCTCTTCCATGTGCTCCACAAGACCTACACTCACAAATCTGTTTGTTCTCTGTTCGTCCTATCTCCCTAACTTTGCTACTGGCCTTTGAGTCTCTAAGGTTGAATCCTATTCCTTTTCCAGGCAAAACTTCTGGCTAATCCTTTTTCTCTAAGTCTCTCCATCTGGTCATCTAAAAACAACTATTTATTTGACCCAGTTCTGGAATGACTTTCTGCCTTCTTTCAGTACTCTGGTTTTCAGTACTCTTCTTTCAGTATTCTATTATAGAATAAACTTGATTTGAACTTGACTGAGTTCGTTCTCAGAGAAACTGTAGGAGAATTCACTGAGCATATATTTTACTTAGGAAAATATTTATGAATGGCTTCTAAATTACTCAGAATTTAGGTTCTTCATTGACAACAAAAACAAAACAATCCAAATCTCAGAAATTTAAGGAAAGTGAATTTTATTACCTCAAGTGAAGGAACCCCAGGAAATTTCTCCATGTGGCTACTATGGTTTCAGGCTCAATTTATCTCAACATGTAGTCATGAAATTGTTCCAGAAAGAAAATCAGAAGTACTTGAAAAATCACACTCACTCCAAAGCCGGAAGTTCCCTGAACACCCCCATTGATTCTCATTTGCTGGAACTAGTCACATGGTCCCACTATCCTGAAGAGAACTGGCAATTCATTTTCTAATACTCTCTAATGAGTCAGCAGGGTAATGGAGTCAACCTTTCCAGCAACTGAACTCTGACATTCACCCATTAAGGATGATGCAGTCTTGCTCATTGAAGACAAGTCCTTGTTTTTCTCAGAGACTGACTTGGAGTACAATGAATTTTTTTTTTGAATAGTCAAGGAAGCTCAGCCAATTCAAGAACATAGAGACCATCAATGGGCCAGGAATAGCAGGGAAAGGTGCTAGTGTGGCTGAAAAGTGAGCCCAGGGGAAGTTAGGTCAGTGAGTAGTGTCAGAGCCAGGAGCACAAGATTCCCCAACATCCATCCTACCTCTCTGAAAGCAAAGCATATTCAAATCAGAGCATTAGAACTTGAAGAGATCTCTCTCTCTCTCTCTCTCTCTCTCTCTCTCTCCCTCCCTCCCTCCCCCCCCCCACCCCCCCCCCCGCCCTCCATTATTATTATTGTCTATTATTAATTTGTCCATTTTATCTCCTGAACAGCCTTGTCTCTAAGCGCTATTGATGACTTTGAACAGAAACTTCCATGACCCATGATCCCTATGGTGCTGGAAAATGAAGAGATGCATATGTAGTTTTTTTAGGAAGAGGAATCTGTTTTGCTTTGTTTGTGAAATACAACCAGACCCTTACACCGGTCCAAGAATGTTGTCTTCTGGGCCATGCAATCATGTGGCTACCCAACCATGGCTGCAAAATTAGGATTACCTATGGAATGAAATAAAACTAAATTTCTTTTCAAAGAAACCAGTAACCACTAAAAGGTAATTCCACTATGGTAGATTCCAAAGCTTAGTGTATTTATTCTTGGTGCAATAGCATACCAAGGCTATTCAGGTGTGATATAGGAAGTATCCTGGAAGAATGACAACATACAAAGATAATCCCTGTCCTTGGGGGTCTCTGCATCCCTGAATTTAGCAACTGAATTATTTTCTATCTATTAATGAGTTGAAATCGCTATGAACTCACAGTTATCTACCTTATTAAGCAGCATCTATCTTCATTTGTGTCTCAATGGATTAAAATTATAATTAATCTTTTCTAGTATTGACTCTTAGATTTTGTCTGGATCAAGGGCATCATTTCTACCATTATAGAGATACTTTTCTTGCTATCTAAATATTCCTCCCTATTTTCCTCTGTGAACCCATTCTTCAGGAACAAGGTCACTCCTTCAGACAAGCTCTGGGTTTGCTCTGAGCTCTGACAGCATTGAATGGTTAATTAATGTATTGGTCATGTTTTCATGTGATTATATCTTACTGTGGCTATTGCAATATTGAACTCAAGGTGATAAAAATATGAAAAAGCCATCCAAGTAATCTAGCATCATGTTTTAGTGGAAACAGTATTCATAAAGCAGATGTCCACTGATTAATAGAAACTGGGAGTCACTGTGAATGTGTGTGACCTTTGGCAACAATATGATGGAGCTAGAGAGAGCAGAACTGACTGTGGTTCTACAACTTACCAGCAGTATATCTTTGGGCGGCTCATCCTATTCAGCTTCAGCATCCTATAAAAGGGAAATGATAACGCTTGTATAAAGGGTGATCTGTCATATTTCACAGGCATCGTGTGGGACATATTTTACACTGTGACAAAATGCCCAACAGGGATAACTAAAAGAAGGAAGAATTAATTTTGTCTCATTTTTAAAATGTCAACTATTATAGGAAGGTCATGGCATAGCTAGACTGACAGGAAGCAGGCTGGAGCAATAACAGGAATGGGCCAGTTCTTGGTACAGCTTCCAGATATATACACCAGGTGAGTCACTTAGTAAAATCAGCTCCTACATTCCACACTTCCACCACCTCTCAATAGTCTGTTCGGATTTTTGCTCTATGGATGAATTAATCATTTATGAGGCCAAAGCCCCCCCATTTTAACTGTGAAAACATCCCCATAGATATGACTAAAAATGAATTTTACTAATCCCCTAGATTTCTCAATCCCATCAAGGGGGACAATCAAGATTAATCATCACAGACAACAACATTTGCCTAAATGCCACTGGGCAGCAATTTGATATTTATGCTCTCCAACATTCTTACAGACAAAAGCTCAGTTCTGTTGAGTGTGAAAAGATAATTTGTTAAAGACACTTTTAGGTGACTTGCTTTGGTCAGGAAGTCAGATGTTTGTGAAAAATTCTCAACTTTGCTTCCATTTTTATGCGATGGCTACTTCTCTTTTCTTCTCATTCCTTTTCTAGCACTCCTCTCTCCTTCTCCACATGCCCCCCAAACACCTGTTTTTTTTTCTTCCTTACTTCATCTTCTTTTTCATCTACTCCCCTTTCCTGCCTGAAATCTGACCACAAGAGGGAAATTATCAATTCAACAAGCATTACTGAAAAATTGCAGTGTTCCAAGCATTGTCATCCATGTCACCAGGAACAGAACAAATGTGGAACTTATATTCTAGTGTGAAAAAGTAACAGCCAACAAATTTAATAACTAAATTATATATGTCATGCTGAGGATGGAGGAAGAATGAAATAAAAATCAGACATCATAAAGGTAGCATCTGTTAGAAATATTATGGTAAAGATGGATCACCAGAAGATGATTTTCAGACAAGGTTGTGCAGGAATGAGGAAGAAGCCATACCAGTAATGCAGAGGGGAACACAGGAAAAGTAGCTCGTGCCCAGTGGTGGAAGACCTGCTGGCTAATTAGTTGGAGCTTCGGCACCACATAAATCATGCACAGCAAATGCATGCCTAAAATTCCACCACTAGGGAGCTACAGTTCGAGGTCATCTTTACCAAATAGAAAATTTGAGGCCAGCCTGGAATGCAAGAGAGTTTAAGTCAAAGAAAAAAAAAAAGAAAAAGGGGGAAAAACAAAAGAAGGAAGACAAAAAAAAGAACAAAATAGAAAAGGGTAAAAAAATGAAAATAAATACATAAATAACCACTCTTGATACTACAAATTGAATTAGACAATATGGAGGCATGAGTAAAACAGAAAACAATGGTGATAGGATTTGATTTGGGTCAGAGTGTCAAGCAGTATTTCTGAACATAAGTCTGGAAGCTCACAGTATAGAAAAACCAATGTATAAGAATAAATATTGGTGGAAAAATACAGCATTAACCAGTGGCCAAAAAGATGGAGAAGCTGGTACTTTGCTTATCAATCATCTTGTCTTAAATTAGGGTTTAAGGAGTTGTAGATATATGACAAAAACTTAAAAGATACAAACTAATCAGTAAAATGCTTGCATTGCAAGCATGAGACCCTAGTTTTAATCATCAGCATCTACATTAACAAAACAAAGCAAAACAAAACAAACAAAAATGCTAAACAAAATTCCACATGCTTGTAATCTCAGTTCTGGGGAAATGGAGACAGATTCATTGGATCTACTAGCCAGCCAATGTAGCTTACATGGTGAATTCCAGGCCAGTGAAAAACACTGTCAAAATACAGGGTGGAATTGAAGCTGATAATGCTTCACCAAGACCCACAGATCATCTAAGCCCAAAACTCCACATGAAAAGCCCTCTTTTAAGTTGTCAGCCAAGGCTGATCAAGAGAGCCTCAAACCATCACAGGCTATGAGTACTGCCCTTGATGCCCCACCCCCAACCCCACAGGTAATAAGTAAATACCTATTGCTGAAGACATCAGGTATTTTAGACACTAGCCTAGAGGCCCCAAGCAGGATTTGATCTGAAAGCCTCCTCCCTGTGCACCATTTTTCATGATACCAGAAAGTGGTCTATAAAGCTTCCAATGGAGGGAAGAAAATAAAATTGCCACATAGCTATGGTGTCTATCAACCACAACAGTGACTAGCATGTCATCATAACCAAGAGTGCAGTAGTGCTGAGCATACTTTGCTGGTAACCAACAGCTCTTTAATTAGACTTAAGACCCAGTTAACAAAGGGAAACCATGTCTAGTACTGAAACCCAGGGACTTTGAAGACAATCACCAATTTAATAAATCAGTGGATCTTTGTAGAGAGACTATCTTGTGTATCATATGGATGTATCACCTGTCAATTGAAAAAAATGGCCTGAAGGAAAGGGTAGAATATAAGGTAGGATATCTGGGATGCGGAAAGAATTCTGGGACAGAGTAAGGCACAGGGAGATTTGCCCAGGAAGATGCAACAAGATGGACGAATAGTACCTTATCATAGGTGAGCAGCCATGTGGCAGAATGTACATTAGAAAAAATAGGTTAATTTAACTTATGATCTACTCAGAGAAAAGCATACCTATATGGCCAAGGTATTTGTAAATGTATTTTGAGTCTGAGTCTTATTTTTGGGAGCACAGAGATGGGAGGAAGAACCAGACAGAACTTCTAAAATAGCATCCAAGGTAGGGCATAGAACCAAACCAACCTAAGATAACTTTCTGAATGCAGACACTAATTCTTCCCCAAAACAAAATAGCTTTAAAGATCTGTCTCTTTAAGAAAAGAGGCTGGGGAGGGTGCAGGAATTTCTTTCTTTCCCTTCCTTTTCTCTGTTCTTCTTTCTTTCTTAAGTAAGGGGAAGGAAGTTGAGAAGAAGGGGGAGATATAGAAATATTATAGGAATAATAATGAAAAAGGGGTGAATTATTGAATCTACTCTTAAGCCATAAAACATTTTATTGCCATAATCTTACATTGGTATAGATTTTTATGATTTGACGCAAAACTAAGGTTACAGTTTGCTATATTGGTATAGAGTTTTGTATATTGATACAGAAATTAGGTTGTTTTGATATAGCAGTAGAGGGTTTTGTATACTGATAGAGAAAGATTATTTTTGGTTCATGGTATAAGTTATTGTATATTGATATGAATTTAAGATTAATTTTGATACACATAATGTATATATGTTTTAAATTTTTATGTGAAAAAATGCCTATATAATTCTTTTTTTATTTAATCTTTTATCTATTTTTTTTTACACTCTGATTTTATTCCCTACCCAAAATCCACCCTCTGACTGTTCCATATCCCATACCTCCTTCCCACAACCCTGTCTCCACGAGAATGTCCCCACCACCCACTACCCAACCAACCAGACCTCTAATCTACATGAGGCCTCCAGTCTCTTGAGGGTTAGGTGCATCTTCTCTGACTGAACTCTGACCCAGCAGTCCTCTGCTGTATATGTGTTGGGGGCTTCATATCAGCTGGTGTATCCTGCCTAGTTGGTGGTCCAGTGTTTGAGAGATCTCCAGGGTCCAGATTGATTGAGACTGCTGGTCCCCCTAGGGTCACCTTCTTCCTCAGCTTCTTCCAGCTTTTCCCTAATTCAACCACAGGGGTTAGCAGCTTCTGTCCATTGGTTGGGTGCAAATATCTGCATCTGACTCTTTCAGTGGATTGTTGGGTCTTCCAGAGGGCAGACATGATACATCCCTATTTTGAATACACCATAGCCTCAGTAATAGTGTCAGGCCTTGGGACTTCTCCTTGAGCTGGATCCCACTTTGGGTTTCTTTTCCTCAGACCCCTCTCTATTTCCATCCCTGTAATTCTTTCAAACAGGAACAATTATGGGTCAGAGTTTTGACTATGGGATGGCAACCCCCTCCCTCATTTGATACCTTATCTTCCTGCTGGATGTGGGCTCTATAAGTTCTCTCTCCCTACCGTCTGGCATTTAATTTAAGCTCCCTCCCTTTGAGTCCTGAGAGTCTCTCACCTCCAGATACCTGGGGCATTCTGAAGAGTCTCCCCAGCCTTCTATCTCCCTAGGTTGTCTGTTTCCATTCTTTCTGCTGGCCCTCAAGGCTTCAGTCCTTTTCCCTCACCCAATATCAGATCAGGTTCCTCTCTTCACACCCCCTATCCCCTCCCTGTTCACTTTCCCTCCCAGGTCCCTTCCTCCCTCCTTCCTCACTTGTGATTGCTTTCTACACCCTCCCAAGTGGGACTGTGGTATCCTCATTTGGGCCCTTCAGCTTGTTGATCTATTTGAGTTCTGTGGACTGTATCTTTGGTATTCTGTACTTTTTTTGGCTAATATCCACTTATTAGTGAGTACATAGCATGCATGTCCTTTTGGGTCTGAGGTACCTCACTCAGGATGATATTTTCTAGTTTCATCCATTTGCCTGCAAAACTCAGGATGAACTCATTCTTAATATCTGAGTAGTATTCCATTGTGTAAATGAACCACATTTTCTATATCCATTCTTCTGTCATGGGACATCTGGATTGTTTCCAGATTCTGGCTATCACAAATAAGGCCACTATGAACATAGTAAGATACATTCCCCTGTGGCATGGTGGGGCATCTTTTGGGTAAATGCCAAGAGTGGTATAGTTGAGTCTTCAGGTCCAATTTTCTGATTGATTTCCAAAGTTGTTGTACCAGTTTGCAATCCCACCAGCAATAGCAGAGTGTTCCTTTCTCCACATCCTCGCCAATATGTGTTGTCTGTCACCTGAGGTTTTGCTCTTAGCCATTCTGATTGGTGTAAAGTGAAATATCAGGGTCATTTTGATTTGCATTACTCTGATCACTACGGACTTTGAACATTTCTTTAGGTGCTTCTCAGCCATTCAAGATTCCTCTGTTGTGAATTCTTGGTTTAGTTCTATACACCATTTTTTGATTGGGTTGTTTGACTTTTTGGTGGTTAGCTCCTCGAGTTTTTTTCATATATTTTGGACATTAGCCCTCTATCAGATATGGGGTTAGTGAAGATTTTTTTCCAATCTGTAGGTTGCCAATTTGTCTTATTGACTATGTCCTTTGTCTTACAGAAGCTTTCCAGTTTCATGAGGCCCCATTTATCAATTCTTGATCTTAGAGCCTAAGCCATTGGAGTTTTGTTTAGAAATGAGTTCAAGGTTCTTTTCCACTTTGTTTTCTATTAGATTCAGTGGATCTGGTTTTAGTTGAGGTCCTTGATCCACTTGGACTTGAGCTTTTTGCAACGTGACAAATATGGGTCTATTTTCCTTTTTCTACATACAGACAGCCAGTTAGACCAGCACCATTTATTGAAGATGCTTTCTTTTTTGCATTGTATATTTTTGGCTACTTTGCCAAAGATCAAATGTCCGTAAGTGTGTGGTTTTATTTCTGGGTCTTCAATTCTATTCCATTGATCAATGTGTCTGTCTCTGTTCCAATACCATGCAGATTTTATCACTATTGCTTTGTAGTAAAGCTTGAGTTCAGGGATGGTGATTCCCTCAGCCATTCTTTTATTGTTAAAAATTGTTTCTACTCTTCTAGTTTTTTTGCCTTTCCAGATGAATTTGAGAATTGCTCTTTCCATATCTTTGAAGAATTGTGTTGGTATTTTGATGAGAATTGGATTGAATCTATAGATTGCCTTTGGTACGGTGGCTATTTTTACTATATTAATTCTTCCAATCCATGAGGAGGGGAGATCTCTCCATTTTCTGAGATCTTCTTCAGTTTCTTTCTTAAGAGACTTGAAGTTATTGTCATACAGATCATTCCTTGGTTTGGTTAAAGTTATACCAAGATATTTTATATTATCTGTGGCTTTAGTGAAGGGAGTTGTTTCCCTAATTTCTCAGCCTGTTTATCATTTGTATAAGGAAAGGCTACTGATTTATTTGAGTTAATTTTATATCTGGCCATTTTGCTGAAGTTGTTTATCAGCTGGAGAAGTTCTCTAGTAGAATTTTGGGGGTCACTTATGTATACTATTATATCATCTGCAAATAGTGACACCTTTATTTCTTCATTGCCAATTTGTATCCCCTTGATCTCTTTTTGTTGTCTTATTGTTCTAGCTAGCACTTCAAGTACTATATTGAGTAGATATGGGGATAGTAGACATCCTTTTCTTGTCCTTGATTTTCATGGGATTGCTTTGAGTATGTTTCCATTTAATTTGATATTAGCTGTTGGTTTGTCAAAAATTGATTTTATTATGTTTAGGTATAGGCCTTGAATTCCTGATCTCTCCAATACTTTTATCATGAAGGAGTGTTGTATTTTATCAAATGCTTTTTCTTCATCTAAGGAGATGATCATGTGTTTTTTTTCTTTGAGTTTGTTTATATAGTGGATTACGTTAACAGATTTTTGTATATTGAACCAACCTTGTATCCCTGGGATGAAGCCTACTTGATCATAGTGAATGACGGTTTTAATGTATTCTTATATTCGGTTTGCAAGAATTTTATTGAGTATTTTTGCATCAATATTCATAAGCAAGATTGGTCTGAAGTTCTCTTTTTTGGTTGATTTCTTGTGTGGTTTAGGTATCAGAGTAATTGTGGCTTCATAAAATGAATTAGGTAGTGTTCCTTCTTATTCTAATTTATGGAATACTTTGAGGAATATTGGTACCAGGTCTTTTTTGAAGGTCTGGTAGAATTCTGCATTAAATCCATCTGGCCCTGGGCTTTTATTAGTTGGGAGGCTTTTAATGACTTCTATTTCCTTATGTGATATGGGCCTGCTTAGATAGTTTACCTACTCTTGATTTAACTTTGGTGTAGTATCTGTCTAAAAAAACCATCCATTTCATCTAGATTTTCCAGTTTTGTTGAGTATAAGCTTTTATAGTAAAATCTGATGATTTTTTTGTATTTCCTCCCTTTCTCTTGTTATGTCTTCCTTTTCATTTCTGATTTTGTTAATTTTGATTCTGCCTCTGTGCCTTTTAGTTACTATGGCTAGGGATTTATCTATCTTGTTGATTTTCTCAAAGAACCAGCTTTTGGTTTTGCTGATTCTTGGCATTATTCTCTTTGTTTCTATTTGATTGATTTCTGCCCCAAGTTTGCTTATTTCCTGCCATCTACTCCTCTCAATTCTTTCTGTTCTAAAGGTCTCAGGTGTGCTGTTAAGTTGCTAGTGTAAGATCTCTCCTGTTTCTTTACCAGGGCAGTTAGTGCTTGAATTTTCCTCTTAGCATTGCTTTCATTGTGTCCCATAAGTTTGGGTATGATGTGTCAATGTTTTCATTAAATTCCCAGAAGTCTTTAATTTCTTTCTTTATTTCTTCCCTTACCAAGTTATCATTGAGTAGAGAGTTGTTCAGCTTCCACATGTATGTGTGCTTTCTGTTGTTTTTGCTGTTATTAAAGACCAACCTTAGGCCATGGTAATCT
Organism: Grammomys surdaster; assembly: GCF_004785775.1. Classification (NCBI taxonomy): domain Eukaryota; kingdom Metazoa; phylum Chordata; class Mammalia; order Rodentia; family Muridae; genus Grammomys; species Grammomys surdaster. The sequence goes on along the minus strand of NW_021604634.1, from coordinate 4,884,478 downwards.
GATAGTATGTATGGAATTATTTCAATCTTCTTGTATCAGTTGAGGCTTGTTTTGTGACCAATTATATGATTGATTTTGGAGAAGGTATCATGAGGTGCTGAGAAGAAAGTGTATTCCTTTGTTTTAGGGTGAAATGTTCTGTAGGTATCTGTTAAATCCATTTGGTTCATAACTTCTATTAGTTTCACTGTGTCTCTGTTTAGTTTCTGTTTTAATGACCTGTCCATTGGTGAGAGTAGGGTGTTGAAGTCTCCATTATTATGGTGTGGGGTTCAATGTGCGTTTTGAGATTTAGTAAAGTTTCTTTTGTGAATGTGGATGCCCTTGCATTTGGGGCATAGATATTCAGAATTGAGACTTCCTCTTAGTGGATTTTCCCTTTGATGAATATGAAATGTCCTTCTTCATCATGCTTGATAACTTTTGGTTGAAAGTTTATTTTATTGGACATTAGGATGGCAACTCCAGCTTGTTTCCTGGGACCATTTGCTTGGAAGACCTTTTTCCATCCTTTTACTCTGAGATAGTGCCTGTCTTTGTTATTGAGGTGTGTTTCTTATACGCAGCAAAATGTTGGATCATGTTTGCATATCCAGTCTATTAGCTTATGTCTTTTTATATGTGAGTTGAGTCCATTAATATTGAGAGATATTAAAGACAGATGGCTGTTGGTTCCTGATATGTTTGTTTTTGTAGGTAGCTTTACATGCTTGTGGCTCTCTCCTTTTAGCTTTGTTGTGAGAGGCTTAATATCTTGTTTTGTCTTTGGTGTAGGTACCTTTCTTGTGTTGTATTTTTTCTTCTAGCATCCTCTGTAGGACTGGATTGGTAGATAGGTATTGTTTGAATTTTGTTTTGTCCTTAAATATTTTGTTTTCTCCATCTATGTTGATTGAGAGCTTTGCTGGGTATAGTAGCCTGACTAGCATGTGTGTTCTCTTAGAATCTACATGATCTCTGAGTGCAGTGGTTCCTCTGGGATAGCTCAGGATATGGTGTCTTCAGGGGAGCAGACCAGCTAGCAGTCTGCCCCAGCATAAAGAACCAGGAGGAAGGGGAATGATACTTGGGGAGTGGGTTTTTTTGTGTGTGATGGGTCTTGAGTCCACTTGACTCCCACCAGCAGCTCTAGGACTTGGGGGAGGGAAGGGTTCTTACCAACTTCTCTGAGTGTAGTGGATCCTCTAAAATAGCTCAGGATATGGTATCCTCAGGGGAGTATACTAACTACCAGTCTCACCTTAAAGATACAATGTAAAGTTCTAGTCCTGCTGCTATTATGAAATGTTATGCATAAATTAAAAAATACAAGTTGTAGTCAGATAGTCAAACTCATGATCATTACAAAAAAATTGTTTTCAAGGTTATTCAGACAGTAAATAGCTAAGAATAAACTATGTTTGACAATTCAGATATACTGTAGATAGATAGTTGATCTTGAAAAACCTCAGATATACACAGAATATATCATTTAAAATTATTTCATTACTAAAAGATCTTTTGACTATGAGACAGGTCTGCTCCTAACAGTACCCCCATTACACTTCAAAGAAAATGATAAGCACAATAATCTCCATATGGAGTTGCTTCAATTGTGGCAAGCTAATCACTAGGCAAATAAAATGTCCGTGCTTCCACTAAAAACAAATCAGTCCAGAAAGAACAAATGGATACAGGGTGATGACTGCCAAGCTCTTCCTAGACAGAGTAAGCAAGTCCTTCACTAAAAGTCTTTCAGATATACTGAACCATAAGGTTGAAGACAGATGCTCCAATGTTATAGAGACAATTCTGAGTTGCTGTCTAGGCAGCCAACTGTCTGTCATTTCTATAATTTTGGAAGTGCTTGTGTGCACTTCCTCCTTACTCAGGTAATAATTATTCCTTATCAGGTCTCTCCTGGGATTGAAGACTAGATAGTTATAGTCTCACAATTAAGCTTGAACTATTTATGATTTAAGAAGATGTTTTAAGTCTAAAAAATGTTTTTAGGCTGGTAATGCATATTAGGATAAAATTTGAATTAGTTACAAAACTTTCAATATCCCAAGTTAGAATAGATAATAGAAATAATTTTTCTGTAATTGCCAAATACTATGGACAGGACATTGAAAACATATAGCATATCTTAGAATTTCATAATTGTTGTTATTGTATTCAAGTTTTATATTTGAAAGAAAAAGGCCTTTTATTGCACTAAAAAGAGGAATTATAGAGAGACTATCTTGTGTAGTGTATGGATGCATCACATGTCAATTTTTAAAAACCTAATGACTTATAGGAAAAGGTAGACTAGAACATGGGACATCAGGGAAGCAAAAAGAATTCTGGGATAAAGTAAGGCACAAGGAGATACACGAAGGAAGATGTAACAAGATGGGATGCATTGTATCTGAGTACAGGTAATTGGCCACATGGCAGAATGTACATTAGAATAAATGAGCTAATTTAAGTTATGATTTAGCCAGAGAAGAGCTTAGCCATATGGCCAAGGTATTTGTAAATATATTTTGAGTCTTTTTTCTAGGAGCATGGAGCTGGGAGGAAGAACCAGACAGAACTTCTACATATCTTAGTGTTCTATTGCTGTGAAGAGATACCATGATGATGGCAACTCTTATGAAGGAAAGCAATTGGGTCTTGCTTATAGTTTCAGAGGTTTAGTTCATCATCACCATGGAGGCATACAGGCAGACATGATGTTGGAGAAGAATCTGAGTATTCTACATCTGGATTGACAAAAAGAAAAAAAGGAAGAAAGAACCACTGGGCCTTGCATGGGCTTCTGAAACCTCAAAGCCCATGTAATACAAAACCAAGTAATACACTTCCTCCAACAAGGTCATACCCTCTGCTCCTTTTAAATAGGGCCACTACATACTGACTAAGTGTTCAAATATATAACCCTATGACAGCCATTCCTATTCAATCACGACAATCCACTCTCTGACACCTTAGGCTTGTAGCCATATCATAATGCAAAACTGCATCCAGTCCAACTTCAAAAGTTCCTATAGTCTATCACAGGCTCAACACTGTTTAGAAGTTCAGAGTCTATTCTGAGACTCATGGCAATCTCTTAACTGTAACACCCCTATGAAATCAAAATTTAAAAGGAGATCACATACTTGCAACATACAATAGCACCTCAATATCATCCCAAAGGAGAGTAAAGGGAGAAGACTGCTGGGATTGAAGATCCCAGAGCAAGACCAAAACTAGCTGGACAAACTCCAAACTCTGCATCTCCGTGTTTGTTGTCAAAGTGCTCTTCCAACCTCTCATTCTTTCAGCCGTATTAACTATAACACTCTGCTCTCTTTTGAACAGTTATCACATTCTGTTAGCAGCTCCCCTCAACAGATATCCCACAACTCTAACATCTTCAATATCTTGAGGTCTGCAACAAAATCCAGACTTCACTTTCACAGCTTCACACAATGGCCTTTCTAGACCTCCATGCAGGGACACCCTGGATACATATCTAGTCTCAGTGCCTTTCCTTAGCAATGGAGAAGATTGCTCAACCTCTTTCTTGAAGTATCCTTGACTGTAAAGCCAGACCATAGGCCAAAGCTGCCAAGTTTTGCTGCTTGCTGGTCCTTGGAATTTGGTCCCCTCATTCAAATACAGCTGCATCAGCTTTCTGCTTTCAGTGGTTTCCTCCACTGCTTAAACTTTCTTTTAATTCCCTTTCTCAAATTGGCAGCTTAGCTGGATGGATCTTGCCCTGAGGTTACTATTGCCTTTATTCTATTTAGCATTAAACATTTAAAAAAAAAAAACATTTCGTCTCTTTGATCCATTACTTAAGCTCCATTACACTTCCTGGTGCTCCTTTTCTCTTCAAACTGTACATTTTGTATTTTTCCTTGCTATACTTGCTCTTTTTCATTATAGATCTTTTAAAAAGTGACCACAAATAGTCACATGATACACTCAATACTAAGCTGTCTTAAACTCTCCTCTGCCAAAGCCGTTAATCCAAAACTTTTCAATTTAGTCTCAGTCAGATTTATTTCCTGTCTGTCTGTCTGTCTGTGTTTCTTTCTTTTAACATGGAAGAGAGCAACCACATTCTTTGGCAACATAAGAATAATCTCTTCAAGCTCTCATATTCCCAATGTTGTAAGTCACAGCTAAGGTCATCCCCATTGATTTTTGGGCACCTCACTTATCCCAAATCTCTGTCCCTTCATGGAGATGCCCCCTACCTCCCACCTCTGTCAGTTGGAGATTTCCATTACTCTCATGACCATCTAGTCATCTCTCCTGTCCCTCCCTACATCTGATCCTGTCCTCCCATTCCTCCCTTCCAGTTCCCTCCCTCCATCTGCCTCTTACAGCAATTTTATTCCCCCTTCTGAGATTCAAGCATTGTTGTTTGTGCCTTGATTCTTATTTAGCTTCTTTGGTTCTTTGAAGTGAAACATGGAAATCCTGCCACCTCCTGTAGCCAAGCAGGAACCCCAGTGGAGTGATAGAAACACCAACCCACTCACAAAAATTTCAATCCAAAATTTATCCTATCTACAAGAAATGTCAGCACTGGGCATGGAGCAAAGACTGCAGGAATGGTCAACAAATAACAGGCCAAACTTGAGACCCATCCCATGGGCAAGCACCAATCCCTGACACTATTAATATTACTCTGTTATGCTTGTACATAGGAGCCTAGCATAGCTGTACTCTGACAAGCTCTACACATCAGCTGACTCAGACAGATGCAGACACCCGCAGTCAAACAGTGGATGGAGCTTGGGGACTCTTACGAAAGAATGGGAGGAAGGATTGTGGCCCCAAGGGGATAGGAACTCCACAGGAAGACCAATAAAGTCGACTAACCCTTGGGGCTCTTAGAGACTGAAGTACCAACCAAAGAACATATAGGAACTGGAACCAGGCCCCCTTACACATATGTAGCAGATGTGCAGCTTGGTCTTCATATGGGTCCTGAACAACTGGAACAGAGGCTTTCCAAAAAGCTATTGCCTATACATGGGATAGGATGTCTCCATCTAGCTGGGCTGCCTTGTCTGGCCTCAGTGGGAGGGGAAACACCTAGCATCACAGAGACTTGAAGTGCCAGAGTAGAAAGGGGACATGGGAGAAAGATTGTAGGAGACAGTGACTAGGAAGGGGTCAGTGAGCAGGATGTAAAGTGGATAAGTAAAAAGTAAAATTAATTTAAAAAAAAAAAAAAAGAATGGTCTGTAGGCCACTAATATTCTTCCCTTCTGATATTTCTTGATCCAGGCCATCGTAAGTCACATTACTCTCAATACCACTGTCTTCCATGTTCTTACTAGAATGACCCATTAAGCTCTGCTTAAGCATTCAGATGCTTTCCTAATCCAAAGTCCCAAAGTCTACATTCTGCCAACAAGCAGCATGGCTAGGCCTGTCACAGCAATACTTCACTCTTTGGTATTAGTATCTGTCTTAGTCAGTATTCTACTGTTGTGAAGAGACACCATCAATATACTAATCCTTATAAAGGAAAGCATTTAATTGGGGTCTGCTTACAGCTTCAGAGCATAATCTCTAACTACATTCTAAATATTTATCCTTATAGCCACAGATATAGTTTTCACCTCTCATCAAGGAAAGTTCTCTTTTCACTAGATGAAGATCATTGCAGAAAACCACAACTGATCAAAATGTAGACTTGTGGAGTCAAGTCCTAACTGATACATCTACAACAATACTCTAGTACCCAATGGCCAGATATCATTGTAAAAGAAGGATGAAGAGTTTGTAAGAGCCAGAAGAACAGAAAGTATGCTATGAAGTTATGTATCCTAAAAATAAATATCAAACAAGCTACAATCATAACATTTCCCAAACACGGCTACCTAAACATGACCTGAACAAGGACAACACTAGTAGATATGCCATCATGAAAGGGGAAATGTTCATGAGACTTCAACCCTGCCCAAACTATAGGCAACTATGGGCAACTGAGGAATCTTGAGAGTAGGAGGAATAGTCTTCCTCAGGAAAAAGAAGTACAACAATTGATTACCCAATATCAAATGGTCAGTCAAAAAAAACTATATACAAAGAAATAAATTGTATAGACTGGACAGGTTGTATTTACTAATTTAAGGAGATAGATAGATAGATAGATAGATAGATAGATAGATGCAATAACAATTAAAGAAAGAGGCCATAAATTTGAAAGAAAACTAGGAAGTGCATGAGAAAATATGGAAGAAAGAAAGGAAAGGGAGGAAATTATGTAACTATATTATAATCTCAAAAATATTTAACATGTATAAACTAAACTATTAAGTGAAAATAATATCTGTGTGGCAATGCTAAATTCCAGAGATAAACATTCTAAAAGGCATTTTATATCCTTCTAGGAGTTATTTTTATAAATATAATTATTTTCAAAAATTGGTAAGTTTAAATATAATTGTGATGTGCGTGCAGCAACACATGAGGGATGGAAGCCATGATTGCCACACCCACACATAATAAAGGCTGAGTAATAATGAAGGTCATAGCCTAATGAGAGAGGAAGTGTCCATGGTCTTCCTGAGACTAGGCAGAGACTTTCCAGGAACTTGGGTGTCATTTCCTGTTCATTCCAGGAATGGAAGTCTTTGGGTGTCTTCTGCACTGAACAAGGAAGAGCAAAGGATAGGCAAGTCTTGGCCAAGCTTTCTCTATATTATACTTTGGATAAAACATTTCTCAAGTGATCAACATGTCTAATGCCCATTTGAATCAAAGCAACCCAAAGGTTGGGTAGCAAAGAAGACAAACATAATACAAAGTCAGAGAAGCTAACCATTTACACTTTAGTACCCACTAGATATCTGTAAGTTAAAGAGACAAGTCAGTGTTTACAGAAAAACAAATGGCCTTAAGATTCCTAGAAAGTAACCCAAGTGACTGTAACCATTACAACCCATGGGGCAGAGCTTTTATCACAAGGCTACAGGAGACAAATTGCATGTCAGTCAGCTGTATATCCTCAAAATTAGTGAGACACCTGTGAGTCCTCAAAACTTTCAAGTCACCTAAGAAGAAATGATGCTGTGCAGTTGACTTGGGTTTGTCTCACAATATCACTGGAGAGCATAGATTATTCTGTGAGTGTGTCTTCAAAGTAAAGCCAGTAGGATTTCCCAGGACAGATTAGATCAGCAAAAGGAGACAGAAGATAATCAAAGACAGTGCTAAACTTACAGCCCAAAATTTATAATCAGGCAAGATAGAGAAACCAAGTTTTATAGAAACATCAAGTTTGGTTTGGGAATAGTAGGTAATTCAATGTCTATCAGATGCCCAAAGATCAACAACACACTGGTCCTCAGAGCTCAAAAACAAGTGAAAAGTTGAGGAACACAGGTATAGAACCACAAAAAGATTATCAAGAACATGAATCTGAATAGCAGATTCTGGTTTGGGGCATATTTGGAGAGAGAGCAAGGAGGCTGAGAACGAGTCACAGTGCAGTGGCAGGAAATCTGGCTATGTGCTGTTGAGATGTGTACTATGTAGAGATGATGAACGGTGGTGATGAGTGCTACTTGGGGAGCCATATTAATGGGGCCTGAGACTTGAACACTAGTCTCACAGTGTAGAAGTCACTTTTGCTGACAACAATACCCTGGGTGGATCCTTGAATTGGTTCAGAGAGAATGAGAATGGAGATGAGTATAGGTGATTATTTGTGGGGTTTGCTGCTAAGAGAAGATGATGCAGTCAGTGGTTGGTGTTTTTTCTGGGTGTTTCTTGTTCTTAAATGGAAACTAGAACCACATCTGTATGTTAATAGCAATAATGAAACACAGAATCAAATGATACTGTAGATAAAAGAATTCCTAGGAAGATTCGCTTGGGGCAAGGGAGAATCAGTAATGGCTTGAACTAAGAGCATGAGTAATTTCTCTTCAGCAGTGTTTGGAAGTCTACTGTCCTGAACTGTGGAATCACCAGGAAGGCTGCTGCTGCAAACACAGGTTACTGGTCCTTCATCTCGAGTTGCATAGTCATTCATTCTCTGGTAGGAATTGAGAAATGTGCATTTCTAACAAGTCTTTAGGTAGCAGTGATGCAGCTGGTCTAGGAACTGCACCCCAGGAAGTACAGATGGGAAGGCAGAGCCATTGAAGAGCCTGCAGACACGTGGGAGGGAAAGGATGTGGAGATTTTCTTCACAGCATTCCAATTTTCAAAGTCAAGTGAGAAGATAGTGTGAGTTGGATAAGGAGGAGGAAGAAGTTTGAGAGGAAAGTAGGAGAGGTGAGAGAAACTAGAAGCAAATGCTAAAAGGGGTAAACACAACCAGGAAGCTGAAACATGATTTAATGATCCATTATTGCCTCACTCTGATTTGACAGTGTCACAGAACCTCGATTTCATCACATATTCTAAAGAACAATCTAAAAGGCTCATCTGCCTCGATACTTGGAAACCAGACCCAGGACAATCTTTTCATCAAAACCCTTATCCTTACTAAGTTCTTCTGTATAAACTCCCTCATTCCCACACCATGGCAGTGTGTGTTCCAGCAGGCATCTGTGCCTTCCTTCCCTAACATGCCCGGTTTAGCTGCCTAGTTGGAGGCTCTTGTTCATGCAAGAAAAGTAAACCCTTACTTTGTGAAGACAGTTTCCAACTACTCATGGTCTAAAGGAATATTTAACTTATGCTGACATGAAAGCCTTTGGTACAATGACACATTTTGGATGGGAATTGATAATAATTGTTGTGATCATCTTCAATATTGCTTCATAAAATAGAAAAATGCCTGAGACTTTACCAAACCACTTAGAACCAATCCACTAATGTGTACAGTCTCATTGGCAAAAGGCACGAGATTCCTGAGTCAAAGGCCAATGATTCTTCCATCTATGGCAATAACGTTGTCAGAGTGTCATATTTTCTCTGATTCCCTAGGTTCCCACACCTCAGTCATGTCAACAGGCATAGATAGATAGTGGCAAACAATGAGTGTGCAAAACCAACAAACAAACCCTGGGATTACTGGAAGTTTTTATTGTTAAATTTTTTATTATCATATCTTATAATAACAATGAGTTTCATTGTGACATTATCATATACAGACATAATGTATTTTGTAATTACCTCATCATCACCCCATCACCTATCCTGTGTCATCCCACTCTCTCTGATTTCCTTACTCATCCAAGGTAGTCATAATCTTGTATTTTCATATGGTGTGTGTGTGTGTGTGTGTGTGTGTGTGTGTGTGTGTGTGTACATCAATGAGCTTGAGTAGGATTATTTACAGGAGCACAGACATGGGGACATTGTTCACAGGACACCTTACTAGTGGTGATGCCACTAAAGAAAATGTGTATGCCTCCCCTAGCAACTGTGAAATGCCTGCAGATCCTCAGATAGAGGTGGGGCCCCCTGAGCCTCTCCCTATCTATCAGCTATCATGAACAATCAACAAACTCTGAAGCAGGCAGCAACAAGGCAGCTTCCCTCACCGTGAGAAGAGATAATATTAGGATGATGCTGTAGTCTTTGGCAACTTCTTTGTTTCCACTTCCAGAAATGCATGCACATAAATAAATGCAGCATAAGAGCCTGGCACATTGGTAATACGCAGCCTATGGCTGACAACAAGACCCCATGCCCAATCAAGTGTCAGTAATTTTTATATTACCATACTAAGTATTCCAGAACTTTCTGAATAGTGAACATACCCAGCCAAACTGCAATTGTGGGGTTTATTGATGGAACTAAGCTTGAAAATGGGGCAATAGGAAAAATTAGTAGGAAATTTACCACCTTGCAGATACTGCAGAGTTACCACCAGTTATGTTGCTGCTCACTGAAGCCCAGGACCCAGCTCCATTCCTATCTTTGAATTATTTGCACTATTCAGTTACTTGTATTACTGCCAAATGTTGTCCTTTGCTGAGTCAAGACACTCTAAATGTGTCATTGGATACTCATAAGGTACATCTTGTTCTTGCTTGCTTATTAAGATTTCTAAGAAAAGTATACAATGCTACAGGCTATTAAAGTCAGTGTAAAATGTCAGCTGGGCTTAGAAATACACAGTGCACTTCTAGCCACACCCGTCAGCATTCACAGCTGCATTGTAAGAAATTTCAATAAATGTCTTTGGTATCTGGTCCCATTAAAATGTACCGTTATCTGTCTCCCTCTCTCCCTCTCTCCCTCTCTCCCTCCCTCCCTCCCTCCTCTGTGTGTGTGTGTGTGTGTGCACACACACACATACATGTACACATACAATAAATATTGTTTGTCCTCATGTATGCATGTGTGAATGAGAGTACATAGGTGTTGCGAGCATAAGGGGAGGTCAGAAGACAGCCTCCATGTCTGTGTTTGCCTTTCAAGCTTTCATCCAAATGGTGTGGAAAAGATTTAACAGTACACATAAGTGAGTGATGATCACACTGACTGCTGCTGTTGAACATATTTTGTAAATGAAACAAATTATTTTGTAGATGAATAGCATAAATATGTTAAATATATGGTGACATGAAATTTACAAAGAAAATTATATTCTGAGCCAAATTTGAATAAATGGTGTCAAGGAAATGTGGTATGGGTGTCTTAGTCAGGGTTGGTACTCCTGCACAAAACATCATGACCAAGAAGAAAGTTGGGGAGGTTAGTGAAAGATCAGGCAGGTTACAGCCCACATCTACAAGCCTGAAGTCTCATCTTCATAAAGGTTCTCTTGTCTACGTTTCACCTGATTTAGGTGTGGTCAGGACAAACTCCTTGATTAATTGCAGATGAAGGGGTAAAATAACTGAACTGCATTTACAAGATCCATTACTACAATTCCCAGGAAAATTTGTACACCCAGAAGAGTATATGTAGGCTGCAATATACCTCCCTGTGACCCATAATATCTGAAACATGCTGGAGAGCAGGAATGAGGCTCAGCACAGTGGAAATAGGTATACAATGGCCCCATCACTGTGGGGAAGATATAGGGAAACAGTCCAGATCTGTTCCTCTGTGAATCCTTGAGATTCTATAATTTAGTTAGTTGGTCTTATATTTCATTCATAAACTGGGAATAATGACACAAGTCTTTCAAATCTCATTGTGAAAATTTTAGTGTCTGTTGTAGGTAATTTAGCCAGTGTTTTGTCACCTAGACATCACCAATATTGTATGTATCCATGGGGTTACATGGGTGTCTATATATGTCTGTGAATTCAGGCATGGGTATGGTGTTGGACTACTCTCTCCCTTTAAAATAATTTCCAGCTTGTTTCCTCTTCATTTCTAGGAAGGTCCTCTAACCCCTGGCAGTCATCCAGAATGCTTCTAGATATACTTATGCATGAATACAGGAATCCTTTCCTGTCTTACTTCTGTATTGTTAGTTATACTGTGTTTCACGCGTAGCCTGGAGCACTGCATGAAGTTCCCACTACTCAGAGCTGAAACTTCACTGTCTACTCAACTCTCTGAGAAGTTCAGCTTCTAGTGTGCATTTACATGTATGGTGAGCTCATTCAAGATTCATCTTCCAATTAGAGGATGATTATTTAACTCAACAATGCACTGACATGTCCATACATTGCTTCTTTACAGCTTTTCTAAAGAATGATTCTCAACATATGAATCACACACATATGGTGACTTTTCTGAGAAAAAAAAAATCTGTATCAGATGATAGTTTGTTTTTGTTTACATTCATTTACATTAAAAGTTGTGTATGTAAAATGCACCTAGAAATACAATAGAATGAAATCAGTGTCTTAATACCTTAGCATCTCACAGACTGCCTTTAGAACCTGGTAAAAAGTAAAATACACAGTGATTGTCTCTCTCATTAAATATAATTGTATGTGAGATGTAGCAAAGAAGTAAACTCAATAAGATATGCATTTCAACCTGTTATCATAATTCCAGCCTGAAACAACCCTGAGGCTTCAGGTGTTAAAGGTTTGGGGCCAGCTGATTACCTGTTAGAAAGAGATTGTATCTGCAATGTGAAGCAGTACCGGTGTATCACTTCTTAGGGTAAATTAACAACTTCAGAAATAAAAAAAAAAATCCAGATTCATTTTCAGTGAATGCAGGGAAAGCTTGTCATACATTAACAAAGCAAGCCTCCTCTTTCTTAAAGTAACAGAGGTGCCAGGATGGCCCTTCCTGCTATCTAGACAAAGTCATAGTGGTGTCAAACTAATATGAGAGGAAAAAAAAAAACTTTACTTACAATCTTGCCAAAAAAGATTAAAGATTCTATTGCTAAATGAAACACTTCTAACCCCTAACATCTCACAAAAACATTTGAAACACAGAATCTTAAACATAAATCAACATTTCAGAAGAAATGCAGACTTCTGAAGTCATTGTCATAACTATAATGAAATAATATTGCCAACAAAGCACCCTGGAGGCTGGGTCAGAGGCAAAGCTAAGACACTAGTGAGATCTTTGTCATTTGCTGTTTTAAATCCTTCCTAAAATACTGTGGGCTTATTGACTACATAAGAAAATTCTTAGTATCTATGCCCAAGTTGAGATGTGGAAGCTAAGTAATGAGAAGGACCTAAGGGGTTGCTTGACTATCACCGAATAGAGGAAATGAAATAGACATAGGGAGTGGAGGAACGGAGGGAATGGGGAGGAGCCTGGAGAGAAGAACAGGAGGAGTCAAGAATGGGGAGAAAAGAGGGAGAGAAATCTGGGAAAGAGAAATTGGATTGGTGGGTTGAAAGGCATCTCTGGGATGAACTAGAAACCTAGGACAAGGGAAACTCCCAGGAACTTATAAGGCTGACCCTAGCTAAGGCTCTTAGCAATAGGGGCTACGGAACTTGAACCTGCCACCCTCCTATAATTAAGCAAGACTTCTAATATAAGGATGGGGACACCAATCCAGCCTCAAAATCTTTGACCTACAATTTTTCCTGTCTACAAGATGTGCAGGGATAAAAATGGAGCAGAAATGTAGGAAATGGCTGACCAATGATCAGCCCAACTTGAGATCCATGCCATGAAAGAGACTCCAACCCCTGACACTATTCATGGTACTCTCCTTTGCTTGCAGTCAGGAATCTAGGATAACTGTGCTCTGAGAAGCTTCACCCAGCAGCTGATGGAAACAAATGCAGAGACTCAGAGTCAAACATTAGGCGGAGCTCGGAGAATCTTGATATAAGGGGAGGAAGGAGTGAAGGAGCCAGACAGGTTCCAGACACCACAAGAACACCTACAGAATCAACTAGCCTGGGTCCATGGAGGCTCAAAAAGATTGAACCACCAACCAAAGAGCATGCATGGGGTGGACCTAGGCCCTATGCACATATGTAACAGATGTGCCGCTAGGTCTTCATGTGGGACTCCTAACAGCAGGAGCAGGGGCTGCTTCTTACTCCGCTGCCTGCCTTTGGATCCCTTTCCACTAATTAGACTACCTTATCTAGGCTCAATAGAAAATGTGCCAAGATGTACTGAATTTGATATGCCAAGGCTGGTTGGTATCCATGGGAGGTCTCCCCTTCTCTAAGAAGAAATGGAAGAGGGAAAGAAGGGATGAGAGGGAAGGACTAGAAGGAGGGGTATTGGGAATCTGTGATCAGGATGTTAATTAATTAATTAATTTGAAAGAAATTAAATTTGAAAAAAGAAAAATATCAAAACATTTTGAAGTTGACTCCCTGGCTTTGAAGGGTATTATATATAACCTTTATATAACAGACATTAAGTCTAATGTTTGCTAAGTGTTCTCTTTCAAAACTAAATAATGGAAATTTTTACAAAATCCATTCTGGGGCCAATAAAATCTCTTAGTAGGGTAAAAAAAAAAATGGTGCTTGCTACTGTCTGACTTCAAGACCCCACACGATGGAAGAAGAGAATAGGCTTCAGTGGGTTTTATTTAATCACCACATATATGGACTAGAGCACACCAATGTGTGTGCAGGTGCACATACACAAACACTAAGTGATTGACGGATAGACAGATAAATAATAGATAGATAGATAGATAGATAGATAGATAGATAGATAGATAGGGAGAAGGGGAGAGGGGGGAGGGAAGGAGGGAGAGAGGGAGAGAGAGAAAGGAAGGAAGGAAGGAAGGAAGGAAGGAAGGAAGGAAGGAAGGAAGGAAGGAAG
>NW_021604634.1:4848662-4870353 GCF_004785775.1 Grammomys surdaster | reverse complement strand
AAGGAAGGAAGGAAGGAAGGAAGGAAGGAAGGAAGGAAGGAAGGAAGAGAGAGTAATGAAAAGCAAATCTATTTCTGGGTACCTAATCCAAAGTGAAAAAAGAAAAAACATATGGCCACTAAATTTTTGCACAGGAATGTTCACGATACTCCTTTCACCAAGCTCCATAACAACCACAACCCAGGTACCCACCAACTTTGGAAAGAGTAAACAATTGCATTTTCAGACAACTAATCTACTCAGCAAAATCTACTCCAAACAAACAGTTCAAGGAAGCAAGCACTATGTCACCATTGCATACAACACCAAGGACTGCAAGAGCTTTCTTGAGAGAAGCCATATGCAAAGAATACAGTGGTATTTACACAAAATTCCAAAACTAGACATTACAGCAATGATAAAAGTCTAAATTGCAGTTGCCTTGAGATGGGCAGAGTTGGTCTGAAAAGAACAAGGGTCAACTAACTGGAATAAAGAAATATATATTGTTTACATTGACAGGGTAACACCCAAAGTTCTCAGTTATTATTGCCCTCCATCTGTGTATGTGATTGTATACAAATTATACCATTAGGGAAAATTAAAACTAGAGCATTTTTGTAGTTGGTTAATGATCTTTGATATACCCACAACTTAATGGAAAATAAAACACACACACACACAGAGAGAGAGAGAGAGAGAGAGAGAGAGAGAGAGAGAGAGAGAGAGAGAGAGAGAATTAACAATCTAACAGATAATTTTATTGATATTTATATATTCCTTTCTCATTCTCCTAACTACATTCTTGTGTTCTGGATGCTAGTCACAAAAGCAGAAAAATTTATTAATGTCAAATTTATGAGAAGGCTGAGTCTGTAATAGTACATTATTTACAATGCACATATGATACACAATGCAACAATATAAATTGTTTTCTAGAAAATCATGAGGCTATCATTAATCCACTGTCAGCAGGATATATCACTTTGAATAAACTACACATTTACTTTAATTTGCATAAGGTTGTGAGGAGATGAGCAGGATACTTGCATAGCAATAAGAGTGTAATCAAGAAAGTATTCAAGGAGCTGGGGAGATGGCTCAGTGGGTAAGAACACTTCCTCTATAAGATAAGGATCTATGTTCAAATCCCCAGTACCCATGTGAGAAGTTTCTATGGCTGTACCTGGCTGTAACTCCAGCGTCAGCATCGAGGAAGAGGCAGGAAGGAACAGATCCTAGGAACTTGTTGGTTAATCAGTCTATGCCAAAACAGTAAGTTTCTGTCTTATAAGAGACCCTTTCTTGAGGCAATGAGGCAGAAAGCAATAGAAAAAGATACCAGACATCCTGCTCTGGCCTTCACACATAGTGACACACAAACTCCTACACTCATATGCATGCACCACATACATAAACATACATGAAAAAATAAAGTCTTCAACAGAGATAATCCCAACTCTGTGTAATAGACACAAATGATGGCTCACATTTTTGTCTAGACAGTTGCATTTTTTTCTCTCCCACTTTTAGTGTTTCCAAATATAAGCTGCATCTAATACAAGCTCCCCTCCTGAGTGATGTGAACTTCTCAAACACTACAGAGGAAGACAGACGTGAGTCCCTACCTCACTCCGATGTGGTGACCTTCCTTTCCACTTACTAAACACCCATAGGGGAGACAGAACTGTAATGATTTTAAAATCTGTTAAAATAGATGTGATAATTAAACTATGTGTGCTCAGAATATTGTTTGTTTTGATTTTGTGATACATGATGTAATCTTATTCAGAATGCCCTTATTTTGAGAACTATAGAACTCCCAGCACTAAGAAATGACCAAATTCTACTATGGCTTTTAGCAGCATAGAGGTGTGTCTCTGGGGCCAGCCCAGCCCTCCTTCTGCTGTCTGAGACAGTGCCAGGCAAGATGGCTGACATTCAGCCTATATATGAGGATAAATAAGCTGCTGTTCCAGACCTAGCTTTCATGAATCTCTTGACAGAAAAGACTTAGGGTTGTAAACATTTAACATGTACAGCTCAGAAGAGGCTCACCAGAGACCTCTGAGTTCAGAAACCCAGGTAGTGGCTTACACCTGTAATGCCAGTACTGAAGGATGGTGAGAGGAGACAGAGACCAGCAGCTCCCTAGAGGTCATTGTCCAGACAGTCTAACGAATTGTTGAGTTTCTGATTCAGTAAGAGACCCTGGGTTAAAAAAAATAAGGTGGAGAAGGACTGATGTTGATCTCTGGCCTACACAGGCACACGTGCATACACACACACACACACACACACACACACACTCACACACACACGTGTGCATACCACACACATATATCCCTACCCACTTCCTAATTTGTTGTAAGTAGTAAACCTCTCTTCATGCTTAGCCCCTGACTGTGATTATCTGCTTACACACACTGACTGGAAATCTAGCGTGTTCAGTTACAACATAAAGATAATCTCTAGAAATGCTGTTTCCTGGACATTTAGTGCAAACTCATGTGCCCAGCATTCAACAAACCCCAGCCCTATGGGAGCACTGACAGAACCAGAATATTCTTCTCTCAGTTGCCCGGTCTACTTCAAGGACAGTCCCCACATCTCAGAAAGTCCCTCAGCCCTTGGGCTTCAACAACAGCACATTTTTCTTAGAGTTGGCCTTGGAGGCTTATAGAGGCCCCAAAGACCATGTGTACAGGTTTCACAACCTGCCTCCAACATGGTGGCCTGCATTGCAAGAGGAAGATGTCTTCTTCTGTGAAGGGAGGAAGATTTCTTCTCCTGCTTAAGCATCAGCAGGAGAGAGTAGCCTACCTCAGGTATGAGGTAGGCTAAGATGCAGGGGTCTAGAAGATAAAATCTTTTGATCATGAATAACCTTGAAGCTTGAGGACCATGGTAAATGTGATGGTTTATATATGCCTGGCTTTAGGAGTGACACTATTAGAAGATATGGCCTTGTTGGAGTAGGTATGTCACTGTGGGAGTGGGACTAAGACCCTCACCCTAGCTGCCTGGAAGTCAATATTCTGCTAGCAGGCTTCAGATGAAGATGTAGAACTCTTAGCTCCTCTTGCACCATGCCTGTCCAGATGCTGCCATGTTCCCAGCTTGATGATAACATACAGACTAGACAAATGAGTGTGAAACTGTTTTTTTTTTTTTCTTGGCCAGGGCATCCAGCATAGCCTCCTGTCAAGTCAGCTGGACCAGTTATGTCCCCTACACACATTCATCACAGTTTCCTTGCCCTTCGGTGGAAGACAGTAGAAAATGAGCCACCACATGCTCCGTCAGCTCATAGTCTGCTTGTCTTCAGGAAGAATCTGTTGACAAGTGCCAGGATCATAGACCTATATGCCAGCAACATGCCAGTAAGGAGGGACACAGGCTGAAGTGGGCCACACACTGGGTATCAAGCTGTACATGTTCAAAGCTGTCAGCCTCCACAAGGGACAGTCCTGAGAATCTTTGCTTCCCGTGTCCTTTTGCCCTCCTCTGCCTATTCTAGAAAACATGGCTCTATTCTGTGCTTCCAGGCCTCCAGGACTGTCAGATTCATCCAATGACCTGACCTCGAGTTCCATCTCCTTTCCCCCACCTTTCTGTTACTGGGAATGCCTAGGTTGAACTCAAGTTCAAACTCCAGAACCTACGTGTGGAAGGAAAGAACTGAATCCTGCATGTTCTCCTTTGGCCTCTTCATATGCTCTGTGGCTTCTGTGCACTTTCACACTACACACACACTATCCACACACACTATCCACACACACATACACAAACACACACACAAATATAATAAAAAATATTTAAAACCTTCTGAAATTAATTGAGGCCAATGTTGATAAAAGTTATTTTAAAAGAAAACTAGTGAGCATCTTCATTTGTATTACACACTATCCATTGCTATTCTTCATCTGAGAAGCACATGCTAGAGCCAATATTCTTCCTGGCACCATAGTTTATTAGAAACCCATAGAGACAGGCAAAAAGCCAGGCATCTCATTGATCATGGTGGAGATACATATGATAGCATGGTCTTTTTGTTGTTGTCAAATTTCACTCCATTAACACTAAAGTGAATAACTTTATCTTATTTCTTGGCATCTGAAAACCACTGCAATAAAATTATATATATATATATATATATATATATATATATATATATATATATTCTTAAATAATAATAATTGTAAGTAAGTTCAAGTGATAGCTCAGTTGGTGAAGTGCCACTTCCCAACATGAGGACCCCAAGCATCCACATAAAAGCTGGGCATAGCAGTATGTGCCTGTAACCCCAGGAGGGTAAAGGCAAGCATGTCCTTGAAGTTCATTGGTTAGTCATCCTGCCAAATTGATGTGAGTCTAGTTCATCACAACCTACTCCTCTCCCATGAAAGTCCTTTAGTGCTTGCCTGAACATTCCTAGATGACAGTTGTCAGTATGTAGACTAAATAGGCGTCATTCTTTCAATATCTCACCAAACTCTATACCGTAGACACAGTTCACTGCCATGGACATTGTACAGGTATTAGAACAGCATCCTTTCTTGTTACATCCTTCACACAGCAAGATCCCTGTTAATGATTTACCAGCTGGAAAATTGTCCTGTGTGCATTCATCCTTGCTTCTTTCTTGTTTTGGGTCAAGGCTAAGCTTTGTTAAGACTAAGAAGACGTATGTTTTCCCCTCAATACACCTCCAGTGACATACAGGTTTTAAGACCTATCTTTAGAAGAAGGAAAGTGGAAATGAGTCATTTTCACAGTATTTAACACAAAAACAAAACAGACATGTTCTTTTGTATATCAATGACTATAATGAGCACTTACAACTTTTGAAGAACAATAGATTCATTTAATTTCACATCAGGGAGTCTCTAAAATCAACCATCCTGAATATTTAAAAGTCACTCTGAGGGTAGCAAAATGGTTCAGGAAGAAAGGGACCTCTCTGCCAAGCCTTTTGACCTGTGTTGAATTTCCAAAACCCACAAGGTATAAAGAGAGAACTGACTCTCCACGTTGTCCTCTTCCTTCTATATGTGTGCAGTTGTGTGTGTGTGTGTGCACGTGCATGCACTCACACATGCAAATAAGTAAGTCTTTTAAAAGTAAGGAGTGGCTCTAACCCCTAGGTTTCCAGTTACCCTGAGTTAGAATTCTATACACTAAATTTGTTTGTAAATTAATTTTTAAATATAAACTATGTTGAACACCTACCTCACTATGTCAGAAACTAAGACATGAAGAAACAAAGGCAGATAACTCAGAGCTGTGTCCTACCGACTATCCAAACAAATGGGAACCATATCAGGCCCAGAGAGCACAGCAAACGTGCTAAAATTCCTTGAAGTCTGCCAAGATATAAAGAAAGGGAAATCAAAAACTGAATTTAAAAAAGCCATGAGACTCAGTCTTGTAGGACTTGAAGGGACCTGAAAAGGAGGACACGTACACAGATGCAGAAAGACATTTTTGCTAATGTCTTGGGGGCACAATACAGAACTGGGCTGTGAAATCCCTGAGACTGATGAACCATATTGAGATAAGAAGGGCCACATCTTCCAGTGTCTCACTGTCACCATGCAGAGTATTTTTTACATAAGTCAGAAACAGGATCATGTGTAGCTTATAAACCACACACAAGGTCTACAAGGTGGATGAACCCCAGCACACAGCCATGAGTGATTATAAAACTGAAGGTTTGCTGGAGGACTTACAGGTACACCATAACATGGAGCCGAAAAGATGTTACAAATACAACTGTTTGGTCTGATCTGCCCTTAATCAGCTCTCTATTCTTCTAAAATAAGCAAACAGCTCCACAAAATACACAGAACTAATCAGTAGCTGGGTGGAATAATTTGGTGCTTCTCTGCTATTGACGTCTGTGTCAGCTTCTTTTCTTGTTGTTGCGAGAAAATGCCATGACCAAGAAAGTTAAGTGACAGAGGGCTTATTTGAACTCACAGTACAAGAGTACAGTCCATTATCAAGAGGAAATCAAGGCAGCTAGAGCTTCAAGTAGTGGCTCTTACAGCACTCACAGTCAGGAAGCAGAGAGCAATGAATGAGTGCTCAGCCCATTCTTTACACTTAATGAACTGTAACACCTCCACCAAGAAATGCTATCACCTGGATCAGGCATAAAGCTGCCCAGAGTGGGCAACCATCACATGTCAAGGACATCCAGAAGGGCATATTAAAACGTTGGTATCACAAAATCTTAGTCGTTCTTGTGAATTTGGAGAAATATAAATATAATGATATGAATTTCAAATAGCTTTAGTGAAAGGAACTCAGTGTGTGCGGTATGAATTACGAAGCCTGTTCCTATAAGAGTATTTAGGGATTGGTATCTAGCCCCACCCCTTTTTCCTTTAAAACAAACTTCTACACATCTGGCCTCAATTCTCCACCCCCCATGTGTCTGTAAATATATCCTCTGCTGCCACCATCTGGACTTCTTCACTTCCGCATGCAGTGGAGTTGCCACCCATTTGGCTTCTCTGTGTTTCTGAAAGAGCCACATCACCATCCCTGATGTGCACATAATCTTATCCAAAAGGCTGAGACATCATCCCTCTTTTATTCCAATAATATGGCCCAGGACTCTGCCTGGTCACCGGATCTCAACTTTGAAGCTCCAAACTAATTAGCTTTTCTTCTTAAAGTAAAAGTATGGACACTCAAGCAGAGCTGACCTCTTCGGCTCCACACAGGGCTGCCACTACACTGTCACCTGGCTGGTGGTGGCCATGCTGCACTGTCACTCCACTATGCCATCTCTGCATTCTTTATGCTAATTATCAGCACATTTCCCGCCTCCCCCAGCTTCTATGGAATTATTATCTTCCAAAAGCTGACCATTTCTTTCCATCTCCTCTGCTTCAGCCAGCTCTGTCTGTCATGATCATCCTGCACACCCTCAATTAATGGCCTGTTCCCTGTGTGCACCAATGGTCATCTAACTAAGATATAATTGGTTCAGAGTTCAGGAGATGGCTCAGCATGTAAAACTAGTGGGCACACAAGCCTGAGTTTGATCTCAGGAACCCATGTAAAATCCAGATGCGGTGGTATACATCTGTAATCCCAGCACTCTACAGTACAATGGGAGACACATACAGGTGGTTCAGCTAGAAGCTTGTGGGCTAGCTAGCTGAGAGTGCACAGCACAGTAGCAGAAATGAGGGAGACCCTGACTCTGCCTCAGGGAAAAAAAAAGGTGGAAGAAGAGAACTGACTCCCAAAAAGGTTGTTCTCTGATAGCCAGATATTTGGTGTTGCAGGTTCATGCCAGAACTCATAAACACAACAAAATTAATTAATGCACTTTAGTAAAGGCGTGATTGGTCGAGAGCTTGTTTGGATAGTGTTTCCCTTTCAAATGCAGTAATATCTGAACCTACAGTGATTTCTATCGCAGATTGAAAATATTACCTACTTGTCTTAGTCAGGGTTTCTATTCCTGCACAAACATCATGACCAAGAAGCAAGTTGTGGAGGAAACGGTTTATTCAGCATATACTTTCTACATTGCTGTTCATCACCAAAGAAAGTCCAGACTGGAACTCAAGCAGGTCAGGAAACAGGAGCTGATGCAGAGGCCCTGGAGGGATGTTACTTACTGGCTTGCTTCTCCTGGCTTGCTCAGCTTGCTTTCTTATAGAACCCAAGGCTATCAGTCCAGGGATGGCACCATCCACAATGAGTTCTCGCTCCCTTGATCACTAATTGAGAAAATGTCTTACAGCTGAATCTCATGGAGGCATTTCCTCAGCTGAAGTTCTTTTCTCTGTGATAACTCCAGCTTGTGTCAAGTTGACACAAAACCAGCCAGTACACTCTTACTGGAATTTGAAAGTGTGAATAGAGTTTCGATCCATCCATTCTTTCTATATCCTACTTGCTCATTCTTCCCCCAGCTGCCCCTTCACTCTCACTGCTTCTTTCTCTATCGGAGTTTCTTCTGTTAGAACATTTCAGTTGGAATATCTTCCCTTAGGCTCAGTCTCTGTTTCCCGTCCTTTGGGTCTCAGCTCCAGTATTGTCCATTTGGAAAAGACCCCTGTGATTCTCTAAGCCTTCCTTCGTTGCTCTCTAGTCTGTTGAGTGACATGTCCTGCATCCAAGCACTGTGACAAAGGGGTCATTCCCTCCATACAGATCCACCTCTAGCTCGAATGTTAGATGTGAGCTAAGCCTGCCAATACCTCCCTGAACTCAGGAAGAGCCATCCTCAAGTAACGATGCAGAGGCTGGAAGAGATTGGAGTTGAGTGACAGAGCAACCTATACTCAGAGAAGTGACCTGCACTGTTTCTACAGTAGAGTCTTGGCTGCACCTTGCCTGTACTCACTCATGACCAAGGCTTCCACACGATGTTATAATATTATTCATTTGTTCTAGAATTCTTTACTTGTTTAAATTAGTCAAAGTTCAGATCCATGTAGTGTGCTACCAAGAACTCTGACCAGCTCATAGTCTTCAGCATCTAAAAATGTCCTATCTGTGTATTGTTTTATGGACCTCCTGGATACCTCCTGACTTCTTGTGGGAAGAAATTCTGTCTTACCATTTTATCCCAGTAAATAGTAGTTTATCAACAAAGATCAATTGATTGGTTAATTGACTGGTTAATTGATTGGCTGAAATAGCTAAGAAAAAATTTACATTTTATGTACTCCCTGGTATCCTCTAAGATATCCATGTGGATTTTTTAAGACACTAATTTATATTTAAATTCTGGAAAAAAGCAAGATAACTTTGAAAGGATTCTTAGGTGGTAAGCAAACCTATGCCAAGACCAAAGCTTCATGTCTCTGATTCATCTGTTTGAATTGAGGCCAGAGTTTCTAAAGTGAACTCTAAATCTGGAATCCGGAAGTTATCTAACATTTTCAAGTGCAAACCAGTCAACATCTACTTCCTCATCCTGCACTCTTTAAGGCGACTGACATGCTTGCTTGAAAAGTACATTATGGGAGCAAATAAGTTCCATGGAGGCAAGGATCCCACAGATTCAGGTTCAGAGTAGCCGCAGGAATGCAGGGGTCTCCTCTTCCTTCCTTTCTTTCTTCTTTCCTTCCTTCCTTCCTTCCTTCATTCCTTCCTTCCTGACTTCAGGAGAGTGGGACAACCTCCTAATTTCTTAACATTACCCAGCACAGGCACCAGAACCCAGCACTGTTCATAAGAGTAGACATTGTTCATTACCCAGACAACCAGAGAACTGTACTCTTTCCAGTGCTTCATTTACAGAAAATAACACCTGCTACCTTGAGGAAAGTAAGAAATAAGACTAGTAGACACCAGTGAAGCTTGAGGGGAGTGGTTCTCAACCAGTGGGTCACCACCCCTTTGGGAGTTACATATTAGATATTCTGCCTATCAGATGCTTACATTATGGCTCATTACAGTAGCAAAATTACAGTTATGAAATAGCATTGAAATAATTTTATGGTTGGGGGGTCACCACAACATGAGGAAGTGTAGTAAAGGATCAGACATTAGGAAAGTGTAGAACCACTACCCTGGGACATCCCATCTGAGATAATACACATCTCTTTTGTAGAAGCTGCTGCAAGAACCAATTAGCCTTACACAAGGCCAGACAGATGGTCAATACTTAATATGAAAGCTCCCTAATTGCAGGTCTCAAATGAGCAGAGCTTGCTTATCTTGTCCTAGTTGGAGCAGCCTACAAATGCCAAGATTTCTTTGAGGGACACAGTGAAAGCTGTAGGTGCTTTCCACTGAAATCCTCCATGAGTGTTTCATGAGCAATGAGATCTGTCCTGCTGACACCAGGAACAATTTCCTCTATTCCTTGGAAATCTTTAGATCCCCTTTAAAGCCTGGATTTAATAGTCACTGAAAGACCCTGAAGGATGAAGCAGAAGAAAATAGTAGGCATGAAGCAGACTTCATGTCTCCTGGTTATCACCTGCCTGAGTCTAGTGAGAGAGAACACCCCCACACCACAGTGATATAACCCAGGGTCATTTTGTTCACAGACAGGCAATAACCAGGAACAGCAGAAGCCTTTTCAGCCAGGCCACAAGGTTCAAAAGAGTTTTCCAGAGTGAATGATTTTACTCCGCATATGCCTTCCTGTTTCCACAGCTGGTGAATCTAGAAAGCCATTCCCTCTAGATTTTATGTCCCAGATAACATGACTGCAAAACTAAAGCACCAATAACATCCCATTTCTCAAAAACACTAGAATACACACCAGCCTGCTGGCCAGTCCCTCCATATCCCGGGATGTCACATCCCTATAGCATTCTCTAGTTATTCCTGGGAAGTACAGGAAAACAGGTAGGGAAAGCCAGGTCAGTTCAGTGTCTCCAGGAAAGAATCTCTTTCAGTAGTAGTCGAAATGCAAAGCAAGAATCCAAGAGGCCCATGGGAAGAGGCATTTTCTCTGTTCCATGGTCTTCTAGGTACATCCAGGGTGACCTGAGAGGAAGCAACTCACCTGTCTCCTGTCTGCACTTCACCTTAGGTTCAAACATGGTAGTGAGGCGGGATTACTCCAAGATCTCATGCACCTCTGAAATCCAGTGGCACTCTGTAGTCCTCATCGAAAGTTTCCTCTGACAAGTCATCCTTGTGTTGACAAAGTTCTCTAGGAATGGAAGGGGGAAAAAATGAAACTGCCAGTAAAGTCTCTTACCCTTTTAGGAAGAAAAAATAACATTTCCAAAAATAAGGTGTTACCTTAAATAGTTATCTGGCTGTCTTATGCATAGCTGGAATTGTCACTTGAGAATAAATGTAAGAGTCAATCAAGAAGCTTCATAAATATTCTGAGCTCTTGCCACCCACCACCTCTGCAAGGCACTCATTATATGGTGAACAGAAAGCATTAGTCTCTCTGCCTTTGTGGGAAGATAATTGTAGAGTGCAAAGTTGTGTTAGTTTGAATTAAGGGATATTGACAACTTAACAACAAATTCTGGCCAAAAGGGATTTTGAATTTCCTAGGCCATATAACAGTTGCAAGGGGAAGCCCACCAGATTTTAGGGGCTTAGTTCAAATCACATGCTGATGACATTCAAGAACCTAGCTGGAACCACTAACATCAACTCTGTCATTTATGATAGCACACTGTCTCAGAGAAGAGTGCATCTGAATTGTTGAAGATTTTTTGTTATATACACTTAAGGAAGCAGAGGGCTGAAACTACTCTCCTGACTCTACAAAGATCCAGTGTACCAAGTCCTTCCGTGTTCTCTGCCATGCTGGCCTTTACTTACAGGTTCTAAGCCCGAGAGAAGCGTCCAGTGATTTCATCTCAAAGAAGCTTGAGTTCCAAGTCAAGACATTTCCTTCTTCCTCTTCCCTCCTTGCCAGAGTCCACACTAAGGCTGGATACTTCTTTGATCACTGCCACCTTTCATAGAAAGGGCCCAATGGGTCAGTTGTACATAAGACCATCAACTACTTCAGATATACTGGGAAGCTTTAAAAGATGCACACTTAAAATCATCATGGAAGAGGGGAGCAGAATGACTGTGAGATTCATTGTCAGTGGATGGATAGAGCAAAGCAGTGTCCTCAAGATATAATAGGGCAGTGGCACATATGGATTCACAGAGATTGTGGCAGTCAGAATACATGAGCCCTGTGCAAGCTCAAGCCAAATCAGATCTCAACGTGGAAAGGGGAAGTGGACATGAGGCAGACATGAGGCTACTGGCCACTAATCAAGCTCCTGGGAGATGGAAAATCAGTCTCCTTTAAGAATGTTGCCCTTGCCAAGTGAGGATGTTTAGATTCCACTTGGGAAGGAGAAGAAAACAATTAAGGGAAGGACTGAAGAAGCTGAGTAGGAAGGAAACCCCATAGGTAGACCAGCAATCTCAACTAACCCAGATCCTTAGGAGCTCCCAGACACTGATCCACCAACCAGTCAGCGTATATGGGCTGGTCTGAGGCCCCCTGACACATACACAGCAGAGGACTGCCTGGTCTGGCCTCGGTGGGAGAAGACATACCTAACCCTCCAGAGACTTGAGGCCCTAGGGAGTTGGGAGGCCTGGCAAGGGTTGGGGGCAGCGACATCAAATTGGAAAAGGAGGGAGGAAGAATGGGATGAGGGACTGTGAGAGGGCAGACCAAGAGGAGGGCAATGAATGGACTGTAAAAAAAAGTAATAATAAAAAAAAGAATATTATCTTTGACAAGCCAATCATGTTGTAATACAAGGCCACACATCCATGGAACATATGGACAACTCAAATGGGACTTATTAGATAAAAAATGAAAAATATCACAAAGTTGGGTAGATCAAGAAGGTAGATCTTGGATGGGTTGGACGAAGGCCAAATAAGATCAAAACATATTATCTAAAATTCTCAAAGAAACTATAACTAAGTAAATAAATAATTAATTAAAAGTTTAGTAAATGTATCGATTTCATTTTGTGTCTTAACTAAAATATAATTTTTTTTAAACAGAACTAGATGATTCAGGAGTAATTATCCTACGTAGAAAGAGGAGTTGTCTTGGAGCTCAGCCATGGTAAGTAAGATGGGCAGCCTGCTTTTCCACCCCATCATCCTTGGAGCTGTCTTCATAGGAGAGGTTACGGGGCTTAAGATTGAGCTCATGGTACACTCACGTGGCCAGTGCTAGCTAATTGGGGAAGCTCCAGCTGGGATGTGCAGAAAGACTATTTGCCCTACCAGGCCTTAACTTTGTTCTGAGAGGTGACTGCACTCAGAGGAGTACTTCATGACTTTTTGGTTGTATTGTTTTGTTTTGTTTTGTTTTGTTTTGTTTTGTTTTGTTTTGTTTTGTTTTGTTTTGTTTGCACTTCATATATTTTGATGGACATGACTCAGAGCCCAGCACAAGGATAGGAACTGAGCACCAGAAGCAAACTGAACATGACCTCTCTTTGTTTTGCTGGAAGAAGACAAGTGATGCTGTGATAAAATAAAGAAACCTCACCAGCTAAGGAGTAGTGAGATGCAATTGAGAATCATTGTAATAAGATCAAGAGGTAGGAGCATTTGGACAGGATGCTCAGGCCCTACCTCTCAAGCCATTGGCACCAGAATTCCAATGGCTCTCTGAGCCAGCCTGTAAGATTTTCATAAGAACCCTACATAAACACTTGCCTATCTCCTTCAGTCTCCAGTCCTCAGAATACAATCTGCCACAGTGCTAAGGCTTAGAAGTGAGAACTCATGCTGTGTCCATTGGTATGCATGACAAAAGCCAGGCTCTAGTTATGTTGTGTCTGCAGGATTGCACTAATTCTGTTCCTACAATAGCACAGCCACCGAAGTGGGCCAGTGCTGATTGCTAATTAGTGGTAAGCTGCAAGACCTGGACCCATCTCCACCTTCCTTCCTTAGCCCAGCCTGACATTTCCTCACAAAGGGTTTGACAACTAATGCACTTGCTAACAACTTTCCTGTCACTGACAGCTGATGTGACACTGGGACGTGTGTGTACGAACAGAGATTGCACACTAATACTATGGGAAGCTTTTGCACAATGTCCTATCAGAGCCACAGACCCAGGTTGTGGATCCTAGTACTCTACTACACCCCAGAAAGCATGTCTCTGCAGCAGACAAGGCCTCCCCCATGAATCTCTGTCACTGCTCACAAAAAACCCACTCCCACTGCATCGTGACAGGGATTTAATCAAAAGTGCAGACTGACTGAACTTCTTAAATGTGAAGATCAGTTAGTCAGTGATGTTTATTGACCACACACTCTCGAACTATCATACACGTACATCGAACCCACCCAAATTTCAAGACACACAGTGCGATGCCGCGTGTCACCTCAGTTCTCTGAAGAGAACATGCACCATGCAACATAAAGCATCGAAATAACTTATTTATCTTTCTTCCAAGAGCAATTAAAAGGAAGCAGAACATGCAGGGAAATGGAGGCCTTGAAACTGGAGGTAATTTATTCAGACTTCCTACTCTCTAAGGATAATAAAAGGTAGTAAATCCTAAACTAAGCAGACTCAGCAGCAGGGAGCCTTTCAGAATTTATTTTGTTCTAGATTAGCAATGATTAAATCATGCAGTGATTCACTTTAAAATACCAAATTTTCCTGCACTGCATATGTTTAAAACATTAGTTTTCTCTTTCAGCTCAAAACAAAGAGTATAATGCTGTCATTTTCCCACAATAGTTCTTAGATTTTTCTTCTCCACAGCTGAGAACGAGATTTCTAGTCCGAAACCCAATTTCCTAATCCATAAGACAAGTAAATTTATTCTCTGTTTTAGATGAGAATTCACGTGATTTTGCGTTCTAGGGACTTTGCCTGAATTTAACCAGGGTCTTGTCCAAGAGTCACCAGCACACATAACTACGTCTTTCATTATTAAACCACACACAAATGAGATGTATGGAATAGCTTTCCTTCCCTGGCCTCCTTGTATTCCTCTCTCAGGTTTTCTTCATTTCTCATTGTTAGAAGTCGGGTAACAATCCCCATTTGATGATCTAAAAGAATATGCGAGAATAGTCAAGCCTCTGGTCAGCAGCTGAGCCTAAAAACAAGAAAGGTCCTGTGCTCAGGTTTGAGGAGTGTTTTCTCAACCCTCCCTGGAGATGTTCATTCTTTTTCTCACTCTACTACCAAGAGGTTGATCATTTTCCAGCTAGAAAGATGTCAAATACCACCCCTTGATGGATGATAATGGAATAAAATTTGTTACAATTTGATAAACATGGGAATGAGGCAAGTTCAACACTATAAATGGAAACAATGTTCAAATGCTAAGCATGGTCCATGTTGCGTGAATATGTTAAACATGCGGCATGTTTCTATATGATGCTGCTCACACACATGTGAGATCCTTGGCTATGACACACATTGCCTTTTTACTCCTCCAGTTCTGTGAGATCTGACACACTTCTCCCTCTAAAACTAAATTCAGTCATTCACCAGACTCCTGTAAACTACTCTACCCAATGGCAGTTATGAGAATGATATTCTAGTTCCTTGAGAATGAGGAATTCTTTTCACACACTAAATGAGGCACAAAGATTGAAGACATGAGTCTATGGCCAGCCCCTCTGTGACTAGTCACTAGAGCCACTAGCCATAAAGGTACAGCCTCATTCAGGACAGCCAGGGCTCAAGCAGAAGCCACTCTGCTTTATGACAGTTCAGGTTTCAGATGCCTCGTTTCTGTCTCTTTACCTCTGTTTCTTCTACTCCATAAATTGGCCTCCATGAGTAGGGAAGGAGCATTCCTTTCTCCATCGTCCTTTGTCCTCCTCATCATCCTTCACAGCCTCAGGAAATAGTGTTTTCCCTTGCTGTCCCACAGAATGGCCATTCATTACTATCTTCTTCTTAAGTCACAGACCTTTCTGTCACAAGTACTCTCAGGCTTCCTTCTCAGCTCCCTACATCAGCAGCAGAGGGGGTTGGGGTCAGAGAACCACAGAAGCCTGGCACAACAACATGTCCTTTTCTTCTATTTCTCTTTCTTGTTATATAGAATCTGAAAAAGCCTAAGGATAAAGGGGGGCATTTAGGCAGTCAATATGTAAATACATCTAGGTAGACAATGTAAATACACACACATGCCCACACATGTACATACACACGCATGCACATATACACACAGATGACCATATATGCACATGTATACACATGGACGCACATATACACACATGTGTGCACATATACACATACACACACACACACATACACACACACACACACACACACACACACACACACACACATCAACAGGTTTGAATGGGTCCACATTAACCAGGCTGAGGTTATCTGCTGCCACTCAAATCAGCTCCTTGTTCTTTAGGATAAAGTCAGCATGACATTCATAATCCAGCATGGACACCTATCAGTGCAGACACCTGTCATTGTGGATACCTATCAGTGGACACTTAACACTGCACTGCACATATTCTGCGGTCAATCTGGTGTCATCACTATCTCCTTGGGAACAGTTAATTCTTCTCATTCACTAGAACAAGGCAAGGATGGCAGATATGAGTCTCTGGTAGCCCCCCTATGACAGGAGGCACTTGGCACAGTCTCTGAAGATATATGCCGTGTAAATTCTTTCAAGATGATCCTGTAACACAGAGGTTGGCTCTAGGGAATATTTCCTGATATGACACAGATCTTCATGCAGTGGAGGGAACTAGCACTGAGCCCCAAATCAAGACGGTCCTCTTTCCATTTGCAGAAACCAATAGAACCTGCGTAATAGGAGAGGGGTCGGACTGTGACAAAAGAGTGCCATCTCATCCTCTTCCTTAGTATTCTCATGACATCCTTAGTGAAAGAAATGCACATGTGCATGCCAGAATTCCATGGAAAGATATAGAGTGTTTTTAAAATATGTTTAAATTGGGCTGGCAAGATAGCTCATTAACTGAAGGAGCTTGCTTGTAGGCCTCACAACATGAGTTTGATCCTAGGAACCTAAAAGAACTAACACGCACAAGTTGTTCCTTTGGCTTCCACACACATGTAGATGCACATAAAACAATGATGATGATGATGATGATGATGATGATGATGATGAATTTAAAATGTAAAAACCTGTATCTAAATTATTAACCAAATAAGTTTAGCTACTTCTTAATTTAGAATATGACTTTTATCAGTCTCAAAAACATTGTGGCTTAGAACTATAAAGTCAATGTTGCTAACAGTCAGGTGCCTGACTTGGCACACGTTGCTAGGACAATGACAGACAAAGACTCCAGTTCTCCAGTACCAAAGCAGCATGTATGTGGCAAGACTTTACTCAGAAGAGTCATTGTCCAAGGATTAGCTGCTCATAGTTGCAAATTATGTTGCTGAAGATAGACTGTGTGAAGAAGAATTAAGTAGGAAGCTAACAGAATAAATGTTAGTCTCCATCTATGTGTAAAGTACACAGTGGAAAAACTGTGTTAAAAGATGAGCAGAGTTCATTGGAAGCATGTTCAATATTATGCTTCCTAATAACCCTTAGATTTTTTTTCTATCCAAAAATTATCAGTTCAGAGCACTGGCCACAATTATAGCCTTGGGATGTTTTATGAAAAATAAGTAATATGTTAACTGTCCTAGACTATGTTAAGTATAATTTGTGGTCATTTTTGTAGAAATTCTTAATAGTAACTCATCATAAAACCCTTATAGCTCTCATCCTTCAAGAAAATGCCATCCTTTGGGAACAACCTCTTGTGGTATGAGAAAAAATTGCCCTGGGAGCCATAAGGGAGTTGGAGCATAGATAGGACTTAATTTCCCTCAGGTCAACCTACAGGTCATTGATAAGGTTTAAATAAGCCATTGCCTCCCTTCTCCATCCATTAGGTGATGCTCATTCCCCTAGTACTAGCATCAACAGAAATGGAACTGTCCTCTCTGAAAAGAATTGGAACTATTACACACTTCATCTAGTCTTCTTCACAACTTAAACTTGCAGAATCAATGTTTCAGGGGAGAAAGAAAGCTTTAGACATCACATCTTAAATATTACAGAATTAAGCAGTAAAAATGGTATTCCTAAAATCATACAGTATTTAGCTGTGGAACCCAAATAAAAGCCTGGTTCTCCAAGTCCAAGGCCAGGAACCTCCACACAACAACCTGACAACTCTCACTGTTTCTTGGCCAGCTCAGACTTGTACAGTTGAGACTTTTTCTTTCCTCCTTAAGTTAGTTCGTTTAGCTTCCTTTAAGCTCACAGACCACCTGGAGTGATATGGAGAAGCTAAATTTTAGATACAACCTGTCATATTCATACATATTCATACATGTTGCTGGCTCTGGCTGACTGCTAGTAAATGTACAAAAAAGGAAAAACAACAATTGATTAAAATTTGTAAAATAAAAAGTAGGGGCTAGTCTGCATAGGGCAAATCCAGCAGAGGTGAGCTGTACCCCATCCCCTGAGCTCTTGTGTCCAGGCCACAACTCTGTCTGCATCCCTAGTGGTCTGCCAGCTCCAGGGACAACCAGATGGCTAAAAGCCAGTATAAGAAAACAAACAAGAGCCAGGGCAATATAGCAGCATCACCACAGCCCAGCTATCCTACTACAACAAGCCCTGAATATCCTATCACAGCTGATGCACACAAGAAAATGACCTTAACTCCAATCTTATAATGATAATAGAGGCCTTTAAAGAGGAAATATATAAAGTCCTTAAAAATACAGGGAAATACAATCAAACAGGTGAAGGAAATTAATAAAATTGTTCAAGAACTGAAAATGAAAATGGAAGTGATAAAGAAAGCACTAACTGAGGGAATCCTGGAGATGAAAACCTAGGGAAGAGAACAGGAACTATAGATACAAGCGTCACCAACAGAATACAAGAGATGGGAGAGAAAATATCAGGCATAGAAGATATGATAGAAGACATCATTATGTGAGTCAAAGAAAATGCTAAACCTAAAAAGTTCCTGACACGACAATTTCCCCAACCTAAAGAAAGAGATGCCTACAAACATTCTAGAAGTGTGCAGAACACCAAATGTATTGGACCAGAAAAGAAAATCCTCCTATCACATAATAACCAAAACACTTAAAGTACAAAAAAAGAGAGAGAGATAGAGTATTAAAAGCTGTAAGGGAAAAAGCCCAAGTAACATAAAGTCAGACCTATCAGAATTACATCGACTTCTCAACAAAGACTAAAAGCTAGAAGGGCCTGGGCAAATGTCTTGCAGTATCTGAGAGACCACAGATGCCAACCTAGAACACTATGCTGAGCAACACTTTCAGTAACCATAGATGGAGAAAATAAAATTTATTCAAAGAGAAAACCAAATTTAAACAATATCTATGCAAAAATCTGGCCCTACCAAAAATACTAGGCATACTTAGATACAAGGTAAGACCAATTAGTCATATGACCTACCAAATATCTACAGAACATTTCACCAAAACGCAAAAGAATGTATCTTCCTCTTAGCACCTCAGAGAACCTTCTCCAAAACGGACTATATCTTTGATCACAAAGCAAGCCTCAACAGATAAAAGAAAATTGAAGTAACCACTTGCAGCTTATCAGATCACTATGGATTAAACTGGACTTCAACAACAACAGAAACAACATCTACAATCTCATGGAAACTTAACAACTCTCTAATCAATGACCACTGGATCAGGGAAGAAATAGAAAGAAATTAAAGACTTTCTAGAATTCAATGAAAATAAAGGCAAAACATACCCAAACATATGAGACACAATGAAAGCAGTGCTCAGAGGAAAGTTCATAGCACTTAGTGACTTCAAAAAGAAACTGGAAAGATCTCATACCAGCAACCTAATAGCACACCTGACTGCTCTAGAACAAAGACAAGCAAACAGACTCAAGAGGAGTTGGTGGCAGGAACTAATCAAACTCAGGGCTGAAATCAAAAAATTAAAAACAAAGAGAACAGTATGAAGAGTCAATGGAACCAACAATTACTTCTTTGAGAAAACAACAAGACAGGCAATACCTACTTCATGGGACTCAAAAACAGTTGCTTCTAAAGCAAAAAGTCATCCATCTTCCAAGATTGGATAAAGAAAACTTGGTATATTCACACAATGGAGTGTTACGAAGCATTTAAAAACAATGACATCATGAAGTTAGCAAGCAAATGGAGAGAACTAGAAAAAAATCATCCTGAGTGAGGTAACTCAGATCCAGAAAGACAAGTATGAAGTGTACTAACTTGTAAGTAGCTAATAATTGTAAAGTAAAGGATAGTCAGACTACAGTCCACAGACCCTGAGAAGGTAAGGAACAAGGAATTCTCGGGGAGTGGGGCATGGGGGCTGAATTGTTCATGGATCTCAATGGGAAGATGAAATAGACTAGATATTGAAGGTAGCCTGGGGACAAGTGGGGATGGGACCAGAAGGAATCAGGTGGAGGAGGGATTGAGGGAGAAAGTACTGGGAGAAACAACTGGAATTGGTGAGAAGCAATTCAGGGGCAAGCTAGAAACCTAGTACAAAGGAAATTGACAGAGATCTTTTAGGATGGTCCTAGCTAAGACTCCTTGTAATGGAGACATGGAGTCTGAACTAGCCATTTCCTATAGTCAGGCAAGACCTACAGTGGATGGATTGGGACACCAACTGTGATGGCTATTCCTGGTTGTCAATTTGACTACATCTGGAATGAACTATAATCCAGAAATGGAAGGCACACCTGTGATCCAGACCTTGAGACATAGTGACCATGAAAATCTTAAGCCCTGGCAAGATAGCACATACCTTTAATCCCAAGGAGACAGAGGTAAGCAGATCTATGGTTCAAGACCACCATGGGACAGAGCAAGTTCCAAATCCAGGTGTGGTGGAACCTTTATTATCTGGGCCATACCTTCTGCTAGAGGCCTATGTAAGGACATTGGAAGAAGGAAGGCTCACTCTGCTTCTCCTCCTTGTTGATATCCCTGGGAGGCCTGGTCTTTTCTAAAGCGAAACAGGCGAAGCAGATGGGAAGGAAGGAGAGAGGAAAGACTAGGAGAGAAGGGAGGGGAAACTGTCGCCAGGATGCAATATATAAGAAAGTAAATTAATAAAAATAATAATGTCCCCCACATATGTTGTACACACAAGTACAAGCACATCTGCATGACCACATATACAGGCAGGCACACATACACACAAATACACACACACACACACACACACACACACACAAATGCACCATATGCCATGAAAAACAAGTTAAAAAAATAGACATTGGTTTATTCTATTGCAATAGATTAGGTTTGAGATTTGTCTTGGTTAGGCTTTCTATTCCTGTGATGAAATACTATGACCAAAATCAAGTTGGGGAGGAAAGGGATCTTTTGGCTTACACTCCCACACTACATATAGTCCATCATTGAAGTCAGGACAGGAACAGAATCAAGGCAGGAACCCGGAAGCAGGAGCTTATGCAGAGGCCTCGGAAGGGTATTACTTTCTGGAACTGCTCCCCATTGCTTATTCAGCCTGCTTACTGATAGAACTCAGAACCAAGCCACAGTGGGCAGAGCCCTCCCCAATCAATTACTAATTAAGAAAATGTCCTACAGCTGAATCTTATGGAAGCATTTTCTCAGTTGAGATTTCCTTCTTTCAGATAACTCTAGCTTGTGTCAAGTTGACATAAAACACAAAACTAGCCAGGACAAGATTCCAGGATGTTATCTGTTTATTAGAGAGTGTGTTTAAATGTACTTTTGAAAGCATTTTTCTACTCTGCTGTCTTTTACTTAGAACCATTTTTATTTTCATTAAATAGTTATATTCCCCTGCAATGTGATGTTTAAGTGAACAGAGAGTATATTATCTGGAGACTTCATACTTTATACAGTGATCCCCTATAGCATCCAGCTTCTCCTGTAACCCAGGACACCTATACTAGCACAGCTGTACGTAGATTTGTGCACAATGATTTCACTACATCCACTGGATAAGTTCTGAATATGCCATTAGATCACCAAGCATTAAATGACTTTGGCCAACTCATTCTCAGGAAAAAATTGTTCCCATTACTCGTCTATCAGCTGTGAAGAACTCTACTCTCCGTACACAATCTAGCAAAATCAGGTCTCTCTCTCCTCTCTCTCTCTCTCTCTCTCTCTCTCTCTCTCTCTCTCTCTCTCTCTCTCGCTCTCTCTCTCTCTCTCTCTCTCTCTCTCTCTCTCTCTCTCTCTCTCTCTCTCTCTCTCTCTCTCT
>NW_021604634.1:4819243-4848652 GCF_004785775.1 Grammomys surdaster | reverse complement strand
TCTCTCTCTCTCTCTCTCTCTCTCTCTCTCTCTCTCTCTCTCTCTCTTCCAAGTTTCAGGATGAAAAATGGTTTCTCGGTCTTTTCCCCCTAGCGCGGCCGACTCAGCAGGTCTGCGTGGAGCCGCGGTTGCGGGTCTCTGTTCCACAGGATGGGGTTCGTGAAAGTTGTCAAGAATAAGGCCTACTTTAAAAGATATCAAGTGAGATTTAGAAGGCGATGAGAGGGTAAAACTGACTACTATGCATGGAAACGATTGGTGATCCAGGACAAGAATAAGTGCAACACACCCAAATATAGGATGATAGTTCGTGTAACTAACAGAGATATCACCTGCCAGATTGCATATGCCTCTATAGAAGGGGATATGATCGTCTGCGCAGCATACGCACATGAACTTCCAAAATACGGTGTGAAAGTTGACCTGACAAATTATGCTGCAGCCTATTGCACGGGCCTGCTGTTGGCTCGCAGGCTTCTGAATAGGTTTGGCATGGACAAGATCTATGAAGGCCAGGTGGAGGTGAATGGAAATGAATACAATGTGGAAAGCATTGACGGTCACCCTGGTGCCTTCACTTGCTATTTGGATGCAGGTCTTGCCCGAACTACAACTGGCAATAAAGTTTTCGGGGCCCTGAAGGGAGCTGTGGATGGAGGCTTGTTTACCCCTCATAGTACTAAACGATTCCCTGGTTATGACTCTGAAAGCAAGGAGTTCCATGCAGAGGTACATCGGAAACACATCATGGGTCAGAATGTGCCAGACTACATGCGCTACCTAATGGAGGAAGATGAAGATGCATATAAGAAACAGTTCTCACAGTACATCAAGAACAACGTAACTCCAGACATGATGGAGGAGATGTATAAGAAAGCTCATGCTGCTATCCGAGAGAATCCAGTCTATGAGAAGAAGCCCAAGAGAGAAGTGAAGAAGAAGAAGAGGTGGAATCGTCCTAAAATGTCTCTTGCCCAGAGGAAAGACTGGGTTGCTCAAAAGAAGGCAAGCTTCCTCAGAGCTCAGGAACGGGCTGCTGAAAGCTAAATCAATTTTCTATGAAGATTTTTTCATAAAGACAATAAACAGATTGATCAAGAAAAAAAAAAAGAAAAAAAAGAAAAATGGTTTCTCATCTTGCTTTAATTTTCCTCTCATGAATGAATATTGAACCTTTCCATGAGGTGGAAGATACCCATGCCCCTGCCTCACCACACTCTGTGGTCTCCACTGTATGAGAAGGTTATCTGTAATTCTATCTGACAGTCAAGGCTAAATGGGCAAGGCTACTCTGAAAACTACATGATGGGAAGAGTATTTTTAATATTTGAAGGATGGAAATAAATTTTATAGTAGAGCCTAAAGAGTCACAATCAATTTTTCTGACAGAAGAATTTCACAATTCATTGACCTAAAAAGCACAGGATGGATGCTGACATTTCTAGAGTGGCTCTACCTGCCTCTCACACCTGTGTATACAGGAACTTCTAAGCCACCCCTTGAGCAAATGACCAGTTATATAAATAAACTGAGGAATTCCTAGAGCACTTGCCTAATATCATAAGCCTTTGGTGACAGCAATCTATTCTCTTGTTTCTCTTCTATATTTGTTAATTTTTAAATTTTATCTCTTTTTATTTTGAGTGCATATGGGGGATGCATGGATCACACAGTACGTGCAGGTCCTCAGGTTATCAGGCTTGAGAGAAGTCACCCCTACACACTGGGCAATCCAGCCAGCCCCAGAACTCTTTAAAATGTAACTCCATTGAGATATCCCTTCATTGTAGTCTATATTTAAAATATAATAAGTGGGGCAGACATAAATTGCTTAAAAATATTAATATTTAAATTTCCCCTTACAGTTATTATTTAGGAGAATATTACAAATGTAACTTTAGAATTAAGTTGCACTTTATAAGTTCTTATTAAGAGGAAAAGCAGCTTTCTCCTAGGTGTCCTCCATCTTTTCATTTCCTTCCTGAACATTTCCCCCACATGCTCCCCAATATTTCCTCTGAAGTTTTACCTCATCACACCACCGATATTTTTTATTTGTGCTCTTGAGTTAAATAATGGGCTAAGCCTTTGCAGGCCTGTAATAACTACAGTAGCCCACAGCAAGTGTTATTGGCCCCAACTGACACAGCCAGATGGAAAGCCAGAGAGGTCAGGGAATTGCCTGAGTCATAAGATCCTATCCTCTGGCCTGGGACATGAACGCACTAACTCCAGCCAATTCATATGGGGAATGCTGTGTGGTCCCACATCTGTATCATGTGAACCTTAAATTCATCCTGTGCTCCAGACCGAGGGTATTCATGAGAGGCTTTTCCCCTCCGGTACTCTCAGCTGATCTCTCCTTAGTACACTGGCCACCTATCACCAGCTGCTTTTAGGATAATCCAAAGCAGGAAAGGCATGTGGTATGCTCATGCTATGTGCCGACCCAAATCAGGTCCCAAGGGATCCAACTCCAATCAAGGATCTTTAAATACAGAGATTGTGTCTCCAGGGAATATTAAAAGTCACACGTACGAAGTATCTTCAACTTGGCTACCCAGACATGAGCCAAACAATGATAATAATAAACATGTCAAAATGGAGAGAAGAAAGCCCCCAAGGCCCCAACCCTACTCAAATAACTACAGACAGCTAAAAAATGCTGAGAATGGAAGATAGAGTCTTCCCTAGGGAAGAGCATACAAATTGGTTACCCAATACTAATGACCAGCCCTGAAAACACACATTCAAGTAACACTATTCAGACTGAGAAGACTCTACTCATGTATTTGGGTATATATATTACATACATATCATTTTTAACCACAATTAATGAAAATAGAAGGTATGGTTATGAAAGGGAAATGAAGGGAAACAGGAGGGAACAAAAGGAGAGGAGAAATGACATGGTTATATGATAATCTCAAACATAAACAATAATTTTTAAACAAGGAAAGACTAAACACAGACTCCATCATTAACTTACGTTCTGCCAAGGAAGAAGGGAAAGGAGAAGCCCACAGAAGTCATCACTGACACAAGCACACACACAGGGTGTGGTGCAGAAAGGGCATAGTGCTGAAAAAGAGCACATCTCAACTGAGATCTGAAGGATGATGGGAAACTGACACCAGTAAGTAGGGCAGCATGTTCCTGGATGCTGATGGACACAAGGTGTGGCCACGGGAAATTCAAGCAAAATAATAATTTAAAAAAAAAGAGGAGAGAGGCTTAGTGCAGACATTAGAGAAGCAAAAATCAGATTAAACTGGGTTCTTCTGCTAAACCATCTCAAACATTATCTCTCCTCTCATTTGAAATACTGGCAACATTTTACCAAATGGCTTCTTCATTCAAAGAGAGGAGCCCTCATCTTAAATTGCATTCTTTTTCCAGTTTACCTTATCCACTGCTGTTGTTGGCCTTCCCCACCCTGCCACCCTCGCCCACCCTCGCAAAAATCTGCTCAGTTTTTGTTCCTGTTTAGTAGCCCTCATCTTTTTTTTTTTAATTTTTATTCTTTAATCTTTTTTTATAGTCCAGACTTTATCCCCCTTCAGATCCACCCTCCTACTGTTCCACAACCCACACCTCCTTCCCTCTGCCCCCACTTCTCCAAGAGGATGTCCCCACACACGACCCCCACTCCACCATACCTCCCCACTCCCTGGGGCCCCAAGTTTGTCGAAGGTTAGGTACATCTTCTCTCACTGAGGCCAGACCAGGCAGTCCTTTGCTGTATATGTATTGGGGGCCTCATATCAGCTGGTGTTTGCTGCCTGGTTGGTGACTCGGTGTCTGAGAGATCTCAGGGTTCCAGGTTAGCTGAGACTGCTGGCCCTCCTATGGAGTCACCCTCCTCCTCAGCTTCTTCCAGCTTTTCCCTAATTCAACCACAGGGGTCAGCAGCTTCTGTCCATTGGTTGGATGTAAGTATCTGCATCTGACTCTTTCAACTGCTTGTTGGGTCTCTCAGAGAGGAGCCCTCATGTTAAATTGCTTGCAGACTCTAGACTGGGAGACAACTGTGCTACTGCTCAAGGCAGGGTAACACTTGTGCGCATCCCTAGGTCTTTAGCCCTCACCTTCAGGGTGTCTACTGGCCACCCTGATCTTGTGTGAGGCTTGCTTTCTCTTTCCACACAGTTACCAACCCTCTTTGCAGGTTTCCCTTCTGCTTCACTTTCAGGTGAGCTCCCTGTCACCTTGGCATTCATCACTTCAGAAGAGAAAACACCTAGAAACTCAGTTCTCAGAAAAGCTGGTGGTGTTGATACTCCAAAGCAACCTTCTTTAGACTGTGACACAGAGCTGAGCAGCTCCGTGTCTGTGAGACTAAAGATTGGGTAGGATGGTGTAAATTTTAGTCTCATCTCCTCAGTGAGTGGAGGTGGCTCCATCCTGTGGGGTAAGGACCTCAGCTCAACACAGTCTGACTGGGCAAAGGGCCCATGGAAATAACAGTTGGGTTGATAACCTTGGTATTAACAAAAAAAAAAGTCATTGTAACAATTAGCTTTTTGGTGAAGAAG
This sequence comes from Grammomys surdaster, assembly GCF_004785775.1. Lineage (NCBI taxonomy): Eukaryota > Metazoa > Chordata > Mammalia > Rodentia > Muridae > Grammomys > Grammomys surdaster. The sequence goes on along the minus strand of NW_021604634.1, from coordinate 4,844,117 downwards.
GTTTTTCAATTCCCTTCCTAGTAGAGATGTTGTTAACTAAATCTAGACACTTCTGTGCTCACCTCCCATGACCACACACAGTGGGTCCACATCTTGGCAGACAAAGCCCAACAAGCACAGCCAAGAAAGGAGAATAGAAACAGCATGCACAGAAAACAAGAAAACACAGGTGTTACTTATCACAGATGCTTTACCTGGACAAAGAAAACAGACACTTTAGGGAGTTTATTGTCATAAAAGAAGGTTCTTTGGGTAAAAATTATGCCACAGCTATGTGGAATGACCCTCTTACCCTTAAAGGGGATGGCCCAGTCCCAGTTCTCTTATGGGGCCGAGGATTAATATGCCTGTTTGATACCACAGAAGGCACAGCTAAATGGCTACCAAAAAGATTAATGAAATAAATATATACCCCCCAACAAAGCCAGGCCCAACCATAAATAAGAAGAATAACAATTGACATCCAGGGAAGAGAAATCTCCCCGAGAATTCCCTTCTTTTTCCTTTCCAGGTAAAAATGAATCACCCGTGATGTCTGCTGTTAGAAGTTGTAATCCAGATGCTGGCCTCCAAACTTATACTACTCAGACCTTCGAAGGGCCATTGACAAGAACATCAAACAGCTAGAGATGGACATCACTAATCTGAAGAAATCCCTTGTTTCACTGTCTGAAGAGACATCCAAAAATCACAAAGGATTTTATTGGACTTGATTTACTCTTTTACAATAGAAAAAAAAAAAAAACTGTGTACAGCTCTTGACTGTGCACAGCCCTTAAAGAAGAATGTTGCCTTTACATAGACAAGACAGGGAGGGTTAAGGAGAGCATAATAAAGGTCAGAGAAGGCCCTGAAAAAAGACACAGAGAGAAAAAGAAAGATGAAAGCTGGTACAAGAATTGGTTTTCAACCTCCCCATGGTTGTCAACCCTACTTCCTCCCATCTTGGGACCATTAATTGGGTTATTTTTGCTTATTTCTTCTGGTCCCTGGGCCTTAAATAGGGTGACTAACTTTGTGAAACAACAGATAAATAATTTGATAGCAAAACCTATTCAGATACATTATCATAAGTTAGCTATGGAGGACCACGAGACTCAAGATGAGGTTGTTACTCTATCCAGAGTGTTCCCAAAACCCATCTCCACCCAACCTAAAAGAGGAGACATCTGCCCCTAGACAAAGCAGAGAGGGGCCACCCAGAACCCCCTCTGACTGGTGATCTGAATTCTTGCTTAGGCTGTGAGGCTAAGCACTGCAAGGGAATATAAATAAACGTTAAAAATATCTCTCTGGGTTCCCTGAGGGACAAGCCTGACTGCATAGGGGTTGATGTCAAAAGTATCCCCTCTCCAGGAAAAGGACATTGGGATGGGTATGGCCCTCATGCCTCACTGGACAATGACAGGGGGACCAGAGCCATTACAAGGTACCCTTCAATTACTGGAGGTCAGGCCTCTATCCCCGCCTTCACAAGATTAGAATTGCCACAGCCCTTCTATACTTAGAGAAGGGAGGAGATGTCGGGGGCAGCCCTGCTTATACACTGAAGGCCTAAAATCAGCCATAGGCCTAAAACCAGCAATAGGCCTGTTATACATGTATACTAAGGATACCAAGTCTTGGGTCTCAGTGGAAAAACATTGAAACAGATGGCTATAAGCTAATGTCAACAGGCAGCTTTTGTGGAAATTTACAAGCCTGAGTAGCCGTAGACCTTGTAAATAGGTAGCCTTGGCAGATAATACCAACTTAGATAAGGACAAGTGAATCATTGGCAGAGTCATAGTGACCTGTCCCATGAACCTTCATTCAGCCAATGCCTGGTTCTAAAAGATATCTGTATTCCCCCTAAACACCCATGCTCCAGTGTCATCCCCTTCCCCACGTCCTGCCTTTTTGTGTTTATCACCCCTGTGAGAATAACTAAAAATTAAGATTTGAAAATAAATAAATAAATAAATAAATAAACTATGTTAATAGATGTAAAAAAAAAAAAAAGAAGGTTCTTTGGGGACAAGCAGATTCATTCCTGAGCATGCGTTGTGAAGAAGCACATCCCTAATTGTGCTCAGTCTACGAACGTAAGAAGGGAAGATGATGGATTTCTTTGAGGCTTAGTTCAGTTGAGATTGCTTTGAGTGTCAATGTAACATAATCTAGAGTAGCCTGGGAAAAGCCTCAAGTTTACTGACTCATAGGCTCTCTGGAGGAAGTTTTCCTCAACCTTCAATATCAGCTGGAACTCAAAAGCCAAGACTACTCAAGGGCTTAACCTACCTCATTTCTAACGGTGAAAGAGCAACACCTGTTTCCAGGCTACCCGGGGGTCTGGAACAATGCACACATGATCTCCTTCTGGCTCTTGTGTAAGTGCTATGGTCAGGTTAGTGAAAACGACGAGGCAACACTATAAAGATGCACAGTCATTCCTGGAGCAAGAAGAGAAAGGGATAATTTTCACTCCCATATAATTTTGCAAAGATTGGAAAGAAAAACAGCAAGATGCACATTTTCCAAAGGACAAATGTGTCAGAAATGAGAAGATACAATGAGTCTTGGAGCCTTGACAGCCAATTCCAGTGCAGTTTCTAATTGTTCTAATAACTCATTTTTATTAGGAGATCAAATTACCATAAAAGGAAATGGTATCTTTTAAATGTCTTATTAATAACAACTATATTCTTCAGAAATTGATATCTAAGGCAGAACTCAATTGGGTCAAACAAACACAAGTTCAACTGTATCATTGGGCAGAAGTGCGCTGCTCACAAAATGTCCCTAATTATTGCAATTCTGCTCCTTGTTTAAGTCTGAAATTACACGGCTGACATCCCTTTCATGACAAAAACACTTTTAAAGGCCAAAAAGTTTTAGACACGATTTTAAGAATACTTCCAGTTGGAAGTTTCTTGGCCGCAGCTGCATCATTTTCTGGTGAAGCTGTACTTGTGTGTTTTCATTCTGCCTGGAACATTTCAGGATTTGTTGTTTTGATTGCAATATTGTCCAGCAGGCCAAACGGATGATTAATGTGTATTATTAAGATGACTAAGTGTTCCTTTCAGATGGTAGTTGAAAATCTACCCTAAGTACAGCCTAGAAAGTGATTGGACTGCAGATCTTGGGTGGAACAAAAGAGGTGTGCTTTCTCCTTCGTTTACACAGTACGGATTGGTGTCCTGTAGACCAGCATGGCTCTCTGATTACTCAGAAGGAGGTGGGAAGAAAAGTCACAACTGCTGTGTTCATAGAGGTCATATTAGGAACAAAATGATTATGTGGACGTCAGTCACTAACCAGATAAATGACAGTCTTGTAACACAGACACTGGTGTGACTGATAAAGACATACTCCTTCTTTACAACCAGCACCCCAGCATTCTTAGACAGCAGCTGACCAGTAGTGTGTCAGAGTGGGCATGTGAACCTATATTCTATCTGTATTCTGTTGCTATAATAAAACACTGGCCAAAACCAACCTAGAAGAGGGTTTATATCATCTGACAGGTTACAGTCCATCACTGAAGAAAATCAGGCACTCAAGACAGGAACAAAAGCAGAGCCATGGAGGAACATGGCTTACTAGTTCTCAAGCTCACATTCATCTACCTTCTTATATAACCTAGCCCCAGGACAGTCTAAGAATAGTCATTCTCACAGGGAGCTGGACCCTCCTGCATACACTACCAATCAAGAAAACGTCCCCCAGATGTGCATATGGGCCATTCTGATGTGCTTATGGGCCATTCGGTTGAGGTTTCCTCTGTTAGACTATGGGGACCTCTTTTTCTTTTCTTTTCTTTTTTTTTTTGGAAACTGTCACAAATGCCTTTGTACAAACACAACTCCCATCATATCTAGCACAGAGTGACTGCTCTGGGAAAATGCCTGTCTTTTATATTGCCTTTATGGCTGTTGAGAAGAATAAGGAATATCTTGAAATCATTGTAACTTCCTACAAGAATTAGCTGTTTATCCACCCCAGTTCCAAAATCTTTTACTGATGAAAATCTGTGCAGACTAGGATCTGAATATGTCTAACCTCTTTCCTGTTTTTTTATAATAAAAGATATGATTTTAATGAATTATTTTATGACATATTTTGATTATGTTTCCTCTCCTCTGACTCCTCTCAGATCTGCCCCAACTTTATCTAACAAACTTTATATTCCCCCTCCCAAAATTAAAACAGAAAAAATGAAAATCAAAACAACAACAACAAGCCAACAAGACAGAATCTGACAAAATGAACCAGAAAACCCACACACAACAGCCTAGAGTGTGTTTTGTATTGCCCGACTACTCCCTAGCATGGGATGTGGTTGTTATATGGTTACTAACTCAAAATCTCAGCTTCTTGCAAGTGAGGTGTTGCTCTTGGATGAACCATTTAGTCAAGGTCTCTGAGCTTCCATTTTATTAGGTGGGAGGAGGACTGACTTCAAACAAGGAATGATGTAAACCAATAAATGAATATTCATGAATGCTAGGCAAGAGGAAGAAAGCAAGACTGGGCTGCCACCAGAAGAAAGGAGGCTGTTTTATTGCACCATCTTTCCCAGGAGTAGAAAAAAAAACTTCTTTGTTTTGTTTGCAACTCTTGGGATGTAGCTGAGGTCCTTGAGAACCCTGGGCAAAGATTACCCCACTGAACTATATCCCTAGCCTATTTTCTGTATCCTTTGTGTCCTCTTGGCTTTAAGCAAACTCAGAATTCATTCAAATTAACTTAAAATGTAAATTTGATCACATTATCTCTTATTTTAAAAGCTAGGTTGAGTTCCTATTTTCCAAAAAGTGATGTCCAAATAACCTGCTTCTGCTGTTGCTGCTGCTGCTGCTGGCCCTGCACAAATTAGCCAGACCCTTTCCATCTTCGTCTCCAGGACTCCTACCCATTCAGTTCCCAACCTGCACCCAATTCCTTTTTGCAATCCATTCCCTAAACCAGTCTCCCCATTACTGTGTGTTAGCAGAGGAAAACCTAAATCATTGTTCTGGCTCCACATGGTCTTAGTTGATCAGGATGCTGCTGACTTCCCTCAGGTTTGTTGTAGATGACACCTCAGATCAAAGTAACCTAACTGGTTGAAACTATTCTGTTTTATTTCACTCACTTGTCCCTAACAGTTGCCTTTCTGTTACCTCCCCTGTCCTCCAAAGGGAAGGTGTCCTCCAAAGGGAAGGTCCTTGTCCCTGTCTCTCTTGGTCCTTGGGGAAAGGTAGTTAGTGTCTTATGGTTTCCATTACTGTGAAGAAACTCTTAGAAAGGAGGACATTTAATTGGCGCTGGCTTACAGTTTTAGAGATGTAGTCCATTATCATCATGGCAGAAAGAATGACAGTGTGCAGGCAGATATGGTGCTGGAGGAGCTGAGGGTTCTACATTCTGATCCACAGGCAGCAGAAGGAGACTGTACCACACTAGTATATCTTAAGCACAGGAGACCTCAAACCTCACCCCTACAGTGACACACTTCCTCCAACAAGTTAACATTTACTCCAACAAGGCCACATCTCTCAATGGTGCCTCTCCCTATGAGCCAAGCATTCAAACACGTGAGTCTATGGGGACCAAACCTATTCAAACCACCACAGGTAGGATTTGTTTCTCCAAGAAAAGATAGCTTAGTTACCTTAAGGATCAACTGTACTATTAATTATGAATGAGGAAAGAAACTAAGAAGACATAAGTCATACAGCTTTCTCATCAGTACCCTCTCTATAAGACTCATAGAAACCTTAATATCCAGTAGCCCTCAGATTATAGTAGCCCATGTGTCAGAACAGCAAGCCCCTAAATTTGCAGTTTCCTTATGTCTGCCTATCCGGCATACCTTCTATAGTCTCCTGTATCAGCCTTATATCTCCTGCTCACTTAGGCGAGATGGTCTTTGATGGTGATAGGCTTCTTATTATTTAGTTTTCTAGTTTTTCAAGTAAATGCTTTCTTTTGCTCCAACAATTTACTCTCAAGTTCGTCCTTGGATTTCTAGTTGCACAATATTTGCCTACGACCACAGGTTCTACCAGTAAGACTGGGTTGGCATGGGTATTGAGTCTTTGGTCCACGTTATCACACAGTAAACATGAACTTCTCCTTCCTGGCTGGGAGAAAAGTTTTCTGATAATCTCTCCAAAAATTCCTTGTGGTATTTTTCTGACTCCATCTCATCTTACTAGGTTTTTTTTTTTAAAGAAATAAGCCAATCTTTCCATCAGGATTAATATTTCCTTAGGAAGATATACTGTTTTACTCAACTATGTTTTCCCACTGTCTTGTACAAAAGGATTATCAATAAATGTTTACTGAATAGATGAGTTTGATGAAGAAACAAGTAGAGAATGTAAAAGTCCAAATGTCTTCAAGGTCTGTGTCTACCACTACCACTAACTAAGTCTTAGGTGGATATACACCTATTGCACATTGTGAAATCTGATAATAAACTGTCACAGAAATGTTTGGAAAGAATGGGTAATTGCTTTTTATGAAGGGTGGTGCTTTTGCTCATACTTAGGAAAACTGTTGGCTGGCTATAATTATGAGCTATTTCTAACAGAAATTATAGTACCAATTTTGAAGTATTCTTGTCCTAGACACCCAATTGCTCTCAGCAATGCAAGGTTTGAGCATCTGTCCAAAATTTAGCATGGGAAGCTGCTTAAGCCTTGTGGTGTCAAGAAGATACAAGAAACGAGGACCATTATCTGCAGCATTTATTTTTGAGCAGTTTTATTGGACCTTTACCTTACAATAGAGATAGAAACTTGAGGTTGTGTGCAGCAATCTGGCACTATATGACATGTAGCTGCTCCATGGGACCTTTTCCATTTTATAATAAGAGCACATGCAACATAAAATCAAATGTGAAAGGTCTCAAATCCCATATAAAAACAGAAGCTACAAAGTTGCAAAAAGAATACAGTTGGTTCCTGTTCTCACAGATGTCATTCAGAAATATAGAATGTGTGGATTATACACACTTCTCTTTATGGCCCAATCTGAGAGCAGCTGTATGACTGAGCCTCACATTGTAGTAAAGGAAATCAAGCATGATTCCAGCTAATGAGTCACTAACCAGCACTGTTAAAAAAAAATAATCTAAATTATTTGGATGCATGAGTGAGGGTCTGTACACACGAGTGCAGTGACAGAGGAGTATAGAAGAGTATGTCAGACCACCTGGAGCTTGAGCTATGACAGTTGTGAGACACCTAACATGGATGCTTAGAAATAACTCAGGTCTTTGGGGAGAACAGTACTCACTCTTAACTGCTGAGCCATCCCTCTATGCCTGATTAATAGTTTTTCTGAAAATGCTGTAGAAATATGTTTTTTCTACATGTAAAGGTTTGGGCTGCTTTAATATGAAAATATGACTCTCAAAAGTCATGGCTGCTTCATGGTAGCTTCCTTAGCCAATAGCATATAATTCTGACTAATGTTCTGAGGCACTGACTATATGCAGGAATCAAGGAAAGTGTTTAGGAAAAAGCAGAGTAGCCTTTCCCCAAGGAAGCTTATGATGAAACAGACACATTAGTCTTACTGATTACCATTAGCAGGTAGGCCACACAGGGACACTAGAAAAATGAGATGATCTGTGAGCACAGAAGGAAGTGGCACCTTATACCAGAGGACAGGAACAGTGGTTGTTTCCCTGGAGGTTGATCAACATGTTGGAGCCAAAAGAGCTGGATGAGAAGCAAAGCCAGGGAAGCTGTTGACAGGAGACAGTTCTGAGAATGTCTAGGAAGTAGAAACAGCGAAGTTCAGATATTCAACTGGATAGGAAGGTTAGAAGCAGACCCTTTGAGACTTCCATGCCATTCCAATAAGTGAGGGCTCTCTACTCTGTGAGAACTCATGAAGAACATGCTAGATGGCCATCAGTCATATCCATTAATGACAGCATCTGCAGGATTTTAGCAGACAGTAGCAGAGGCACAAGACCAGACAACGAACAGACCAGGCAATCAGAAGTGATAATGAGGCAAACTGAAGTGGGGTTATGTTGACAGTTGGGAGTACTTGAATGACTGATGTAAAAATGGATGGTTCACTTTAAATCTCCAGCATATTCTTTCCTATGACTAGTAGGACTTAGGAGCCTGACACAGCTGCTCTCACATGCCATACCAGCACTTAAGAGACTGGGGCAAGGAGACTTTGGTGAGTTCGAAGCTAGTCTGAGTGACCTAATGATTTCTAGATCAGCCTGGGCTAGAGTGAAACTCTGTCTCAAACAAACAATAAGCAGAAACTACGACTCAGCACCATCTGAACTACATCTGTCACCTATGCTAGAACCTGCCTTAACTGACCTCTAGTAATCACCCCTCCAAAGTTTCAGTACTTCCTGCTCCTCTACAGAAGCTCAGGGCCCAAGAGCCTGTGTTTGCAGCTACTGGAAGAGCTCCTAGCATATCTGCCAGCTGCTCAGAATGCAACGTTGCATGACAGATTCAGACAAGTAAGAACTACTCTATAAATTGGGGGGAAAAACAACAACTAACATGATGGCACTGGCCAGTAAAAAGGATTTTAAAGAATAGCATTGGAAGCATAGAGACCAACAAAAGGCCAGGAATGCTACAAACACAGACTAACATCTAATTGAGTGATAGTCTAATTGAGTGATAGGAATATGAGCATCAAGAGGGAGTCATTATTGCTATAAATCTAGGTTCTTGGGCAAACTCATCAAACAAGAATGGCTAACATTGCTGTCAAATCAAGTATTGGCACCACATCTGTAATAGGTCACTGGAAATAATAGTATGATCAAAAGCAATCTGGCTGTGGCTGGCCAGATGTGGTTAAGAGCACACTGGCTACCTTTCCAGAAGAACCAGGTTGTATTTCCAAAACCCACATGGTATCTCAAAGTTTCTGTAACATCAGCCCCAAGGGATCCCATAACCTCTTCTACCTGGAATCTGGTTCTGGCTTTATTCTCTGCTCTCTGGCCAACCTCCACCTTTTTATCTTGCCAATGAACTCAGCTGCTCAGCAATCCCTTTCCACCATGATAGATCGCAACTGGAAGCTTGAGTTGTCCATTACAGGTATTGTTGCCACAACAAAGCAAAGCTATCTAATAAAACAAAATATGTTCAGTCCCCAGTTCTCAAAATCTTCTTTAGAAATAGGTATTTTGGTTCCAGGAATCTAGCTTATTTGTAGAATGCTTCCTTGACATGCTCAAGGCCCTGAGTTCAATCCTCAATACAAAAAAGGATGTGTGGTAAGATGAAAGAAAGAGGGAGGTAAGAAGGAAGGGATGGGGGACAAAAAGAAACAGAGTCTTTGTAGGTGATCAAGTTACAGTGAAAGTATATTGAAATAGGGTGGACCCTAATCCAACACTACCAAGTCTTTATGAAAAGAGAAACTTTGGATGCAGACACAAACAGAGATTACCCACTGAAGATGAAAACAGAGATTGAGGTATGCTTCTACACACCAAGGAATGCCCAAAGACTGTTAGCAACTATCCAGAACAGAAGAGAAGCCTGAAGCCATCTCTCTATAGCAGCCTCACAAGAAGCCAATGCTGCCACATCATGATCTTGGATTTCTGATCCTCAGAATGAATTTCTACTGTGCCAAACTCCTCAGCCAGGGAGCTATTTGTCACAGCAGCTGGAAGAAACTTGTACAGGAAGATCATACTTTGTTTTCTTGCGGGTTGTGATTCAAAACTGATGTCTTTATAAGAAGAGAAAAATTTGGACCCGGATGGGAAAATGTAGATTAAAACATAGGCAGAGATTGGAGTGGTAGATCTGCAGAGGCCAAGGGCTGCTGGGAGCTGCCAGAAACTGAAAAGGCAGAGTAAGGCATCTGGAGAGTTGTCGATGTGAGAGCACAGCCTTGATGACACATTCATTTTGGACTCCTGACCTTCAAACTGTGAAGGAAAAGCGCTGTTGTTCTAAGCTACCTAGACCTCTAAGAGATGCTCTGAGCAATGGAGAGCTTTGTTGCTGAAGTCCTGAAACTGTGACATCACCTGAGAAATGTGCTACCAAACCATTTGATAAAGCTAAACTTCCCCAAATGCAAGGTTGGTTTAATATCCAAAAGTCAAACCCTCTAGTAGATTATATTGGTATAATAATAATATCCTAAAGAAAAGTTAATTTGATACATATAGAAAAAGCATTTGTCAGAATTTCAAATTCATTCAGGATTTTAAAAAAATAAATAAATTATTGAATGGAAATAGAAAATGATATGGTGGCACTCAGCTGTAATCTTGAAAGACAGAGCCAGAAGGATCAGTTCAAATTTGAGGTAGCCTGGCCTATGTGACAAATTACAGACAAGTCTCGGTTACATAACAACAGCAAAAAGAAACAGAAGGGAATGTCTTCAACCTGACCAAGGACATCTATAAAATCCAATAATAACATATGCCAAAACAGTAAATGGTTTGTTCCCTCCACTTGAGAAGATCAGAAATGTCTGTTCCATATTGAAGTGAATGGTCTCATCCAATGAATTAAGTGAAGCACAAACCTAAGGAAGAAGAGAAGCAGAAAATAGGGGACAGATGATAAAGGGAAATAGAAAAATCTTCTAGTTTCTAAACAAAGAAAAACTATGCTATGATATTAGGTGCTATCTGTGAATAAGTCTATAAAAGTCATGGAGGCCACAATCAACACACAAAGTCAATTATATGTTTTAGTAATAACAAATGACTTGAAAATGAAATTTGAAAAATAAAATCTCCATTTACAAAGCATCCAAAAATAGAGAAGTTAGTAGAATAGACGAAATACTATTCTAAAGCCATTTTAAAATTCCCAAGAGAAATTAAAATAGCATAAATAAATGAAGACATTTCATGTTCAATGATTGAAATATCCAATATTGTCAGGATAGCTTTGTCCCCATATTGATCTGTAAATTAACTCAACTGTACTGAAATGCCAGTATATACTTATTATAGGAAGGTACAAACTAGTACTAAAGTTGGTATAAAAATATAAAGGAATCTCAAAAAGCAATTTTGACCCAGAATCAAGTCAGAGGACTTACACCTTCTGAGTTCAGTGTTCACTATAAAGCTACATTAATCAAGATAGTGGTATTGGCACAGGATGGGCATATAAATCAGCAGAATAGAATTAAGGGTCCAGAAATAAACTCTTATGTAACAATCAACTTAATTTTGACAAAGGTGCCAAGATAATTAATGGAGATCGAAAACAGTCCTCTCAACATTGGGACTGGAGTAATTAGATGCAAAGTGGTGGCAAAAAAGACCTTAGACCCTCACCACACACTACACCAAACAGTTCTCTCAAAAGGTCCAATAGAGCTAAACAGAAGAGATTAATCCATGAAGGCTCTAGAAAGAGACACTAGGAAAAGTCTTCTGACCTTGAGTTGGGTAACAAATTCCTGGCAGCAGTGGCAAGAGCCTGACCCAAAGAGCAGCTGCAGCTTTTTAAACACAACGATGAAAGGGAAAGCTTTGATGTGATCATTTAATGAAAATAAACAGAGTGGGGGTAGTATGGAGGGACAGCCTAAACCTACAAGGGCAGATTCAATGATATGGATGAAAAAAAATGGAAATATTCCCAGAGACTGTTTACTTACAAAATAAGAAACAAACTTCTAGATCAATTGATTAAAAAAAAAAAACTTAAAAGCTAACAATGAGAAGAAAACAGACTAGAGAGGAAAGATTGTGTGCACGTGTGTGTGTGTGTATTAAGAAATCCAGGGTCTGCAAAGGTGGACATGACAACATACACCAAAGAAATCCAGAGAATCTTAAGGATATACTATAAAATCATGTACTCCATGATGAAAGAGAAACACAAATACAAACGGATTCACTGAGTCTCCATGGAGAAACGCTTAGTGCAAGTGGAGGAGCAGCCCCTCTACAACCAACAGCCCCAGCACTCTTCTGTGTCAGTATACTGACCTGCAGCTGCTAAATGCAGAGCCACAAGAGTATGTGATGGGAATTGTGGGCATTCTCCTGCTTGCAAACACACTTGGATAGAGCGGACTCACCCACCAGAATGTACATGGAGTAGCCAAGGCATTTGGACTATGGAGCAAGAAGCTAAAGCTGTTTATGGGTTTTTATGTTTGTGGATGAGACTCAGTGAGGAAACTGACTATGAAGACCATGTATGTTCTGTCTTGCCATCAACTGCATAAGACTAATAGTTATTAGTGTGGCTCAGTCAGCCACACCTGACTTCCACTAACTTTTTACACACACACACAAACACATACATACACACACACACACACACACACACACACACACACACACACATACATATACACACATCCTTATACATACACCATGTATGGGCTCAGTGAAGGTATTCCTTTGGGCACATGTCTAATATGGTGCTTTAAATCCATAACTCAAGTGGGATTGATTGATTTGAGACTCCACATAATGTTCACATTTGACTTTAAACACCTATGCAGTCATGTTGGGGGAAGGTCCTAATATTACCTCAAAGTTTATTCCACCCTTGTCTTGTTAGGTACTTAAAGTAGAAGTGGCATAAATGGCATAACGAGTGTGTGTGTGTGCATACACACACACACACACACACACATACACACACACATATCATTTTACAGCCTTATAAAACTAACTTAAGACCTTATAAAGAAATACATGTTATATATCTCTGCTAATTTGATGAAATATTTTAATTTTCAATAAATCAAAACAGTAAACAACTTTACCCCACCAAATTGGAAAGTCTAAAAGAAATGGACAATTTTCTCCACTGGTACCATTTAGCAAAGTTAAATCAAAATCAGATAGACAATTTAAACAGACCTATAACTTCTAGTGAAATAGAAGCAGTCATTAAAAGACTCCCAATCAAAAAAAAACAAAAACAAAAACAAAAAACCTAGGGCCAGATAGTTTCAGCACAGAATTCTACCAGACTTTCAAAGAAGAGTTCATGCCTATTTTGTTTAAATTATTCCACAGAAAGAATATCACCATAGTTACTCTGATATCCAAAGTATATAAGCATAAAACAAAGAAAGACAATTACAGACCAATTCCTCAAACACTGATACAAAAATATTCAATAAAATACTTGTACACAAATCTAAGAACACATCAAAAAATCATCCACCATTGTCAAGTAGAATTCATTCCAAAGATGCAAGGAGGGTTCAATATATGTAAATCAATAAATGTAATTCACCATATAAACAAACTGGAAAAAATCTACATGATCATCTCACTAGACTCAGAAAAGACCTTTGACATAATCCAACATCCCTTCATTATAAAAGTCATGGAGAGATCAGAGATAAAAGGGATCTACTTAAATATAATAAAGGCAAGTTATTGCACTTGGGAGGCAGAGGCAGGCGGATTTCTGAGTTTGAGGTCAGCCTGGTCTATAGAGTGAGTTCCAGGACACCCAGGGCTACACAGAGAAACCCTGTCTCGGGGAAAAAAAATAAAAATAAAAAAAATAAATAAAGGCAAGTTATAGGAAGCCAATAGTCAACCTTTACTAAAATGGAGAGAAACACAAAGCTATTCCACTGAAATGAGGAACAAGACAAGACTGTCCACTCTCTCCATATCTATTCAATACAGTACTTGAAGTTCTAGTTAGAGCAATAAGACAATGAAAGAAGATCAAGGGAATACAAATTCAAAAGGAAGAAGTCAAAGTATCATTATTTACAGATGGCATACTACTATACAAAAGTGATCCTAACAGTTACTCTGAGAAACTCTGACAGTTGATAAATCCCTTCAGCAAAGTGAGTGAGTACAAAATTAACTCACAAAAATCAGTAGCCTTCCTATATACAAATGAAAAAATGACTGAGGCAGAAATTGGGGAAACAACACCCTTCAGAATAGCCTCAAATAATATAAAACTATAAAATAGTGTAGTTCTAATAAATCAAGTAAAAAAAAACTTGTATGATAAAAACTTTAAGACATTGAAGAAATAAATTGAAGAAACTATCAGGATATGAAAAGATCTCCCATCTTCCTGGATCAGTAGGATTAAAATAATAAAAATGGCCATCCTAACAAATGAAATCTACAAATTCACTGCTGTCCCCATCAAAGTTCTAGCACAGTTCTTCACAGATCCTGAAAGAACTATTTTCAGCTTTGCATGGAAACACAAAAACCTCAGAATATTTAAATCAAGCTTGACTAATAAAAGAACTGCTACAGCTATCATTGTCCCCAACCTCAAATTGTATTACAAAGCTAAATAATACAAATAGCATGATACTGGCAGAAAAATAAACACATAGATCAATGGAATCAAATTGAAGACCCAGGCATAAATCCACACACCGATGAACACCTTACTTTTGATAAAGAAGCCAGAAATACACACTGGGAAAAACAAACTGAAGGGTTAGTGGAATTTTTGCCCCTAGCAGATTGGCAGATAGAGTGGAGCTGGGAGAGTGGGTCAGCTAGTTCTGGGGCTTTGTGTTCCAGGAACTTGTCTGACCACAAGGTAGATGATATGGTTGAATAAGATTGAGTTCTTGAGAGAAAGGGCCTGTACTTTCCCATGATTGTTCCTTGAACCCTGTCACATGCTGAATAATGGGCTGGGACTTTCCACTGGTACTTTCCAGTGCCCCCCCACTCCCCCTGGTTTGCAGGTTTTTCCTTTAAATACCCTACTCTCCCCGAGCTTGGGGTCAAGCTCCTCTGCCCTTGCATGAGTTATGAATCTCGACCTCAGCACATTGATTTCCTGAAATATACCTCTTGCTGATTGCATCAAGAACCGTGTCTCATGAGTCATTGAGTGGCCATGATCTCCCGAGACTTGAGTGAGGGTCTCCCCTCTCGGGGGTCTTTCAAAACCATCTTCAATGAATGGTGCTGGTCAAACTGGATGGCTGCATGCAAAAGAATCCAAATAGATCCATACTTATCACTTTTCACAAAACCCAAATGGATTCCAAATGGATCAAAGACCTCAATATACAACCAGATACACTGAGCAATACAGAAGACAAAATGAGGAATAGCCTTGAACTCATTGGCACAGGAAAAGGCTTCCTGAACAGGACACCACAGTACAGGCTCTACGATCAATGATTCATAAATAAGATCTTATGAAACTAAAAAGGTTCTACATGGCAAAGGACACAATCATTCACACAAAGTGGCAGCCTACAGAATGGAGAAAGATTTTTACCACCTACACATCCAATACAGGGCTCATATTCAAAACATATAAAGAACTCAAAAAAAAAACCCTACATATCAAGAAACAAATAACCTAATTGATATATGGGGTACAGATCTAAACTGAGAGTCCTCAAAAGAAGAAATTCAAATGGTGAGAGACACTTAAAGAAATGTTCACCATACTTAGTCATCAGGGAAATGCAAATCAACACTACTTTGAGATTTCACCTTACACCCACTTGAAAAGCTAAGAGAAGCAAAATAAGTGACAGCCCATGCTGTTGAGGATGTGGATGGATGCTCATCCATCGCTACGGGTTGTGCAAATTTGTACAGCCACAATGAAAATCAGTGTAGTGGTTTCTCAAGAAGATGGAAATCAATCTACCTCAAGATCCAGCTATACCACTCTTGGGAATGGAGTCAAAGGATGTGTCAACCTGTCATAAAGACACTTGTTCAACCATATTCACAGCTGCTCTACTCAAAATAACCGGAAATTGGAAATGACCTAGATATCCCTCAACAGATTAACAGATAAAGAAAATGTGTACAGATGGAATCTCAGAGTTGTTTTGATTTGCATTTCCCTGATGACTAAGGACACTGAACATTTCATTAGGTGCTTCTCGGCCATTCGAGTTTCTTCCATTGAAAATTCTTTGTTAAGCTCTATACCCCATTTTTTAATAGGGTAATTTGGTTGTCTGGAGTCTACTTTCTTGAGTTCTTTGTATATATTGGATATTAGCCCTCTATCAGATGTAGGATTGGTAAAGATCTTTTCCCAATTTGTTGGTTGTTCTTTTGTCCTATTGACAGTGTCCTTTGCCTTACAGAAACTTTACAATTTTATGAAGTCCCATTTGTCAATTCTTGATCTTAGAGCATATGCTCTGTTCTGTTCAGGAACTTTTCCCCTGTGCCCAAGTATTCGAGGGTCTTCCCCACCTTCTCTTCTATTAGTTTCAGTGTATCTGGTTTTATGTGGAGGTCCTTTATCCACTTAGACTTGAGCTTTGTACAAGGAGATAAGAATGGATCAATTTTCATTCTTCTACATGTTGTCCTCCAGTTGAACCAGCACCATTTGTTGAAAATGCTGTCCTTTTTCCACTGGACAGTTTTAGCTCCTTTGTCAAAGATCAAGTGACCATAGGAGTGTGTGTTCATTTCTGGGTCTTCAATTCTATTCCATTGATCTTCCTGCCTGTCTCTGTACCAATACCAGGTAGTTTTTATCACTATTGCTCTGTAGTACAGCTTGAGGTCAGGAATGGTGATTCCTCCAGAAGTTCTTCTATTGTTGAGAATAGTTTTCGCTATCCTGGGTTTTTTGTTATTCCATATGAATTTGAGAATTTCCTTTTGAGCTAGAAAGAACCCAGATGTCCTTCAACTGAGGAATGGATTCAAAAAATGTGGTATATTTACACAATGGAGTATTACTCAGCTATTAAAAACAATGAATTCGAGAGGTTCCTAGGTAAATGGATGGAACTAGAAATTATCATCCTGAGTGAAGTAAGCCAATCACAAAAGAACACACATGGTATTCACTCACTGATTATTGGATATTAGCCCAGAACCTTGAAATGCCCAAGATGCAACTCACAGGCCACATGAAGCTCATAAAAAAGGAAGACCAAGTGGGGGTGATTCAGTTCTTCTTAGAAGGAGCAACAAAATACTCAAGGGAGCAAATATGGAGACAAAGTGAAAGACAGAAACTGAAGGAGGGGCCATTTGAAGACCTTTCCACCTGAGTATCCATCCCATGTGCAGTCACCAAAGGTAGATGCTGATGTGGAAGTCAGGAAGTGCATGCCGATAAGGGCCTGATATGGATGTCTCCTCAGAGGCCTTCAAGAGTCTGACATATTCAGAGGCAGATGCTCACAACTAGCCATTGAACTGATCATGAGGTTCTCAATGGAGGAGTTAGAGTGAGGACTGAAGGAGCTGAAAGGGTATGTGGCACCATGAGGAGAGCAACAATACCAATCAACCACAGCTCCCAGGGTCCTAACCACCAGCCTGGGAGCACTTATGGAGGGATCCAGGGCTTCAGCCGAATATGTAAGAGTGGAGGGCCCTGCTGGGCACAGGTGGAAGATGAGATCCTTGACCTCATGAAGGATGGACGCCCCAGGGGGTGGGAATTTTGAGGGTGGGGAAGTGGGAGTGGGGGGGTAGGTGGGGTTACATCCACGGAGAAGAAGGAGGAGGGGTAAGGGGATGGGGGGTTCCCGGGTGGGTGGGGGATGGGGTAAGGGGATAACATATGAAATGTAAATAAAATTTCCAATTAAAAAAAAAGAATTAAGTTTAAAAAAAAAGAAAAAAAAAGAAAATAGGTTAGCTGTTGTTAGAATAATAAGGGATAGATAAAGGAACAAAGACTAGGGACTAATGGGTACTGGCTTTCTGGTATGTGTGATCACTGCTTGCACACTTTTGTGAATATCTTTATGATAACTGAACTACATCATTTCCGAGGCAACATTTTATGGAATATGAATTACATGTCAACTACACACACAAATGTTTATGTATACATGTGTATACAGTTTGTCGGTTCTTCATAATGTTAATATGCAAGGTTACCACATAATAAATATGAAATAATGGCACATCTGTAAAAAAAAATGTGTATGTACATTTACACAATGGACTATGACTCAGCCTTTAAAATGGAATTATTAAATTTGTATATAAATGAATAGACCTAAAAATAAAATCATTCTGAGTGAGGTGTCTAGACCCAGAAAGACAAATATGGTGTACAGTCAATTCTTTGTGGATATTAGCTTTTAAGTCAGTGATAACCCCACTATAATATGTAGAACTACAGTGGTTAAGTATAGCTTAAGGGACTTGAGGGTGTCAGAGAGATCTCCCTAGGAAAGGGAAATAGAATACATAGTTTTGAAAGGATGAGGGTGTGGAAGATTGGAACAGGAGGATCAAGCAAGAGAAGAAAGAACAGAATACAAGGGATAGAGTCCCAAAAGAAACAGTAAACTAAGGGACATTTGAAGGCTAGTATGAAAGTTTAATGAAACACAGGCTTCCTAAAATATATACATATATGAAGATGATCTAAATGAAATCACCAAATACTGGGGGAGACAGAGCCTCAACCAGACATCTCTTGTCACCAAATGAAGCTTCCAGTACCAAGAATGGTTTACATCTAAAGGGCTTATTAGTCAAAGGGGTCTCATGGGAATCCCCAAATAACCCAGGCTGTCATCAAGACTATGGGTTGCTCTCCACAAAGTGACAGCAAGACCTCATTGCTGAAGACAGCATCTATACAATCATTGAACATGGAGAAGTCAGACTGGCATCTACAAAGAGCCTTCACACCTACATTCTAGTGTCTTGGGCACACAAAGGTACTCTGCATGCTATCAAAGAAGAAACATAAGCAGGAACCCAGTTACAGACCCTTTGGTCTGACATGGTGTATACTACTTGCAATATATGCTAGGGCAGTGGTGGTACAAAATTTGATGTAACCAACCAATAGCTGATTTGCCTTGAGGCCCAATCCATTAGATAAAACTCATACCTGACACTACTTGGATGACCAAGAACCTGAGACTAGATAGCCCAAGATCTTAGGGTAAAACCAAATATTGCTAATCAGAAAAGGTAATGAAAAATGTAGTGATAAAATAACTCCTAATATTCTACCATACCAATAGATTAGTGCCTTGTTCGGCCATCACCACAGAAGTTTTCTCCAGCAGCAGATGAGAGCAAACACAGAGACAGCCAGACATTACACAGAGATTGAGAGACCTTGGAACACTCAGCCCTAAACAGGATGTGTTCATCAAATACCTTCTATCAGGAATCAGAGAACCCTATAGAAGAGGAGAAGGAAAGATTGTAAGAGCCAGAAGGGATGGAGGACACCAAGGAAACAATGCTCTACATCGACAGAAACAATGCACATGTAAACTCAGAGTCTAAAGCAGCATACACTGGACCTGTACCAGTCTGTACCAGTTAGGATTCTAGAGCTGAAAGGAAAATATGTCACATGCCCCCATCCCTAACCCAGATCTATCTCCAATTGATAACCACTTGAAGATGAAATTTTTGTTTTCTCCAAGTGAGTTTCACTGGGGAAACTATTCTTAAAGGTTGGCTGTATGGTCAGTCGAAAACAAACTCAGTCGCCTGTTTGGAGGTTCCTTGGGCTACAATGTTTTGTCAGAGCTTTTTTTGTTCTCCCCATTTTTTAACTTGATCTTATTTATTATTTTTATATTTGTTTTTATTTACTTATTACTGTCCTTTTTATCCTATATGTCTTTTGCATATATATTATGGCTTCCAGTTTAGTGTTTTTATTGGATTCCTGAGTGTGAAAATGAGCGGGTCTCTGGATCTATATCTGTTCCTTGTCCCTTTTCTTAGACTCTTTCCCTTTAACTTGTTTTGTCCTATTCCATTGGGGAAAGCTGACAGATGTGAGATACCAGAACAAAGTATCCAGAACACATGAAGAGCTCCTGAAAAAAAAAATACAAAAACCACCCAGCACAGAAGACACAGCAGAAGGTGTGCAGAGAAAAACACTCAGTATATACATGAGTATACAGTTTATCTATCGGACCTAACCAAAATAAATACTGTGTCTCCTTACATCAAAAAGACAAGGACATGCCATCTACTGAGGAGAAGGTAGGAATGGTAGCAGCACCCGTGGTGGCTGCTGTCGTAGGAACATCTACAGTTCCAGGTAGCATGCTGGATCAATTTAGAGAGCAGCTTTCCAGCCTTGAAACGTCTCTAACTCTGTTCCGATGGAGCTGAGTTCCTTCTGTCTGCCCATCTCTAATGAGCATCCTGTACCTTGCTTATGATGGATGCAGTCTCTGCAGACACCCAGCAAGGCAGCAGTCCTTCCTTTCCCTCAGTGGTCTTCACATGGAGACCACATCCCCACAGCACCACAGGTTTAGGACTGAGACTCTGTCTTATTTTGTGTTTCCTCCTCTTCCCCAAGCCTGCTTGCTGGGACACAGGGCAGTGCTATCATCCACTGCTCTGAAAGGATTCGTCAAAATGGCCAAATGAACTGAGAAAAGAGAGCAAACACATTCCTTCGTGATTCCTTACTTAAAATCAGCAGGAATGGAGACTGGGAGGGAGAGATTTTTATTGGTGTCATAGGAATGTTTAGGATTAAAGAGGCAGCTTCTCTTCTATGTTATCTCCAGCCTCCCAAGGGCATGATTCAGCTGGGTGCAAAGACAAACAAATATGGAAACGGAGAAGCTCGTCAGTTCTACAGAACATCCTTTCCAGGCCTCTGAACCCAAGTTCCCAGGCCCACTCTGCATTTCACATTGCAGCTCTACTATAAATAATAACACATGTCCGTTATAAACACAGCACAATAATAACTGAATCTCCTGGGTACTTGTGATGGACAGGTTCCACCACCCTATTTGATATGCTCATATTGTGAGGAGTCCACTGTCGGTCTGCAGCTGACAATTTCACAAATGACAGAACTGAGAACAGGAGACTTAAACCTCACATACAGGTGACGAAGCTAACGGGTGTCAGCACACAAGACAGATACTAAGTTGGTCCTATGCCAAAAATCAATGCTCTTACCCATGTCACCAGCCAACCCCATGGTGAACATCAGAGGCAAACAGAGACACCAAATCTGAAAGATGAACGGCGGCTGCTTTCAAAAGAGACAGGGGTTCGACTTGTTCAATGATCAGATATCTATCAGAATTTTTTTGTTATTTCATTTGCATTGGTAGCTACACTAAAACCTCAAACAATTATTGTTAAAATAGTAAATTCTCTTTAAAATGTAGGGAGAAAGAATTTATAAGAGGGAGCAACCTTGTCTGATTCAACGTGTGCTTTCCTCTCACTCTCCACCCACAGAACTATCTCTCCAACTTTCTATTTTCATTTTCTTATCTTCTCTCCTAGAAAGAAACAGGAAGTCTCTTAAAGACACAGAACTCTTGCCTTAAACTCTGATAAGAAGACTCTAAACACAGATGCATAAACGGCAGCTGAGAAGTTAGTATATTTTAAGAGATGTCTCTTGAAAATTTGCCCCCATATTTCCAGAATGCTAACTGCACCACAGAGTTTCCTGGGCAGTTAGAGAACTCTGCAGGATCAGTCATGTGCACTTACTGACCCCTTGTGAAGCCTGTCCCCAACTTTCTTTCTAAACCCTAAGGCACAAGCAGCTAGTAGGCCATTTCCAGTTTACATAATCAGAACAACCTGAAGAAAAACTGCAAAGCCCAAAATGAAAGCATAGCACCTTTACTGCTGTTCTGATAAAACAGGAAACAAAGTAACAATGAAGGTGTGCACTCACACTGTGCTCGCCCTCAGGAACGCAGTGTGTTGTACATCGAGCACAGACCCCCCCTGCAGCCAGTGCCAGCACCCAGCAGGCA
The DNA here is from genome assembly GCF_004785775.1 of Grammomys surdaster. NCBI lineage: Eukaryota > Metazoa > Chordata > Mammalia > Rodentia > Muridae > Grammomys > Grammomys surdaster. The sequence continues at coordinate 4,822,442 of NW_021604634.1, read as the reverse complement.
ACCTCTTACATCACTGACCTGGCCTCACTTTCATTCCGATTTATTAAGTGGCACTCAGAAGACAGAAATGCACAGATGGCAGGTATCACGCATGTGGAGGCACAAGACCTCTCGGCTGGCCATGCACCAGTCAGGCAGGTATTATCCTCAGTCTGCAAGTGAAGAGCTGGGGGGTAGAGAAATCAAAAGTAAGTCCTGGGTCACATTCTAGAAGATGACTCCGCCATGGTGTAGAACTTGAAGAGACTTCAAAAGGTCTGTTCTGTTTCATCCTGCCACAGGCAGAGTCTATGACACTCCTGTCTCAAAATGACTCTTCAATCTATCCAACAGACAGGTCACACAGAGGTCAAGGGTAAAGACAGTTTCCCTTGGGGTACAAAGCTCTACAATTAGTGTAGACTCCATCAGAATTCTACCTGGCCATGGCCTCCTCATACCTATGCCCAGCCTGACGGCAGAGAACTGCCTCTCCTCAGCTTGCTTGCAGGGCCTGGAAAAACAAAGACAAATGGTGGCAATCCTTCTTCCATTATCAGTACAAATGCAATAAGCGACTCAGGCTGTAAGGCCAAACCTTTCATTTGCAAAATGTTTTTATTGTCTCCAAGGCACTTAGCCGTGGGAGACAGCATTTTATTTATTCCTTGCGGGTCCTTTAAGCTTTCTGATTCGCAATGGTTAGAAGTACAAGGATGAGTCAAAGAATAGAATACAGACAGAGGAGAGCAAGGCAAAAACCAAGAGCATCAGTGCCATCCTTCACTATCTAAGACATCTGTTTGCTTTTCAGATATTAAACACCAATTACCTCCTTGGCCTACATAAAACGGCAGAATGCTAAGGAGCGTGCCAAGAGCAGTAAACTAGGCTGCGGTGTATACATAAATAAAAGTCATTAGCAGGGCTGTTAATGAGCATAGCAGTTAAGAATCTGTAGTGCTCTTACAGAGGACCCAAGTTCAAATTCCAGCACCCACACCAACCAACGTGCAACTACTGCCTTTAACTCCAGCTACAGAGGATCTGACGCCCTCTTCTGGATTCTGTGGGTACTAATTTATGAACAATTTTTTTCCTCCCTCCCTCTCTCCTCCTCCTCCTCCTCCTTCCTCTTCCTCTTCCTCTCCTTCTTCTCCTTCTTCTCCTTCTCCTTCTTCTTCTTCTCCTTCTCCTTCTTCTCCTCCTTCTCCTTCTTCTCTTCCTTCTCCTTCTCCTTCTTCTTCTCTCTCTCTCCATTTTTAATATAGTTCAAGTACAATATTTTTAAGTCATTTACAGGTTTTCAACGAGATTGTCACTCAAGCAGATCAAATTCTATTAAACCTGAATTGGCCTCGGCGAGAATACAAAATGGAAAAACCTCTACACTGTAACGTCCTGTCACTCTGTCAGCAGCCATTAGTTTCCTATGTCTTTTTATTTACAGGTGAGGCCTTATGTGATTTTCCCACCAACGCTGGAATGTGAACTGGTGTTGTTATGGTGCAGGAGTCGGGGTGGACAGGGCAGGAGTGGTGGGAGGGGATGCAAACACAGTCCTCATGTAGGAAACTCTCAGAAGTAACCGGTTATAAACAGACAGAAAGAAAACCCGGACTCGCTTCACATTGTCCCGTGATCGGCTAAAGAGCTGCGGGTGATACTCAGAACACAAGTACACCTTTGAGCACTTACTTGGATTTCAACAGGTGGTGACCCTGGAAGAATTTGGATTTCTGCCAAGTAGCTTGTTTACACTCTTAAAATGAAGCCCTGTGTTACTTAACCCGTTAGTAGAAAGGTGCATTTCTTTTGTTTCCCACAATGCCTCTGCCGATTTACAACACGGGTACTACAAGTGGAGTTCCAAATAGTGATGCAGTGGACATGGACAGGCAGATATCTCTGCGGTGTGCTGCCTCCAATCCTTTAGGTATATTTCCAGGTTGAGTAGACCTGGAGCATATGGTAGTTCTACTTTTAGCCTCAGAGGAACTTCCGTGTTGCTATTCACAACATCAGCGCTGCTTATGTTCCTACCAGCAGTATGTACGGGTTCTCGTCCCCCACCTCCCACCCCCACCCCCGCCTCCCACCCCCACCCCTGGCATCCTCACTGGCACTGGAAATGTTTTCCTAATGCTATCCGTTCTGATAGGAGTAAGTAGTTTTGATGTCCATCTTCATGAGAGTTGAGGATGTCGAGCTTCTTCTTGTGTATCTATTAGCGTACATACCTCATCTTTTGTGAAGTATCTGCTCATGTCTTGCTCCTGCTTTCTAAATCTTAGCTCCCACATCTAATAACCTGCTCCCTCCCCTCTCTGGAGCTCAGAAGGCGAGCTTCCCTGAGAGAACTGGCCTACACTTCCGTAATGCCTTTCTTTACTCTCCCATCATGAGGAACCGTCGGAGTATCTGACTCAGTCTTCCACCTGTAGTTGATGTCATGGAAAAAAACAGGTCTTATCTCGAAGGAATAAAAGACGCAGTTCATTATGTAGCATGTAGGAGTAGGCATGGCCCAGGAACTTAGTTAAATTTAGATCTCCCTAAATACAATGTTCTGAGACTTTTGAAAGCTGTTTTATGAAATTTTATAGTTTGTGCAGAACAAAGAAAGTAATAAATGAAGGCAAATTTAAAAATACTTTGGTGAGAATATCAGAAAGAATACAAGGAAGCATTTCTTTTAGCCTTAGATGTTTTTTGGTGACATTCTTAGCTTTGGGGCTGGTAAAAGTTAGTGGTCCACTAAGATAATATACTTCAAAAGGGTTTTAACTATTAGACATGGGATGTTAGTGCTGACACTTCTGGGCGAGAACAGCTCTTCAGGAGGCTAAAGTAGCCTGGGGAAAGGTAATCAGCCTCTGGTTGGTCCTGTAACATTCCAACCTCTCCACTTCACAGAAGCACTAATCAGTCAACCATCCTCTGCAGACACAGCTTCTTTACAGGAGTTCTCCATACTAACCAATTCTCCAAGTCTACACTCCCAGGATCACACATGAGGCCATGCTGTGAATTCCCAGACACAGAATAATGTGAGGACTCTGACCACAAATTCACAGACTCAGCAATCAAGATGGCTTCCTGTCTCTGTGCCACAACCAATAAGAGAGAAGTTTGCCAGAAAGGCAGTGTCTCTCGACCTAAAAACAAGTTTTCCTTCCTTCCTTCCTTCCTTCCTTCCTTCCTTCCTTCCTTCCTTCCT
>NW_021604634.1:4816479-4819233 GCF_004785775.1 Grammomys surdaster | reverse complement strand
CCTTCCTTCCTTCCTTCCTTCCTTCCTTCCTTCCTTCCTTCCTTCCTCTCTCCCTCCCTTCCTTCTTCCTTCATTTCTTCCTCCTTCTGTCCTTCCTCCTTCCTTCTATTCTTCCCTCTTCCTTCCTCCTTCCTTCCTTTCTTCTTTTTCCTTCCTTCTTCTTTTCCTCCTTCCTTCTTTCCTTCTTTCCTTTCTTCCTTCTCCTTTCCTTCCTACCTTTCTTCTTCCTTCCTTCTTCTTCCTTCCTTTCTTCTTTCTTCCTTCCTTCTTCTTTTCCTCCTTTTTTCTTTCTTTCCTTCCTTCTTTTCTTTCCTTCCTTCTTTTCTTCTTTTCTTTCCTTCCTTCTTTTCTTCTTTCCTTTCCTTCCTTCTTTTCTTCTTCCTTCTTTCTTTGCTTCCTTTCTTCTTCCTTTCTTCTGTCTTCTTTTATTACTTCCTCCTTCCTTCTTTTTTCCTTTCTTTCTTCCTGTCTCCTTCCTCCTTCCTTCCTTCTTCCTTTCTTCCTCTCAGCCTCCACTCTCTACCACACTGCCCTATACATGCGGTGTGATGGAGCACTTGCATTCCCACTCTGTAAACTCTGTGGGTTTTACTCTTTTATAAATTCTGAGGGTTTTTTCCCTACTGAAGCTGCAGTCTGTGCTTTTGGAGACCTGTCTTTCATTTGTCCTCAGCTCTTCCCTCTGCTCAAGCCTCTGATTCTACATCTATAACCATCTCCCACTGTTCTCTCTCCAAACTCATATATGCATACGTGTCATTCAGTCTATTTGATACTGAAATTAAAGTGTCTTCCTGCTCTTATCCATGTAGGATCATACCAGCTCTCTAGCTACTCATGTTCCTGCTTCCCTAAGACACTTGTGATGGATGGGTATACCATCTATACCACAGAACAAATAAAAAGTTTATTAATGTTGTTATCTGTTTTTGTGTACATACACATAAGACTTCTACTGGTCCATATTTACTGTGATGCTTAGTTTTTTGGTTAACTTGATACAAGTTAGGGTCATTTTCGAAGAGGAGACCTTAATTGAGAAAATGCCTCCATCAGAGGGACCTGTAGGCAAGAAGTTAATGGTTGATGAGGGAGAGGCTAGCCCACTGAAGTGCTGGGTTGGATAAAAAGGAAATCTGAGCAAGTCAGGAGGAGCAAGACAGCAAGTTGAGCAGCCTTCTGCGGCTTCTGCTTCAGTTCCTGCCTTGGTATCCATTCATGGAAGTGACCAGGGACATAAGCTGCATTTGGTCAGCATGCTCTATCACAGCAACAGAACACAAACAAGTACACGTTCTAATGGAATTGCCAGACTATAGATCTTGCACATCCTCAACTTTGTTAGAATATATGAAAATATTTTCTAAGGTGTTTATCCTTATCATTATCATGGATGGAATGAAGCACCACTGCCCATCCACAGGATAATGTCACTCTGTCATAACTGTGTTTGCTATGCATGCTTTTGTTTTTAGGCTCCCTGGATTGAAATGGAAAGTGTGAACCTCCTCACCCTATGTGGGAAGTGTGAACCTCCTCACCCCATGTGTTCACTTGCTTCATATTCTGAAGCCCAACTGTTGCACTGTTTCAGTCACCACTGGATCCTACAAACAACTAGTATCTGCAATGAAATTTTGACAATGTATTTAGGAAGGTAATTCTTCCCAATGGAAATGTGGATTAAGCTGTTTTCACTACACCCTATTATTCTGTAATAGATTGTAGAAATATAGTATATAGGGAAAATTATTTCATTTGCTTTTAAGCAGAAGTCATTTATCAATACATGACTTTATATTTGTCATGCCACTTAGCTGCACCCTGGTTTTATTGCAAATAGTGACATGGTCTCAATTTATCATCATCTTGCATTTTAAACTGTACTTCAGGTACAAATGAAAACCATCATCCTCACAAGGCAGCATGTGGCTGTCACTTCTAACAAGACACATACGTTCTCCACATATTTTTCTCTCCTTCCCCATTTCACATGGCTGTTGAGAGGTGACTGCAATTGTAATACTACAAGTGATAGGCATGGTTGTTTGTCATTTTTGACGTTCACAGATAGAATAGAGCCAGTGTTTGTTAGTGGATTTACTTCCTATTATATAGATGTCCTGACCTATGGCTAAGGAATTTTGCTAAAGTTACATGCCCAAAATGAAGCTGTTAACATCCCCAGGACACACACAGCTGTAAAAAGTTCTACAGGCAAAGACACACGCACAATTCTAGTTTTCATTTGCCTCTAAAAATAACTTGCTTAATCACATACTCAAAGACTTTTCTAGTGGATATTCACTGTTTAATTATTTGAGTCAAGTCGGGAAAAGATGTGTAATTGCATTCACTTCAACAAACTCAGTTGGGTAGACATTTGTTGATGTTCTGGTGAAGGATGACATCAGTTTATTACCGTGACTTCTCTCCCTGGGCAAACATTAATGAAGTATGAAGCTTTGTCAATTCAATGTGTCCTCTTGATGGGCTTTATTTAGCATGCCAGTGTGGTCAGCAAGATTGTCTACTAAATGACAATCTTAAAGGTCATTCCAGAGTAAACTGCAAAGTTTGATACATGATACAATCCATGCTTTCTCCTCCAAGCCCAGATAGCTGTAGCAAGCACTACCCTCTGTGTAGACATGATGATCCTAACTTTACAAAACTGAGCATTTTCAGCTCTATCTGTCTTCCTCATGAACACATCTAGTCTTCCTTTACCACACTCTAGCTGCTGAGGAGGAG
>NW_021604634.1:4812805-4816079 GCF_004785775.1 Grammomys surdaster | reverse complement strand
TGTGTAAAGTTTTTTATCTTGCCCCTGTATGAAACATATTTCAGTGTCCAGAGACTTCTTCCTACTACAGAGGTCTGCGAACCTCCTTGAATCAGTTGCCTCTGCACTCCCATGAACTCCTTAGGAAGAACATACAGAGGTCAGCCTTGTATAGGTCATTACTTCAGACAATGGAACAAGCAATATACAGAAATGTCAGTGCAGCCACTTTGGAGCCTCTTCAGACACAAAGTTCTCCTGAATGGCCATCCAGCACTTAAAAAGAACCAGTACTAGAGGAAATTAGTAATTTAGTGGCAGATGGGTGGCCAACAGAGTCTCATTACAGAAAGGCAGTGTCTTGTTCCAGGAAAACCAGAAGGTGCAGTTTGTAAATGTATATGCATATTATCACTGAAAATCTCATTCCATGACAACCACAATTCTTGCCTAAATGCAGAAAGATCTGCTTGTCCAGGAAAAGCATAAGAAAGAACCAGGGGAACTAAGGACTCCTGGGATGTAGGTTGTATGTGAATAATTCCAACAGCTCTTACTGCAGGCCCCACAGTCTAGCCATATCAGAATTTAGTAATAGAGTTAATATACCCATGAACTAAATGTCTGATTTTAAATATTTTATCACATTACAGTAACATTAATAGAATTACAAGTAAAAACATTCATAATCATATGACATCAACAAATCCAATGGCATTTATTTGGTCATTATTCTGTCTAGCCCACATTGAAAATATATAATTTTTACTTAGTTTAAAGCACACTACACTTAAGAAGTACTTGGCATTTCAGGCAAATACAAAAGGTTCAGTAATTCTTAACCCCACCATTTTAATCCCAAGGATGTTTAGACAATTTATCAATAAAACATCTTTCTCAGAATTATGGCAACATTAAATACCATTAAACCAACATAATTCTTTGACCTGATTCCTAGACCACATAAGTAAGTAGCTTGTAATACAATATATATTATAAGTAATCATACATAATGTATAATAATATATAAAAATACATATATGGTATGTAATTATATATAACACATCATATATTATATGTAATATTTACTATATATTCTATGTAATATATTACAAACTATTTGCATATATATACATATATATATATATATATTACATATTTCACTGGAACCAATTCTTGTCAATGTCAGCAGTCAATTTTACTGACAACAACAGCAAATATCATTGGACTATTTTCACATGCTCTCCTAAGGCTTCCCCTTATTGTGATGCCCCAAGTGGGAATGCATAGAGTCACCTGCTTCTTGATGTCTTGGAACCTGCCTCGGTTCCCCTTTAAAAGATGAGGTGGGACCAAGTGGAATCAGATATTTTTTGTGTCTGAAAGTGGGAGCTTTGACTGGTGACTCATAGTTTTGAATGTTACAGAGACACAGATCTTAGTTCTAAGTTGTCCCAGTATGAAGATCCCAGCAAGAGTTGTCCCCGAGGAGGGTGTTTCCTGAGAAAAATGACTCCCCGTGATTTTTTTTAAATCAAATCATAATTTTTACTTATTCACACAGGGGTTATAAACACAAAAAGGCAGGATGTGGGGAAGAGGATGACACCGGAGCATGGGTGTTCCGTGGAAGTACAGATATCTTTCAGAACCGGGTATCGGCTGGGTGAAGGTTCAGGGGACAGGTCGCTATGACTCTGCCTATGATTCACTTGTCCTTATCTAAGTTCTCCCCATGATTTTTAAAGTAAAAAGGTTAGGGAGATGGCTTAGCGAATAAGGGTGTTTGCTATGTACACATGAAGACCACACAAAACCCCAGCATGGTGATGCCTGCCTCTCTGTACCCAAACAGAAATAGGCAGATCTCGGAATCTTTCTGGACAACCAGCAAGCTTCCAGTTCAGTGGAGATCCTTTCAGAAAAATAAAGCCAGAGGGCAATAGAAGCAATTCAACATCATCCTCTCGCCTCTGCATGTGTACAGGCACACAGGCCTGCACATTTGCACACACCAAGAGAGGGAGAGAGAACATATCTGAATATCCCATCAGAGATGCTGGCACATGGGAATACTGAAGTGCTCCTTTCTTTTGAACGTAACATGGAATCTCTGTGCCTGACTCAGTACACTACAGAGAGATTGTTTTACTAATACACTTCTAGACCCTATTCATCCTGCATAACTGTAACTCTGTGCCATTGAATACCAAGTTTCCATTTCTTCCTCCTTGTATCTCCAGGCAACCATCATTCTAGTGTGTCTATGGGTTTAATCTTTTACATCACAAGTGAAATATTACAGCACAGAACTTGTCCATCTATTGCTTATTTCACTTAGCATTTTGTAACTTTAATTTTTTTCAACGTTTATTTTTAATGATGGTTCTTAAATGCTTTAAACTCCCTTGTAGCCTACCACTCAACAGAGGTAGTGGAAAAGAAAGAATATGGGGGAAGTAGTCCTGTCCAAAAATGGTTCTTTGGAGCAACTCTCGCCTGTGTTGTCTAGAATTCAGAAGTTCAGTTCACAAGTTAGCAGCTGCAGCTCGATCCATTCACAAACACTTCCTGGATACACCAGCAACACCAGCAGTCCAACTCAGTTGAGTTGGGATAGCAAACACAAATCAGCAATAGTGACACTACCTAGTAGAGAGAAATGAACCTCAGCCTTGGCACTAGTCAGCAGAAGGGACCAGCAGAAAGAAGTTCTAGACTGTGCCTCTCTCAGAGAAGTGAGTATCAGTGAAGACCAATAAGCATTGTACAGCTAGCTCTATAAGCAAGCCTAGCTCAGCCTCTGTCACTCTCTGCCCTATTATACCCTCGAAACATCACATGTCCTCCATGTATCTTGCCTCAACATGTGTCTTGCCTCAGCATGTGTGTCTGTCTCAGCTGACATCACTCTGCCAATCAGCCGGGGTCCATGGACGTGCCAAGAAACCGACCCAGAAGTTTTTGGGTCGGGTTGGGTTGGGATTTTTTTTGGGGGGGGTGATGCCCTTCTCTTTATGGAGTCCTGACAAATGCAGACATCCTTCATCACATGTCCTTTCACGTGTTTGTTTTAGTAGAAACATGCTTTCTCCTGTGTCTGCTTTGGAAACACTCCTTCATGTGTGTTTGCCCCAGCAAAACACCATCCAACACAACTGACTTTCCAAAGAACCCTAAAGTGTCCACTTCAGTATGTCTTCTAAGTTCATCCATGTACTTTCAAGGTCCAAAAATATTTTATCGTGTTTGTGTGTGTGTGTGTGTGTGTGTGTGTGTGTGTGTGTGTGTGTGT
>NW_021604634.1:4809352-4812795 GCF_004785775.1 Grammomys surdaster | reverse complement strand
TGTGTGTGTGTGTGTGTGTGTGTGTGTGTAGTATCTTCATCCACGAACATGGAGGCTAATTCCTCATCATGACTAAAACTTGTGCTGCAGTAAACATGAAGGTGTAGATGTCCCTTGGGTATCGTGGTTTCAACTCCTTTGAATACATAGTTAGAAACAGGATTGTATAATGCAAGTTCTATTTTTCAATAATTTTAGGAACTTCAATGCTGTTTCTCCTAGTGGCTGCCCAATTTCACACTCCCATTCCCACCAATAGCATCCCAATTTCTCCACATCCCACCAACACCTATCTTGCTTTGATACCATGCACCCTAGAATGCAGGGGTATAGATGTAATGTTACTGTGCACTGTGTAAAGTTTACCCTTGTATTATTCAAATGCTGATTTCTCTATCACCCTGTCTGGTTTCAATGGCATGGCACTGCAATGCCTATGTTGAGAATCTCCTGTCTCAAGTTTATGTAAACAATGCTCACCACTTATTCTCTGCCTTGTCAATAAAAGCCAGAAAAGTCAATAACTAGGCAATAGAGGGAATAGGGCGGGACTTCTGCCAACCAGAGGAGGAGAAAGAGAAAGAAGAAAAGAGAAGAGAGCATGAGGAAGGGGTCCAGAGAACCATCAAGGCAGAACATACCTGACGCCCAGAGAAGGTGACCAGTACAAAACTGCAAGAATCTCGGTGACTTGGGCTGGGAGGTAGCCAGATTAGATTAGAGAGTTTGAATAGAATTATAAGGCCCTAGTTATTGTAATTTTAATTTGAAAATAAATCTTGGGTTTCTCTGTGTTGTTACTGGGGAACTAGCTAGGAACAAGAAAAACAGCCACTGTATTAATTTACTGCATACATTTATATTGTTACACAAACGGTGCTTTTGCCGTGGTTTTGACTGCATTTCCTGGCCACCAACCCAAAGGTTCTTCCTGTCCCTGCTGCCTCCTCCATCTCTGGAGACATAGGCATATGCCATGACATTCAACTTTTATATGAGCTCTAGAAGTCTGAACTCAGGTCGTAATTGAAGAGCAAGCACTTTGCACACTGACTGTACCATCGCCGAAGCTGCTTTTATCTTCTATTTGGGCAATTTGTCCTTTCACTGCAGAGTTAGAGGCTCTCCTCTTTGTCGTCTTACTGCTTTCTTACTTTGTTTTACACATTTGGGTCCACAGTCTACCTGGAACATGTCTTTGGGCACAGCATGAAGTATTCTTCCTTCCAGATGTTGCTATAACTAACTCCACGCCATCTGTTTAAAAGTGACTCACCTTTGCCAGTCATGTGTCTGTCCTTTGGGTCTAGTCTGTCTATTCCCTCTTGCCCAGAGGGAAATGTGGAATTTAGAAAGTCCCCAAAGCTGTCACCTGACTTGGATAGTGTCAGTTGTGTTAGTGTACTAGTTTTAGACAACACAATTATTTGAACAAGTTTATTGTTCAATTAGCTTCACAACACTCTTAATACTCTGCTAAATGCCTATGCATATCTATTTCCTTCTGGGGTAAATGTTCTTGACAGGTATCACCCAGAGCAGCCTGGAAGTATTGTTTAGGGATCAGGCTTAGGTTTCTGGATCAGGCAGATGCTGGCTCTCACCAGATGTGCTCTCCTCCAGGCATTTAACTTCGCGGCTCTGCTCCTCGTGTTGAAATGTCATTATTATACTATCTACCCATACGGTTTAGGAAGAATCTCTAAAGTTGTAAGTAATGTTGTTGCATAGTGTCTGGCACTCAGTAAGCTCTCAATTATGAAAACAGTAAGCTACTATTATTTTATGGTGAATTTTCCACTGTCTCCCCAGCCAACCGTGTGAGAAATAACCTGTTTTAACCTTACTGCTGAGAGCACTTCTCATAATTACACCCATAGAGATGAGTGTATCTCATTACACTGTGGCAAACATATATGTCAACCAGTAAAAAACATTTTGGACTTTGGAAAAAGTCTAAGCTGGTTTTCATAATCACCTAAAAGCCAGAGGGCAAAGAAGTGAAGATGCACAGGCCAAGAACCTGACATCACATGCAGTCTCTACGCTGACCCCACAGGTAACTCAACATCTGCACATTTCCCTGGCCATCCATTCTCCTCTGCACATGTCTTCCAGAATGTAAGGGGCACTATGCTGCCCATATGAAGTCTGGATTTGACAAATGTGGGTGCTCACCATTATCCTGTTCATGGATGTGTGTAGGTGTGTGTGTGTGTGTGTGTGTGTGTGTGTGTGTATTATATATATCCATGCACATGGAGGCTAATTCCTTATGACTAAAACTTGTGCCGCAGTAAATATGAAGGTGTAGATGTCCCTTCAATATCCTGGTTTCAATTCCTTTGAATACGTGTGTGTGTGTATACACACACATATAACAAATGTGGAGAGATATCATGTGAGTATTATATATATTGAAATTAAATTTTCATATATATGAAACAAAGCATTTCCTAATGATACTCCCTTGTCAAGAAGAAAGCCCTTTCTCTGCAGAGCAAGAGGATTGATGATAGTGGGGCATCTTGGATACAGAGAGCGCCATAAAGCATGCTCATTAAGTCGAAACAATTCAAGGAAACTAACAGGTGCAGACTTTTAATTATTCAGTTGGCAAAGAAAACAAGTTTGAGTTCCATACCAGAAAAGCATACCCATCCCTAGTGGGGGATAAAAGGTGTTTCAAGTGAGCTCAGATGCAAAATATTGTCTTTCTTGAAGTCAAGTAGAAGATCTGATGACCTTTTGCTAGGAGATTTTTATAAGCAACTTGATAGTTGTCTCATTTTCAATAAGCTTTGCCTATAAATCTAATAATTTTAAGCACTCCATAAGCAAATTGTTCAAATGGAAAAGTGTATCAAGTACTTTATTGATGTTTGCAAAGGAATTGTGCCTTTGACAAGCTATTCTGGAGACAATAGTGCATTTTGGTATTGGGATAATGTTGTTTTTGGTCTTCAGCCTGGAGGTCCTATTTTTGCCTCTGTGACTTTAAGGAATAGCATTTGTATTTCTTCAGTGGCAGTAGACATGATTTACACTGCTGTTGGACAGCTGTGAGCTGCAGAAACCTCAGGCAGAAGGGCATACTTATATGTCACCACTCAGCAGCACTCTCCAGTAGGGTTAGAGCAGAGGAGGTAAGGACAAGCAGTAGGGGGCTTAGGGAATGAGATGCCTAGAACTTAAAGACAGGCAAAGAACCCTGAATAGTGGACCTTGTGGTGTCTACCATGGCTGATGTGCAGAGCTAGGCTGAGGCTGGACAGGGGCTAAACAAGTTGAAGGCTTGTGATGCCATGGTGTGGCAAGATGGTAGCTGATGTCTCAGCATAGCCCTGGACAGACACTGATTGCAGAGAACAGGCTCTAGTGGAAAAAAACCAAGGCATGTATATGTATATGTATATGTATATGTATATGTATATGTATATGTA
>NW_021604634.1:4806580-4809342 GCF_004785775.1 Grammomys surdaster | reverse complement strand
ATGTATATGTATATGTATATGTATATGTATATGTATATGTATATGTATATGTATATGTATATGTATATTCATATTCAATGTAGAAAACAAAAAAAAAAATACCCAAGGGCTTCTGATCAAATGTAAAGTATGAGTCTATCTGAACATGCTGATCCCTTCCCAGCCCAGTGAGATGAGGTTTCCACAGCAAACTCCTCTCCAATCCCTTCGTGAGACATTGCACAGCCTGGACTCCTAAGGTCCAGAGACCATCTAATGAAGAAACTGGAAGCCCAGAGAAGACCTCCCCCATCACACGGATACTCAGGTATTTCCAATATTCTCATATAACACTCACCTGGCACCCAGGCAGTGCACTGCCCCAGGGCCATGATGTTGCTGGCAAGATGGTAGCTGATGTCTCAGCATAGCCCTGGACAGTCACTGATGGCAGAGAACAGGCTCTAGTGGAAAAACCATGGTCAAGGCAAGCAAGATCCTAAGTCAGAGGACATGAGGTAGACAGTGACACAGTGTTAGGTTTTACTGTTAACTTTTCATCTTGGAATAATTATATATTTTTGGTTGCAAAAGTATGCCAAAGATTTCCTATTTGCCCTTCACTCAGATCTATCATATGCCAATATATGGAATTTGGTATTAGAATCAGGAAAAGAATACTGGAAAGAATGTGGTCAAACCTAAGGCCCTGCATCATCCTGCCATGGCTGTTCTTTAGCATCTCCTAACCCAAGCCCCATTCTGAAGTCATGCTTGCTCTGACCACTCACTGTGTACACATTCACACAGATCACATGACCATGTGCTTGCTTAGGGAGACTTCCTTGTCTTTTAACCAAGTATATTTGTTTGTCTGTTTTTGTCTTACATGGATCTTCACTGGGGTATGCTCTATTAAAATTCTAAACACTGCAGTCACAAAACATAATTTGTATTAGAAAATAAGGCACCAAACAGACTACCATGAATATGCTTTATTTTAACTTTCAATAAAAACAAAGTTGTAAAAAACAGCTTACTAATAACAAGACTTTGCGCCCTACTGCTAAACTCAGTATTTCGTCCCAAACCAATGGTTTATTTTTGCTACACTGAGGTAAAGGGCCAGGCTGACGATGAAGTATTCTTCAGTCTCTTCAATCCACACTAGCTCTGCGTGCAGCCCTCCTTCGGTGTCCATGTAGTCAATATAGTAAGTGTGTCCCAGGAAATTCGGACCATCAGAGGGGTAAGCAGCGGATCTCATGCACACTGGAGAACTCACACACCAAAACGGCTTCTTGTGCTCATCCAGAAGGGTGACATCCACTACAGAGCAACTCTGTAATTAAGATTGATAGGGACAGGATTTATTTCCCCAGGAACTGTGACTGAGCAGACTGGAGATGCTGCACATGGCATCCAACACCAAAGCCCTCTCCTGCACATCGCAGGACCTGCACATCACAGCTGCTTGGTCAGTCCTTACCGGATCTCTTCAGCAGTCACCCTTACCCTTACATATGACCAAGGTGCTGTCAGTGTGGAGCATAAGCTAAAGGCAACTGGTCTTCCACAAAGGAGAGAGTCCTTTGTCCTTGTTTCCAAAAGGGTGTGACACTGCTCTGGACAGGAGCCTCTCAATTTGGTAGCAGGCAGCTATCTTGCACTCCTGTCAACCCATTCACTTGACTCTCTACCCTCCCAGCTCTCCCACCCTTGCTCATGGTTATCTCTGCTGTACACCATCCTCCTGCTATATACTGCTACAGGTACTAGGCTTACCATCCACATGACTGCCTCTCTCGCGCCCATTGACCCTCAATGGGCTATCCAACTCCTATGAGCTAGTCTTCAACCTCACCTCTGTTACTCATTCCTACACTTTTACCTCCAGAGACAGCACCTCCTGTGCATGGCACACTTCCATGTTCAACACTGTGGGCTCTACTTTCTAACTTGTCTCTTCACCTTCTTCCTTACACAGCAACTCCCACTTCCCAGCACACTAGACAAGATTCACCAGAATTGTCACTGTAAGCCATCACTACTAGTGCATCCTATGTGTTAAAGGAAATTACATGCTGTAAGCATACGCACCACATTAGTAAATTCTGCTTAGATAACAAGAGTGAGTGAGTGAGTGAGTGAGTGAGTGAGTGAGTGAGTGAATGAGTGAGTATGTGTGTGGAGCAAGAGTAACTAACATGGCCCATGACCCCTGACCCCTGACCTACCAGAGCCCCTAGCTCTCCTCAGGCCTCATCTCAGTCACTTCTCTGTTCTTCACTGGATGGACCTCTTCATCAATACCTGGTTCCAGATCTAACCACACCCAGCTTTGCATGAGCCGAGGGGTCTCATGTGTGTCTGGATCTGACTGTCCAGCACAGTAGTAGAGCCATACAGGGAGCTATCCCCAGGTAGCCACAACCATGCTTTCAAGTGTTTTGAGTGTATTTATTGTGGGGCACCCTCTTCCAACTGACATACCTCAACCTCTCCCAAGACTGCCTTTGCATCCTCACAGGGTGCTCCTACACATCATCTATTCTTCTCAGAGAAGTGTAAGAAGACCACCTCTGCTTCCAACACCAAAGACACAAGTGTGTCCTTAGCAGCTCCTCACTTACACGTATGTGTTAGGTGTGCTTCTATCACGTGGGGTTTGGTGTGGTCAGCCCAACAACAAGGAGGTAGCTTTTGACACAAGCCTCTATCTCTTGTTAGCCAGCCTTTAACTTTTGAGAATGTTCATGCAATTCTTGGTGTGTGTGTGTGTG
>NW_021604634.1:4642935-4806570 GCF_004785775.1 Grammomys surdaster | reverse complement strand
GAAGAGCTCAGGAGGAGAGAGAGTAGATGAGAAAAGAGATGGGGAAGGGAGGAGAGGGGGGAGGGGAGGGGAGGGAAGACAGATACAGACACCCAAAAAGAAACAAAGCTCCCAGAGTTTAAGAGTGACCTTGTTCTCTCTTCACTTAGTGGGCAGAACTCTCTATCGTACCTTTGTCAGGGCCTTATCTCCTGCTTACACTTCTGACTCATCCTCTTCCTAAGGTCTCTAAGCACAGTGACTATTCGTTAGGTCTCCTCCATCTTGGCAATTTTTATGACTGTTTATCATTCTTTGCTTCAAATACTACCTTCCCAGTGCTTCCAGAACCACCTATAACTTCTACCAGACCCTACACTAGTCATCCTCACAGCTTGACCTAAAGCAATAGTTTTATTATATATAATCACTTTCTCCCTAGATAGAATTTGTCTACACCTACAACTCAAATAATAATCTAGGAGTCCATGACTTACAAAGTGTACCTCCAGGCTGAACCTCCTTCAAGGTTCAGGAATTACATATCCAAGGCCTTACTCAACACCTTGGATGACCTAGAGGTCAATCAAGTTTGGTGCGACTTACTCAGACCTATGATCACCCCAGCAGAACTGACTAGAATTGCACCTTGGGCTGTGGAGTGGCATCGCTGAGCATCAGCTGTATCTGAAGTCTGGCGCCATCCTTGTTCCTCTTGCCCTAACCACCTACCTGCAGCCCACCACTAATCCTGCATGGTCTGGATTAAAATCAAACTAATGTCAAGCTCCATGTAGATTCCTAAGCCTAGGCTACAGAGAAAGACCCTGTCTCAAAAAAGAAGTCACATATGATTACTAAAATAGAAATACAAGACAGTCTCTTTGCCTGGGAACTGTAGATACAGCCCTCTAATGTATAAAGCATCCCTCTGGATAAAGTGTGTCATCCAAATCTGATTCTGTTAAAAGAACAAAGGAATGCTTTGTTGCACTGCTTTCTTTGAAGTGACTTGATGGTCTGGGCTTCTGTTCCCATCAGGAAATACTGGTCTCCTAGAGTTTGGGAGTAAGAGGAGCTAACACTTGCTGGCCTGGTAATGATGCAGTGGGGAGCATCCTCTGGAGTAGATGTTCAACAGGAAGTCATATCATATATTTTACAGATGCTGTACTGGCTGAGGAGAGTGCTCTACAGTCACTCACTGTGCTTCTTGTTCAGTGGTGTGGGACATCCAGGTCCTGTGTCAAGTAGCTTTACTGCAGAGTTCAGTATAATTCACAATGACATACTCCCTAATCTGTCTCCATTCCTATCAGACTCTCTCGACTGATGGATTTCTTTTGGCAATCCTTCTCTTTTCATGCCTTTCCTTCATGCCTTGTCGTTAGAAAGCTGTGTCTACAATTTCAAGGCAAAGAATGATCTTGTATTTCTATTTCAATAGGCAGATGTGATTAAGAATTATCTTTTTTTCATCAGACAGGGACTTACTCTATTACATAGGCTAGCCTTGTATTGGTTGTAATCTTCCTGCCTTAGTTTCTCCAGTGGCATGAGTAAGCATATCCACCTAAAACCCTATTCTGCTTTATGCCTATTCTTCAAACAAAACAGAGGCTAAGTCCCTGAAAGCCAATTTCTTAAGCTGCATTCTACTGTTTCCTATGCTTATGGTGATGAGATTCCTAGAGGGAAATTCCTGAGCTATACAGCAAACACATGGAACACGGTATCTCTCACTTAGGTACTTTTCTTTGGGAACTCCAAGGATAAATTAGTCATAAAATATAAACCCAGCTCCATGCGTAAATGCACATGCAGATCCACACACCCTCCAACTCAGGAGACAACAAACTCTTTACTGGTAAGAAAAGGTATTATTGGAGGAGAAACTGCCCAGGGACAGGTCATCCACCCCCTGGTTCAAAGACTCAGAATCCTGCCTTTAGATAGATCAACCTATAGAAACTTTCCCCCAGGCTCCCTGGAGGGTCAAGCTCTGTAGCCTCTGTGAAAAATGCTGTGGAAGTCCCCAGAAAACTTGTTGCTAAAGGACAAGTCTTCCTTAAACGCAGTTACAGGGGAGATATTGTTTCCAATACTAGAGCTAGGATAAATCTTTGTCTCTTGGTATAATTACTATACTTCCCTTTTTAATCCCAGAGAGAAATAAATACCTGCTTTGATCTTGCTCTGTATAGAAAATAAAAACAAAGTAACTTTTAAAATTATCCTGACTCTTTAAGCTTGTTATATTTATATTCTGTCTTCCCTGGTCTTCAAGGTCTATTTTTAAGCTTAATATTTTATCATAATATGTGTTTTAAATTCACGGTCACTTCAGTCTATCATAAAAAAAATATAAGGCCATACCAGGATAAATAACAAATCTCAAATGGTTCAAAAGATCAGGTTCCAAAGCAGCCCAGCCCTTGGTCTTAGTCATTGTCATTAGAGCTCTGCTCAAATGTCCACGCCAAAGGGCAAAATGAGCACAGTACAAGATGTTGTCTCCAGGTACAGCCACACCTGTGGTTCCCAGATTCCACTCATCCCATTCAGTAAAGAGAACCCAGGGTAACCACACAAGAGCATGGAACCATGGGCGATCTCTCCTAACTTCTCTTCCCTCTCTCTTTGACAATTCCCAATACTAAACCAACTCTCCCCTCCATATGGTTACTTTTATTTAGCTGCTCAAGAAGAGCCTAGGAATTAGAGTAGGAACTTTAAAACAGCCTTCAAATAGGTGAAAATGCTGCCCACAAATGCTATTTGCCTAGACCAACCTTTGGCTCCAAGCTCTCTACATGGGACAGATTGACTGTGTGAGGGAATGGAGAGCTATTCAAACACTGCTACAGTCTACCTAAACATTCTACTCCAATACTTTCCATGGAGAACAAAGAGATTTGTTATGGTATGAATGAGAATGGCCCCCATAAGATCAGATGCTTGGATGCTTGGTTCCCAGTTAGTAGAACTGGTTGGGAATGATTTGGAGATGTGACCTTGTTGGAGGAGGTGTGATCTTGTTGAAGTAGGTGTGAACTGGGAGTGGGCTTTGCGGTTTCAAAAGCATATACCAAACCTAGTATCTCCTTCTCTGTCTGTCTCTTTGTCTCTCTTTGTCTCCCTTTAACTCCCTTCTGCCTGCTACTTGTGAATCAGAATGCACACTCTCAGATACTGTTCACTGATACTGATACAGATACAGACTATGCCTGTCTGCTTTTCTGCCATGATGGTCATGTACTAACCCTCTAGAACTATAAATAAGCCCCAAATTAAAAGCTTCCTTCTATAAGAGTTGCCTTGGTCATGGTGTCTCTTCACCACAGTAGAACCATAACTAAGGCAAAATATTAAATAAACACTTAATGAAAATCTCACTCTGCTAAAAGAATTCAAAGATCTACAGAAACCAGAATACTTTTAAGACAGGTTATATCTATACATCAACAGACAGTTTCTTTTTTTTTAATTACACAAACAATTACGTGAAAAAAAATATTTTGTTTTTACCTCAATAAAGCCATCAAAAATATTAGTTCTCCATGCAAGGCCAACTTTTCCAATGAGAGGTAGGTGTTCTCTGTTATTTTTTAAACTTATCGCCTGGAACTTCACATATCCATTCTCAATGTACTCTGAAATGATTTAAGGTTAGTTTAATTATATTTCAATGCAGGACAAAAAAAGAATCTTCAGTCAGGCTACTCCCAGAGGGATGCCACATATTGCAAAGTTCTACTTACTGACAACACAGTATATTCTATCATGAGGCCCAAGTTGTGAACCTTTGTCCCAGAGACTGGAAAATGGGTGTGGGTTCTAGGGAAATTGTCAAATGAACCAGAAGATGGCTGAGGAGACAGTTAAGTACCATGGGACCCTTATTTGGATTTGAGTTTTATACACACACACACACACACACACACACACACACACACACACACACACCACTTGGCAACCTAGTTGTTTTCCCTGCACAAACTTTGCACACACTCCCCTGTCCAAACAATGCATCCAGCAACCTCAAAACCCTCTCAGCCATTTAGCCCATACATTGCTGCCCATACTCTAAATAATACTATATTTCCCCATCCTGGTAAAAATCACATTTGAACAGTTCCTATTCAAGTGTACTCCCAATGCATCCAGGAATAAAGACCAGAAAGGTCAATCCAGCCTGAACTGCTTTTAGATTCATGCACAATAAGACAAAATTATGTCCTTTAGTAACTTCTTAGGGTGAACATAAAATCATTGTGTGGATAATGAATGTATGAACTATCAATAAAAACAGAAAACCACTCTCACTACACTCACTATACAGACTATTAACATCTGCAGCTGTATGGATCAAGCCAGAGCATAAGAACCAGGACACCATAGAGAACAGGAAAACACTAGAAGCAAAAAGCAGAAACTGTGAGCCTATTTATACAATGCACTAAATATGAAACCAATTTGTGGTGGGGCAATAAAAAGAGTCTCTGACAGAAAAGAAATAAATCACAGAACAGAAGCCACTGTGAGCAGCTATGTCAGCCTCACCCTGTATTAGCCACACTTGCCGTGCAGCTGTGATTGATGGGCCCCAACAATTTAATCTTTCAGAACTTCAGCATTTACCTGTATGGATGTCAGAACTCTGCAATCTACCTTTGCCTTTCCTTTCTAAGCCTCTACTGCACCCTGGCATTTCATTACATGCAAGGTCTTTTGCATTCCAAGATCTGTCTTGTCAAAACCAACACTCTTTAGAAGTAAAAGGTTATGTCTTCGGTGGCATATTGACAACATATTAATGACACATTTTCACCTATAATTAAGGACATATTTCTGCTTCAGAAATAAATGGAACATAAAAAAAGGTGAAATACAGCCGGGCGGTCGAGGCGCACACCTTTAATCCCAGCACTTGGGAGGCAGAGGCAGGTGGATTTCTGACTTTGAGGCCAGCCTGGTCTACAGAGTGAGTTCCAGGACAGCCAGGGCTACACAGAGAAACCCTGTCTTGAAAAACCAAAAAAAGGTGGAATATAAAGAGGGTGGAAGGATCAATTTATTGGTAATTGACTTTTCTAATGAACACAAGAAGCAAAAGGTCAAAGTAGATTAGATGGACTCTAGGCAGGAATCACAGGAGTTGCTCAATAAGAGGAAACGAACTCAAGATTTCACCCAAGAACCAAACTTAGTAACACAGAACCACATAGAAACAGTAATCGTAAACACCTCTCACAGAATAAACTCAAAGCTAGTTGGCATGTAATATTAACCAGTGTTGACCAGGCCACACATACTAGAAAGGAGCAATCAATAACACAATTGTATAATCAATGGTCCTAATGATCAAACAAACTTGGTCAGAACGATGTCTTCAAGAAAGAGTATCTTTAGCATGCCTTGCTCCCTATTAGGTGTCTAACATAAACACCCCAAGGCATATGCATGGTTTTTCTACACTTTTTTCCCTTCTTAGCAAATTATTGACACCTTTATTATTTTCCAAACCCCCTAAAGAAACTTAAATACCTAAGCTCAGTTAGAGATGGTAAAATCTGAAGACAGGTCTCCAGACACAGTAGGGTCAGGAATGGTCCCGCCTGGTCCTTTTTGTTACAAGTAAGGCTATACCACAGAATATACTAAAAGAACAACCTCCACTCTCTGTACCAGCTGGCACAGTGACATGACAGTGTCAGTCAAACCTGCTGACATCTTTTGAGTCAATATGTGATCTCTACATATGTCCTATAAACTGGGCCTACACAGAAAGATACATACACATGCAACAGGACAATCAACTGCAGGTTAAAGAGAAAATAAATGTACTTACCATTGGTTAATTCAATAGGGTCTGGAGATTGCTTTTTTAAATTGCTACACCTAAGGGTTCCAGCTAACATTTCCCTACCTCTCCAGTTCTATTTTCCATGGCTTTGGTCCAATTCCATATCAATCAAGCCCAGTCCACCTGAGTATAATTTATTTTTCTAGACAAGTTTTCCCTCAGAAGGTTAGGGGAAAATACACAGGTAGTTTGGACTCCTGTTCTTGCTTAGGATACTCTTATATTCACAACTGCGACAAGTCAAGATGGTGGGGCAGCAGGGTAAGAGAAGCAGCACTTGGCTATCGAGGATCCACTTCATGTGGCTCTACACTGAGTCAGGGTGAATTCAGGACAGAGCCAAAGAGACGGACTGAGAAATGTAAAAGGAACCTCAGACATAGGACCTGACAGCCAGGGAAGAAAGCTAACTAGGAATGAGACTCACCATGACAAATCAGGGCAGGAGACATGCCGGCCAGACACATCCTGTCCCATGACAGACATCAATGGGCCTGCATCAAAGCACACTTGAACTAAGATGTACCTCCGAATCTCTTCAACAGTATTAAATGATTTTGTCAAGCTATGTTAGCTTTTGTAGCTTTTAATAAAATTTAAAAATTTTTAATACAAAGAAAATTACCTGGCACAGAAGTTGGCATTTTTCTTCTAAAATAATTTTTGACACGGAAAGCAAAGTAAAATTTTTAAGTAGAAAGGGAAGTCATAGGGAAGCTGATTTGAGGCAATGAAAGAGACAAGAAAAAAATGGCTAAATAAAGGTCTCAAGCAGGCAAGAGTGGCTATATATAGGAGAAAAAATTGGAAAGTTCATTTTAGAAAGAAGTGGGACATCTTTTCCTCTGAAACAGGAAAGGCAGGACTGAGAAAGGCTGTGACAGACAAGTGAAGGTGTGCTGGCCAAGGAGTGCAGGAAGCTCAGCAGAAGGGGATGGGAGTCAGTGCGGGTGAGGGAGATGCTGGATCCTCTAGGAAAACCTTATTCAAAACATAAAGGGCAACTAGGAACTGATTGAAAGATTTCTAATAGCAAGAAGGTACACCATCAGCATCACAGTCCTGGGTGAGAGACTGACAAGGCCAATGCAACAGGGAAAACATGAGCAACAAAGAAAGGTCTCTGTCATGTCTAGACAGGTATGTCACTGTGCTAAGTATCCAAGAAATTTCAGCTAGAAAAGACCAAAGAGCCAGAAAGAGCAGATACCCAAATAATGTATTAGCACAGAAAAAGTGGGACCACTGACAGTTGAGACGTTTGTAATCCAAGGCAAGAGAGGCTATAAACTCAACATACTGGAGATCGACAAACAGCAAGTAAACTCACACCATGGAAAAATTAGAAAACCTATTATTTACAATCTTTACACTTAGGTTCTCTAAATTGTTTTAGGTGAGACATCTCATTTCCATAACTGCCTTACAAAGTATCTTACTATTTAAAATAGCATATTGAAACAAATTTCCTTGACAAAAAATAAAGTTCAAAGAATTCAAGTCACAAGAAAGAGTAAATGAAAAGCTGCGGTTAAATCTGGATCAGCAACTAAAGCCAGCATCATACGTGGCAGGCAGGTCCCATAAAGGGATACAGTTTCTGTAGTCCCAAAGGACCAGACTGAATGCTCTCTTGTGGCCATTTTGAGAATAGTAATTTTACAACAGGCCATACAAACTATAGACCTGTGCTCAATAGCTAGGCTCTGTCTCCTCTGAGTAAGCCCTGACATAAGCAGCAATCACTGCAAAGCTTAGATCTCATTCGTATTAGAAATACAGAACAGACAAATGTGCTATGTACTCCTAATGAAGATGCCATAGAGCAGTGCCTGCTCTAAGCTTTCTAAACAATCACCACCCAGAAAGGACAACACTGTTTCAGGTACCTCACGTGTCATGATAAATGCTTACTGAGTACAACCTGACCTAGAAACTTAGCAAGCAATTAATATCAGGGACAGAAGGAATGAAAAAGACATCTATTTTTAGAATCATAGCCACAAAAATAAGATAATATGATATATGCACAATATCTACAAAGGAAAAACACTTCAAAAGAATTCACTCTCAGCTGTTGTAGAGTCTACTCTTGGTACAAGGAAAACAGAGAATTTGTAACTTTAATAACCTCCTTGAATTCTCTGAAGTTGTCTGTGGTGTCTTATAGACTAAGCCCAAAATGCTTAACATAGTGTTTTAATAAAAAGCATGTCACAATATCTATGTAGATACTTAACAAACCTAGTAAGTAGAAAAGGGAAACACTATCCCAAAGAGCTTATTCATAACAGCAACACAAAAATAAAATGTTCACAAGTAGAGAAAATCAGTGGATCAATATAAAAATGTTTTCCAGTGAGGTAGTGTGATGAATTGTGGCATCTGGAATGAGGTAAAATGCAGTGAGCTGGGCACTCTTGTGAAGGATTTTTTTATCCGACTATCCACAGCAGGATGACCCATCCTACTTAAATCTAAGTGGACTTTGTGCTGAAAACCCAGATAAACAGATGACAACAGTTCTCAACCTGTGGGTTGGGACCCCTTTAGGGAGGTCTAAAGACTCTGGTCTTCCACCAGAGTCACCTTAAACCATTGAAAGAACAGGTGTTAATATTACAATTCAGAACAGCAGAAAAATTACAGTTGTAAAGCAGCAATGAAAATAATTTTATGGTTGGGGTCACCACCACATGAGGAACATGTATTAGGAAGGTTGAGAACCACTGTTGCTATGGCATTCCTTTTGTTATTGATTTTCCAGGATTCCAACACAGACTGAGGACCAGCAGCTCTCCAGGAATTCTCTAGGCCTTCACCTCCAGGTTACAATTACTGCAACATTCAGCTTTATGGTCTGAACTACCAGATTCTCAGACTCTCCAATGTGAAACAACTACTGCTGGACTTCCCATAGAACATCTGCAAACCAATATAATGAATACCCTTTATTGTGTTTCTATATCCATTCTATTCATTCTGTTCCTTTAGAGAAGCTTAATAGAGATTATACAGTAAAACCTAAATAAAGAAATATGTGTAAAATCTAAATAAAAACAAAGTATATTTGAACTGGGAATACACATACTATACTAAGCAATGGAGTGCTTGCCAGGTATGGATCCAATCTTAATAAAATCTTAACTCCTTCTAGATTAATGTACAAATTCAACAGATCTCTGATAAAATTCTGCAAAATATTTGGTAATCTGACCAATGAGTAAATAGGTAATAATAAGTGCCTATTTTTAAGTAGGGTAGGGGACATACATTTTCATAACACAATAAATAAATGAACTACTGCTTCCCTGCCGGAGGCAATCACCCTGAGAGGCAGGGTGACTACTGAAGAGAAGCAATTATTCAATAGTAAATAAGGCTAGTGTATGTCTTAATTAGAATGTCAGATATTCTATAAAAAAAAACTTTAGAAAAATATTTTAAAACTTTACTTTCAACTGAAAACCTATCTATAGATAATAAACTAGAAGGCAAAAGACAAAATAGAGGAACTATTTGTAACAAATATATGCAAACAAGTCAAAGCATTTAAAATAATAGAATCAAACCCAGGGAATGAATACCACTGGAGAAGAAACATGAAAACAAACCATCATGGACAAGAAAAATTTGTTATCTCAGGAGCCTTGCCACTTCTTACAGTTAGTATCAGAGGGGAAAAACAACAACAACAACAATTCTCCCAGTAGGAAAATAGCCAAAGTTTTAGCATAGCTCAATCTGTCCAGGGCAAAGAATAGATCAACTACAGCCTCCTTGAGATCCGAATAGTTGATGGAGAAGAACTAAGAGGCACAGGTGAAATTCATAGTATAGAAACACAGCTTACTAAAGAACTGAGATGTTACCAAAGGAGAAGAAGTGTGTGTGCACGCACACTCACACACACAGACAATACTAAGTGCCTACTTTTTATGGTTTTCTTTTAATCTAATGCAGTTAGAAAAAGGAAACGGTGTGGGGAAGGGAGAGAAAGAGAGATCATAAATATCTAACAATCCTCAATGTATAATTACTGAACAAAACAGCACCAAATATGTAAGCAAACACAACAGACTTTCAAGGAGAGGTGTGCAGATCTACTGATAGAACTGGAGACTTTGACATCTCTCTATCAGAAGCAGACACACCAGCAGCCAGAAAATCACAAGGACACACTTAACCTCAATAACAGCATTAACTGCCTAGCATCAATGGGCACTTATAGATTACATAAGCTAAAAACAGCAGAGTACAGTTTTGTTTTTGTTTTTTTTAACCTCAAGCTCACATGGAACACTCACCAAGAAACACTGTACTGTAGGAGGGCCATAAAACCATAAACCAAAGTTTAGCAAGTGTAGATGACTCTAAATCATATGGTGGCTGCTACTAAATAACAATGGAATTACAGCAGAAGAGAGTACAATAATGTCAGCTGGACATTGTCAGCATCTCATGGTGATTAAACAAACTTCTAACTAATATGAAGATCAGATAATAAATGTCAAGAGAAATTTTTAAATATTTTAAATTAAATTATACAAGTCTATTAATTTGTCTCAATGCTGTGACAAAATACCTCACAGAAACAAGCTATAAAATAGAAAGGCTCCATCTGGCTCCTGATTTAATAAATTTCATGATTTCTAGGATCGACATGAAAAGGGAGGTTCAGCCAGTAGAGAAGAGCGGCTCACTATCTGAAAACTGAAAACAATTTCATTTTCTATGTGCTTTTAGGAAGCCACAAAAGAGTGGGTTAATTCCAAAATAAACCACAGAAAAGAAATAATAAAAATTAGAATAAGAATCAGTGAAATCACTAAAAGAACAAAGAAACCAAAGGGAGTCATTAAAAAATAAAATCAGTAAATAAAATCTAACCAAACAAAGAAAATGAGAGGGAACACAGACTATATGATTATCAGATATGAAAAATGAGACATGAGTACCAACTTGAAGAAACACAGAAAGAGTAGTAAAAGAAACTGAACAGCCGGGCGGTGGTGGCGCACGCCTTTAATCCCAGCACTTGGGAGGCAGAGGCAGGTGGATTTCTGAGTTCGAGAGTTCGAGGCTAGCCTGGTCTACAGAGTGAGTTCCAGGAACTCACGGAACGGAAAAAAGAAAAAGAAAAAAAACAGAAACTCATAAACTAGGTAGAATGGTTCAATCTCTGAAATATCATCCACCACATTTTCTATGAGAAGTTAAGACTATTCCTACCAAAGGACCTGACCCAACCAATAATTAACAATCTTCCAAAGAGAAAGCACAGGATCAAATTATTTCACTGGAAAATATGTAAGAAATTAAACCAATTTTCTAAAACGTTCTTCCAAAAGACAAAAAAAAAAGTTAACAGTTGAAATGTGTTCTAACTCTCTGTTCATGAGACCAATAACAGCACCTATGAACACAGATGGGAAACTGTGAGAAAGTATCACATATAAACTTTAATGACAAAAAAACAGAAAGTATATAGTATGACCACATGAAAATCATCCCAAGTACTCAAGGTTGGTTCAACATTAGAACACAGAATAAAATCTACATATCAATAGGCCAATAAAGAAAACTAACACAATCATATCAACAAAGAAAGACATATCATATCAACCATTCATGATTAAAAGAAACTCTGAATGGCTAAGAGGAGAAAGGAATTTCCTTAACTGATAAAGACAAGTTATTTTTACAGTGGTAGCTAACATCACACTTAAAGTGAGAAACTCAAGCATTCCCACTAAGGTCTGATAAAAGGTAGGGAGTCTTCTCACTGAAAACTTAAGGACTGTGCTGGAGTCTGGGATAACAATAAGACAAAGAAAGGAAACATTAAATACACTGGAGTCTACCAATGTAATGAATATCTGAAACAATGGTTTAAGAAGAAAAGGGATTCATTTTGACTAATAATGTTGAAGGTTCTAGTTCATAATCAGTTGGCCCCTCTGCGCTGGCACCCATGGGAAGATAGTGCATCCTTACAGCCCATAGTTCAGCAAAACTGCTCACCTCATGACCAGAAGTGAAAAGGGGGACAGACGACTATCCCATTACACTAAGGACATGTCTACAGTGGATGCCAGACCTCCTACTGAATCCCCTTTTTAAAGTTTATATCATGTTCTACAGCAAAAGCCAAATCAAGCTTTTAATACATAGGAACATACCAGATCCAATCTATAGCTAAGGGTACCCTCATTGATGATATCCATGCAGAAGATGCAAACACAAAGAAAAAAACCACCGAATACTGCCAAAGGACTGAGCAACAAGAATCACTTGTCTATGGGGGAATTCAAAGTGCTACAGCCATTCTGGAAGACATTTGGACAACGTCTTTCTTTTTCATTGCCTATGTTTGTTCTCAGACAACTCCATAACTGACTATTATTATTTCACTGTTCAGTGCAGTTTATTCTCACCACCATCCTCCCCATTATCTCCCTCTCTAGTTCTGTCTCCCCTTACTCCTTACAGGCTCCTTTCTCATATTTGTGTCTTTTTGCTTTGTGATCCACTAAGTTTAACCTGGACCAGACATGTCTCTACAGATTTGGAACTACTCATTAGAGTCTGCTGGGCTCAGGAGTAGGTAGACAACTGAAAACAATGACTTTCCTCATTCAGAATCCATCAGAAGCCAATAGTTCAGCACGGAGGAGTAGGACCTCAAGCTCCTCAGCATTGTCCACAATTGGCTATTGATCGCAAGGTGTTATACAGGTCCAGTACAGGCAATCATAACTGCTATGAGAAGTTTACAGTAGCAATCATTCCCTGGAGAGTGCATCTCAGTATTTCTCCTATCTTCTGTTCTTACATTCTTTCACTTTCTGTCCTACAATACCAGCCATAGAGACAATGGTATCAAAGTCTTGTTTCAGGCTGAGCACTCAACTGTCACTTTCTTTAAACTCCTTGAGCAGGCACAAGCCTCTGCACTCAACACCATTCGCTACAAAGAGAAGCTTTTCTGATTAAAGATAAGAGCAGTATTTATATGAGTATCAGCATAGTTACTTAGAATGTAGTTTAGAAACCATGTCAGTTTATTTAAACAACAGCTTATGATCTCCTCATGCATGTGTCTTTGACTGCCCAATACATGTTCCCTCCTGAGGAACACACCTCAAATCCTAAAGAAGAGCTGTGGATACCTACATAAGTCTTGCCACAATTTCCTGAGTGGGTATATCTTGCCTTGTACTGTTCGCATTATAGCTTGTAAGATTATTGTTGCTTTGTATGCTCCAGCTACCTGAATAGAACCTTCCAAGATAGGCGAAAGCTTCCAGATCAGTTCCAGTTTGATTCTCTACTTCTTGCAACCAAGATCTCTTATCAAGTTGTGGTGGGTAATTAAGAGGAAAAACTTAAGTCTGTATTTTGGGGGTGGGAGGTTTCCAGGGTCTAATGAAAAAGCTACCATCTAAGCAATGCTGTGAGATGAGCTATCTCACGAAGAAGAGAGGAAGAAGGAAACGCTTACTTATTCCTAACTGACAGTGTGTGCATTGATGGCTCCATCTGTGTGTCATTCTGTGCAAAGTCTGTGCTGAAAACACAAACAATGGAGACAGTAAAAGGAGTAGTGATTGCCAGACACTGTGGAAAGGCAAGGAGCAAAAGGCAGAACACATTAGACTTTTAAGTAATAAAACGTCTCTGGATAATACTTAACAGCAGATGCGCACCATTGAAACTTGCCTAAACCATAAAACACATAACGAAAGTGACTCTATTCTAGACTGCGGTCTTTGGGCAATAATACCATGTTGATGTATGGTCATCGGTCATAGCTAATCTCTGGTGAGGCATACTTGGGAAGCAGAAGTTACCAGTATGAGGTAGTTCTGTATTATCTTCTTCTCAGTTTTACTACAGACCTAAAAAATGCTCTAAAAAGTAAAGCATCCTTTCTTAAAAATCAAAGGCTGGGACACCATACTTTGCTATTAAAATCACTTCTCTCTGCTTTCCCCTATCTACTCCTCTCAATACTGATAAAAGACTACACTATACCATACTGTGCAAAACCTTTTTCCTTCTGCTTCTGAAAATTGGTAATAATTAGCTTGATATGAAGATCAAATAAGTATACATTCCTTTATCCTCTGCATTGCTGATCAGGCCCTTTGGCAAGCTCAATTTACACTTCAAAGACACAACTGGACTATTTCCTCTGTTCACCAGGCTGTACCATAACCTAATCAAAATGTTAATGGACAGTTGTGCAGAAAAGAACTAAGACAGCAGGTCGAAGTCCTGCAGTATTGACTCACAAGGTCTGCTCAGATGAGAGCCTTTGAATGTCCAGGAGAGTCTCTCCACTTAGCTGATAAGGCAGCTGTTCACTGTGCCTAACACTTGTGCCATGATGCTGGGCACTTGTTTCCTTGTAGGATCTGGAAATACAGTAGTACTAGGTCACAGTACTACCTAGGTCACATAGACCCACATACCAGCTCTTCAAGGTTCTGAGGGAACCAGGTACACCTACATGGTAACAGCAAAGACTCTAAGCACTGGATGGTTTCCACTGAACTTCATCCAATATACCTTCCCTCTTTGCTGACTGTATCCACTAATACATCGATATCCCAAGTACTGTGGATTGTCCTACTGAGTCGATGATCTTAGGACTAGTCATATCTATTCGAATTTTTTGACATGTTGAACATGTGTTTATTTGCATTTTCAACAAAAAAAGAAATAAAATAAATTGCACACAGAAAAACCCATAGATACCTTTATAAACTCACCTCTAGTATTAACAAATTATTCTGGAAGCAGTTCCTGTCCTACTATCCCTCTTCCTCTCTTACCCTCTCATTGAATTCAGACAACGAATACCTCCTCACTTAATCTTCCCTTGTGCTTAATTTTAAAGAGAATACACAAATAGTCAATTATGTGCAGGTTTAAGGATCATAAGTTTTTCTTTGAAAAGAGATTATATAATATAATCCTTTTTTAAAAACTTTTACTATAGGCATGACTTGTTAAAGTAGCAAAACTCATAAAATCTGAAAGAAAGTGTTGCTGGGGAAATGGCTCAGTGCCTTAGTCCAGATCCCCAGAATCCAAAAAATAAACAACAACCAAAACAAATGCCAACAAGAGCAGCATGCATGGAGAATGGTCTCCTGGGGTTTTCTGGCCAGTCAGTCTAGTCAACCATGAGTACTAGGTTCAATGAGAGACTGTCTCAAAATATAAGGTAGAGAAGAAAAAAAAAAAAAACCCCACTCAGCATTGCCCTCTGCCCTCCACAAGCACATACATACCTTCAAAAAAAAGACAACTTTCCAGCTCCTTAGATGACTATGAGTGAGCTCCATGGGAAAACAGTCAAACCAAAAAAAAAAAAAAAAGAATAAATGTCCAATATCATGGTGGCTGCAAGTTGAGCTGACAGGTAGAAAAGCCAGTCTCCAACAGTGTCTTAGGATGGAGAATACTGTCTAGACACCTAAGCACATGAAATCAGAGGACTTAAGTGTCTTCCAACCTTGCAAAACAGAAGATGTACACATCTGAAAGGGCAGTGAAGCCATCAGAGCAGGACTTGTTGCTCCCAGCTGCAAGTTGGACTCACAGGAGAAACAGGAAGTCAAAGCCCATCAGCATCCGCTCACCTCTCAGAGTGGGTGACGGTGGCAAAGCTAATTATGGGCTATCTGTAGGCTGATCTATGAGAAGTAAGGCAATGCCTTACCCCAGAACAGTCAGCACTGAGCCAGCTACACAGTTATCCTCACCTGCCATGATGCAAAAATCTAACTCAGGCATCAGGAGCACTGACTACAGACTTCTGTACTTTCTTAATAGAAAGTACTGAAAAATAAAAGATTTCAAAGGGCCTTTTAGCAAAGTACATGAAGTGAGTTACAAAGAGAAAATGTTGTGACAAGAAGTAGGCTGCATCAGAGTGTGAGACCTTATTCTGAATATATCCTTAGAGCTTTTTTCCTCTGAAAACGAATAGATAATAAACTTTCTGAGGTTTGTATTCCTATATATGCAACTCTAGAGACCCCTTTTGCCAGTAAGGCAAACTATTCTACACAACCTCCTCTATACCAAACCCTCAAGAAATAATATACTTTACAGGATGAAGACACACCCAGATAAAAAGATATACCACATTCCATTTAGTTAAAATATGTGATAACTGTTTTCTGTAAATAAAGGTTAAATGGTTTCAAATAATTTGACTATTTTGAACAGTAATGAACAGTGGTATTTCTCCACTCCCCTGGGTTTCCATCTCTTCTGTGACACCATACTTCCTCAGTGACAGGAGCAGAGCAGCTACTGTATGCTAACCAGACCCATCTCAGTTAGTGTTATCAATTCACAAAAGAAAGAAAAAGATAGAGGAACAATTAACTTAATACAAAAATGGTAGCTGCCTCTGGCAGAAGGAAAAGCAGGTAGCAGTAGCAAGGGTCACACAAGGGCCTCAAATGTCATGGCAACAGTCTATTTCTTAACTTTTGTCCTGGCTCCCTGATTATTATCTTATTATCTAAAGCCTGGACCCACATCATGTATAGAAAAGATTCTAGTAGCTTATCATTAAATTTACAAACCCAATTTTTGCACCCATTCTTCTATCCATTTTTTCTAAAAGGACTTCCTCATTTACATACTTATCTACCTACCCACCTAACTGTCCACTGTGTTGCTGCACATAGAGCCTATGGGCTTAGCCTAGGCAGGCACTCTACCACTGAGCAACATCCTAACCCTCCAAAGATACTCAGATTCAGTTCTGAAAGCTCTACAACTCCCGTTGAGATTTCTAAATAAATAATTGCAATTGATTTGTGGATGAAATTGGTATACACACATGATCGATACTCAAAGACAGACTACCAGAAATGGTCATATGAAATGACCATGCTTGGGCTGTTTGAATTCTGTCCTATTTAACTTCATTCTTCCTTTGCTGAAGTACTCTAGATATTGAACATAGGTGGCCTCAAGTTTCTCCCTTGACCCACATAAAAACTTGCAAGTGCCTCTATTCAGAGAGCTACAGGAACCCCTAATGCCACCCTGAGCACACAGTGTGTCTAAGCACTTGGCTCAGCAAGCTCTGGCCTCACCGTCGAGTGGAAGAATCTTGTCTATTCCTGTGCCTGATTCATCCTTGAGTCTGACAAGTTGGCCTTGACCCTTTGACCCATGCTATCTCACTGAGGCTGTCTCATTAGTGTCAGGCCAAGTTTCTCATGTCTCACTGAGGACAAATGGAGCATAGAGCAACATAAATTCTAGGGACATGATGATAAAACATTTCATCCTTGGTAGGGACAAAGTGTTTTGTTTTTTTTTTTAAATAGGGATAAAGTTCTGTCATCCCAAACTTCAATGACATAGCTTAAATTTACTAAATATACCACATGGTACCAAGAGAGTTTCTCAAAAACTATAAAGGACAGTGCATTTGTACTTGTAAAAATGTTATATACTCTGATGGCAACAGCTCCCTCTGCTGACTCTTGGCAGAATCACGTGAAGAGAGGAAATGCTCTTGAATCTATACAGGAAAGTCCTCTGATCTAAAGCCTTATGAGTGGGAGGATGCAGATACACACACAGCACGCAATCTAGATAAAAGGCAAACTATCTAATTCCACATTTCCTCTCACTAACGTCAGCTCCTGCATGTTGTAACAACCTCATTATTACTGGCAGGGCTTAGTCTCCCTATATGGAGTTAGACTGAATGTTACTGTAACACATCAGCACAACAGACTCCACTTTAACCACACCAAGAAAACCAATAACTTTGGAAAGACAGTTACAGACAAACAAATACCTCTCCCTTCCTCTCTCTCTCTCCCCCATCTCCCTCACTTCTCATACACACACACACACACACACACACACACACACACACACTCAGGGGCGGGGTGGGGGGGTGGCAGGCGGACGGAAAGAACCCTAAACTGAATGCTATTAAAATGTAAGCACATATCAATGGTTATGTAGCCAGGTGCTTGGTCTCCTGGGATGATGCAGGCTCAGGTGCAGATGGGAACTTCACCTCTGCACCTGTGCACACATGTGGTAGCCTTGTGGAATAGGAGAGGTGACTAGCTAATAACTGTGGATCCCACATCAGGAACACAGGAGAAGTAAGAGGTTCTAGCTCATAATGTCAAGTACAGCAGCTAGAGTAAGTACTCATAAATGCATCTCATCACTAGCAACTCCAGCACAATCAGGGCATATCTCAGGTATAGCCAATGCATGAATGAGAAATCTATTATGTATTTTTTATAATAATGGAAAGTGGGAGCCCTCTTCTCTGCAACTCGGAGTATTCCTCCAGACAGCCCTAGTACCTAGTTGACTGAGGCCTAATCAGCAGTAGCCATATGAATTGTACATAAATATATGTATACAGACACACATACAGAAGGAGATAAGGGTAAGAAATAGGAAATAAGAAAAAAGAATTATGCCGGGTGGTGGTGGCGCATGCCTTTAGTCCTAGCACTTGGGAGGCAGAGGCAGGTGGATTTCTGAGTTCGAGGCCAGCCTGGTCTACAGAGTGAGTTCCAGGACAGCCAGAGCTATACAGAGGAAACCCTGCCTTGAAAAACAAAAACAAAAACAAAAAAACAAAAAAAAACAAAAAAAAAGAAAAAGAAAAAAAGAAAGAAAAAGAAAAAAGAATAAACGTAGATTCTGCATACAGGCAATTCTGGACCTCTCTATATTTAAACAATGTCAAACTATTTCACATTTTTAAAGCTGTAAAAATTTAAAATGCAATTAATGTTATAGAAGCAAATCCTACAGAATGACTGATAATCTGTATAAGCCATGACCAATCACAAATAGAAATCATGCCTGATGTTTCCCTTGCCGTGAAGAAGTGAGGGGATGAAACAGAAACACGGGGGCTACATGCAGATTGTTAAGAACTGGTATGTGTAGTGAAGCACTTTACTGTGGGCACAGACACAAAACAGCTAGGCACTGATGACTCATGGGGCTGCCTCCTTCCAAAGAACAAGATAGATGTGAAGCAGTTACCAGGTTCTACCCATTTGTGTGCTGTGAGAGAAAAGAGAATGAGAAAGGCAGGGCACAACCAGAGTGGCTGCACGGGACCTGCACGGCTGCCTGAGAAGCAGGCTTGATGGCATTGGGGGGCCTTCCTGGACTCTGAGAGGCAGGGAAGCAGAGTTTTCCTCTGTTTCCAGAATGCTCCTGGAACCCTTGTCATCCTATTGCTGTGGCCCAGCATTGCCACTCAACTGCAGCAGCATCCTCTTCAGCAGCAAATCATTCCTCTTCCTCCTGAGCTAAGAGAAGCACAAGACCTGCCACCAGAGATGCTGTCCAATGAGCCTGAGAGTCCCTGAGATGAGGAAGCACAGACAGATTACAGTAACAGGCCATGATTTCTCAAAAGCCCTTCAGCAGTGTGGCCTTCAGGAGCCAGCACTAATTCGACATACACATATAAACACTTACAGAAAGAGGTAAGGACAACACAAATGAAGAAAGGGGATCTTAAATAATCACACATGTGTACACATACTGAACACAGTGCCCAAACTGATGTTCTAGGAGATAGTCAGGCACAAAATGAAAACACATAGCATCAAGGAGAGCTTTTAACATATTCTTAACTGGTAAAACTGAGTAATATAACTTAGGGAGCCTATGGTTCCAGACATGGCACGTCAGGCTAGCACAGCTGACAGTGAGGTAAGCCTAAGAGTGGCTGTGTAGAGCTCTGCAGTGGTTATAGTACTGCTAGAGCAGGGTGCGGGAACAGAGCACACAGAAGACAGAAGAGGATGCTGCCAGAGAAGGGACAGTGGTAGTACTGGGATCAGGCAGGAAAGGCCCTTCGGACCTATAGATCACAGTATTGGTCACAAGGTTCAAATGGAAGGAGACCCTAGGGACCACACAATCCACTGTATCCCCTCACAAGGTCCCAGTCTCAATCACTCATCACCACACAAGCACTGGATAGGCTGAATGCCGCAGGAGAGGGGAGGACTGGTTGGGAAGGGCAGGGAGCACCTGCCACAAGATGCGAAGTCCTCTGCCAGCACTATCAGCACCAGACAAAGACATTTGTACCCAAGTGTGGATTAGAGTATGGAGGGGTATACCTGAATTCCAGTGGTAAGATTTTTAAGTGCATAGCCTCCTGTGACAGAATAAAGCTAAATACAGATATCAAGTGAGGCTCAGTAAAAGGCAGAATTGTCCAAATACGAGCAGCTGCTCTGGAGCAGACACATGCAAGGGATGTCTGTGCCCTGAAAACTACCACCCAGAGCAGACACACACAGCAGCTTCCCACCTCAGAGATTATCAAATTGGAATCAAAAATAAACAGCACATGATTATGATCATCCCAGTAGACACAAAACCAATATAGTACTCAAAGTATTAGCTACAATAATAAGGGAAGAAATAAAACGGATTCAAATACAAAAAAAAGGTGGGGGGGAGAGAGTTAATGTATCTCCTTTGCAGATGATTATATAAGAAACCCTAAAGACTCTACCAAAGAAGTCTCAGAGCTGATAAACTTTCAGCAAAGCAGCAGATAGTAAAATTAACACCCAAAACTCAATGACCTTCCTACAGACCAACGACAAACATACTATCAAATCAGAGAAAAAATAATACAACAGCCACCTTGTGTGAGTTAGTTTTGTTTGTCATTTTCTACACTAAAATGAAACAGTCTGATTTGGACAAGAATCATTAGTAGATATCAAGCTATCTTCCACCAGATGGAAGAGGACTTTGGGAAATTATGTTTGAAAAAGCATGCCTTCACAGTGATGAAGTACTTCACAGTGATGACACTCCTAGACAAATGATGAAATCCAGCATTACTGATAGGAAAGGCTTGACATAGCATATCTTATGCTATGATGCAAATGTTCCCTATAAAATATACTCACCAACAATGTTAAACTTCCACCCAAGCAGAGCTACCCTAGACTTCGAGAAGAGAACCTTGACCTCATGAAGGCTGGATGCCCCAGGGGGTGGGAATTTTGAGGGTGGGGAGGTGGGAGTGGGGGGGTGTAGATAGAGGTTACATCCACAGAGAAGAAGGAGGAGGGGCGAGGGGATTGGGGGTTCCGAGGGGGTGGTGGGGGATGGGGTAAGGGGACAACATAGGAAATGTAAATAAATCATCCAATAAAAAAAGAAAAAAAGGGAAAAAAATTACATTGGTTATTTCCACAAATAAAAAAAAAAAGTGATTATATTAAGTACAGTCTTAGGGGTTTAACCCTTGGTATTTATGATCCTAAGAGTACAATTAAATACTCTCTTTTTAGTGAAAAAAAAAAAAAAAAAAGAATTCATAAAACACTCCCAAAAGTAAACAAGCGGGTGGACCAGAATGGGACATGCACTCTGAGCTTGAGTTTCCCCAGCCCTTTTCTTAGGTTTGAAAATGGGGCAAAAGGCAAATGCTGAGGCAGTGCAAATGAGAAAAACTGGTTTCTTTTTAGTCTCACTCTGTATAGCTGTGACATTCACCCTGTGACCACATTTACCAAATTCCTGGGAAAAGGGAAGATTTGGAAATAAGAAAAACATATCATCAGAAAAGATGAGCCAAGCCTCCCTCTAGAGGATAGAGAGAGAGTGAAGAGGGTAAAGAGACTGTCTGGTTACTTCACAAGTCCTATGCAAAGAGAAGGGCCAGGGAACACAGCAGGGCTGGCAGATTACAAACTGACCTCCTGGAAGGATAACTCTTAACTTGGATACAAAGAGATTATAATTTCTCTTCTCTACAACCCACTAACTTCAGAAAGGAACCAGCTGACTTAGGCTTACCTCTCCTGGAGAAGAGACTGCGGAAGGTGCTGCACAGGTAGAAAATCCCACCGCCATGCATGTCGATGTGCAGCTGATAGCCTTGCAGTCCATACTCCGGGCTGTCATCCAAAAACGGACTGTGGGGAGGCAGCGTATAGGGACTGAAAGGCAAAATAAAATAAATGCACACAAATCTGTCAAAACCACAGATAAAGTATTTGGCTAGAAAATACTACTAAAAATTATCATCTATTCAAAACACTACCTCCCACAATTATAGGAATCCCAATAATCTTCATATCATGAACTCAAAAGAACTGTTGTCCTCACCAACTTCTTGGCACATAGACAAGAGTTCCATGGACAGCCAAAAGACCA
This sequence comes from Grammomys surdaster, assembly GCF_004785775.1. Classification (NCBI taxonomy): domain Eukaryota; kingdom Metazoa; phylum Chordata; class Mammalia; order Rodentia; family Muridae; genus Grammomys; species Grammomys surdaster. Next base: position 4,784,495 of record NW_021604634.1, on the reverse strand, counting down.
CCACAGTGACTATGAGACCGACCCTGGGACAGTAGTTCTACAAAGAACACTCTGTGTTTTAAGTGGCCCAAGACAGAGGTACCCAGCAGGAGGTGCATCAACACATATCTACAGGCCAGAGACTCAGGCAAAAACTCCAACTAAAGAACTGAGGGGCTCCAGAGAGGATAGGAACTCCACAGCAAAACCAACAGAGTCAACTAACCTGGACCCTTGAGGATCTCAGGGACTGAACCACCAACTAAAGAGTATGCACAAGCTGGACCTAGGCCTTCCTGCATGTATGTATCAAATGTGCAGCTTGGTCTTCATTGTGGGTCTCAAACAGTTGTAATGGGGGGTGAGGGGAGGGCACTATCCAGAAAGCTGTTGCCTGTATGTGGGATATGTTCTTCTAGCTGGGCTGCCTTGAAGGCCTCAGTGGGAGAGGATGCTCCTAGCCTTGTAGAGCACGACAATGTGCCAGGGTAGGGGAATACTCATGGGGCCTCCTAGCCCCCTCAGAGAAGAAGGGGAGGGGAGATGGGAGAAAGGATTGTGGGAGGGAATGATTGGGATGGGGGCAGTGATTGGGCTGTAAAGTGAACAAGTAAAAATAAACAAACAAACCCAACCAATTGCTTCAGTAAGAAACGCCTCACCATGGAAGGCAACATACTTAAAAACATCCAGGAGCTTTTAAGAGATTAGCAAAAATGACTAAGGCAGGGGCCAAGGAAAAGAGAAAAGCTGTAGCATGTAAAAACATGCTAATATATTAGAAGACACCCACAGAAAGAGGGCCAAAGGTCTGCACATTTTCACAGTTGAAAACTCCACATGAAGTGTGAGAACTTAAGGGATAACAGCCCCATGCTAACAGAACAAATCGCCCCTGCCTGCCTCTATAGATAATATTCTACCAGGAATAAAGTCCTCAGACTAGAATAAATCAAGCAAATGCCTATTCATAAGTAATGTAACTATTTAGCAATGGCTAAGATCATATCTGTTGTCTTGTGTCTACTGGCTATAAAATACTTTTATGGCTAATGAGAGAATACTAAGATGGAACTGACTTCTAATCCTCTATCCCAACCACACAAAAATAAAATTCACCGGCATACAGATACATACAGAGTGGCTGAGCCCAGTGTGCTCCTCTCCACGAGCTGATGGAAATGAAGATTTGCCATGACAAAAGCTAGCCCATCCTCCTTCTGGAAAGTTAAAAACATAATTAACATAAGAAAAGAACATAATTTTCAGTAGCAGTATTTTAATTTTTCACAAGTTCAATGTGGAAATCACAGCTTATCATCTTGAAGATACATGCATTATTACTACTAATTGTTATCATACGTGTTATCATATGACTTACATATAAGAGCTGGACCATCCTTCATTCAATATGCAAAGCATGCAGTTCCAAAAGAACTAATGTCCTAGCACTTGTGAAATAGCAAAATGTTCTATCCTACACAATTATTGCCATGTTATTTATATGAATATATGCCTGTGTTTATATACATATGCACATATGTAGTTTGTATGTGTGTGCATTGCATGCCTGTGTGTGTTTGAGAGAGGGGGAGAATGGTGGAGATGAATTCAAGTTATTTCAACCTCTTTTCAAAGATATGGACAATATTGGTAAGACCCTACAGATGTCTGGTAAATTTCACAAATACTGAGCATTCTGAGATAATGTTTCCCCTAGTTAGCTTCAGCTATCAATTTGATATATTCCAGAATTATCCAAGAGAGTCCCAACTGAGGGACTACCTGGATCTGACTAGCCTGTGAGCCTGTCTGTGGGGCATTTTCTTGGTTGGTAACTGACATAGGAGGAACATTTCTTGACCTGAGTTTCTGAACACTATGCCAGCTAACTGAGCAGAGGCTAGAGAGCGGCAAGCAGCCTCCTCCACAGCTCCTGCCGCCTAGCAACTGCCCTGGCATCCTGCCCTAATGTCCCTCAGTGATGACCGTGATGTGGAAAGGTGAGATGAGACGCTCTCCTCTCCTAAGATGTATTTGGTCCTGGTGGTTATCCAGCCACAGAAATCACATTAGAACAATGTTTCCTTTGTAGATCACTGCATGGTGTGGCAGATGCAGTGGGAATGACTACACCACCAGGTTAAAGGGCAGAAACATGATTACAGAAACACTGACAGCTGTAGCTACCCCTGAATGGTAAGCCTGAAGGTGCCACTCTCCAAGCAAATCAGACCAGTAAGGATGAACTTAAGTCATAAAATGCATAAGCAAAGTGCTGCTTCACCCTCAAGTCACACATGACAAGAGTAAAAAAAGGAAAGAAACGACTACCACAGTCAGATGATGCTTTTCAATGGAAAAGGTGATTCTGTCCGGTCACTCTACACAAGGGTAAACTACTACTCTCAACCAATCTATGAAATGCTCTCATAAGAGCCAAGAGCCAAAGCCACAAAGCTAGATCAGTATGGATGCAGAGGTACACCACACTACCTACTCTGCTGTCCACTGACTGTCCAGAATATAACCCCATGAGAAACATTTCGAATGGCTGGTGAGGGTAGTCTAAGTGACTCCCAAAGCAATAGACTATTGCTGTTGCCTTTTGATGCCTCTCAAAAGTTGAAGGTAAATCCTTATTGCTGAACGGACACACAGCTAGGACACACAGCTCAGATGGACTCAAATGATTTGTACTGGATCTGACCTGAAAGCCTCTTTCCTGTGGTTTAGCTTATGTGGTACCAGAAAATACTATGCAAGCTGCCAATGCAACACCTATAAACCACAACAACGACCAGCACAGTAAGGTATCTGTAAAGGCGCAAACATGTGATGCTCACATGCTGGGTGGCAAGTAGCAGCTGTCTAATTGAACTTAAAGCAGACTCAACAGGAGGGAAATCAACCTAGTACCAGAAACCTAGGCAACTTCCTAGCGTTAGTGAGGTTTTAGACAATAGAAAAGGATCTACTGCTATCACTTTGCTAAAACAGTAATTCCTTACTATATTCTAAATCTTATCCTTAAACCACAATTAGCATAGCTACCACCCCACATCAAGGAAGCCTCTATACAGCAAGTGGTGACAGAAATCCAGAACTGGACACAATCAGGGAGATCAACAGGTTGCTTGAAGTTCAGCCCTAATAGATACATCTACATGACGGATGCCTCCAGCATCTACAGCTCAGAGAACACTGCAGAAGAGGAGGCATAAAGATTCTAAGTCAGAACACCAGTAAGTCTGCTGTCAAACAGTCTTAGAAATGGCTGCATAAACAAGACCAAACAATAACACGACCAACAGAAACAAACACTAACATGGAAGTGGTAGATTGTCCCAGGGTTCCATGCCTAGACAAAGAACTACAGGCAAATAATGAGTACTGAGAGACAGAGAATTATACCTTTCCCAAAGTAGAGCCCCTTAACTGGTTATCCAATAATAAGCCCTAAACTATATACACACAAACAACAGTGAGCTCAGTAGGCTGTATTACATGCTTGTGCATACATATAGACGTGTATATGCAAGGCTAATAATAGGAGGCGTCAGGTTGAGAGTGGCAGGGAGCAAGAGAGGGGCGGGGGAGCAGAGCTGAGAGGGCTGCAGATGAGTGGCAAGGGACAAGTGACAAAATTCCATTTTAATCTAAGAAAGAAACCCAGAAGGATCGAAACTCAGCCTGACCTAGTGAAATAGAAACACACAGACAGAAAGAGTAACTAACTTCTTAAGACACATGACCCTGAAAGGAAGAGTATGTCCCATGTCATACTCACAAGTTAGAAAGGTTCTTAGAGACCTCCACCACACTGGGCATGCTCTATTAGAAACTCTGGCAGAGGAAGATTTGAGAGGAACAGTGGCTCATAGACTGATTGGAGGGGAAGTGGCAAGGAGCCCTGACATTAGGGAATGACACTATGTAGAAACTGGAAGGTGGAAGAAGGTGCCTGCCATCCACATCAGCAGAGAGCACACACAGCAACTCACACAGACCAAGACGCAGCTACTGAACTGTTCCAGGAGTCGACATTCAGTCTGATATGCAGTGTGCAAACATGGGACCGTGAAGGGGAAATGACAGTCCGTGCATGAACTCCGTCTTACCTGCCACAGCCCCACCAGGAGACCAGGATTTAGGCAGAATATCCGAACAAGTCTGTCGCAGCCAACCATAGTAGACGTACGTAAATTACTCAGATCATACTTTCCAATTAAAGACAGCCATCGTGGACTTCGAACACCAAGCCAAGAGAGAAGAGAAAGATATGAACTTTCCAATATGTCTTGTTGTCAAGTCACATTAGTGTTACTAAAAATGCTTTACACTAAAATGCTCAAACCAAGTGGCATAATTATGGAGCCTTGTACAACTAAGAGGAAAACACAAAGTTTCTTACCCTACAATGTTTTTCTCTCCCCCCACAACCCCCCCCCTTCCTCTGAGTAAATGTACCTTTCTTTCCAAAGTTTTTGTAAAATAAAGCTGAGAGACTGTGAAAACTGAAATATTAGAAAATAAATTTAGGTCAAAATCATGAGTGTTTTTATGCAAGGCCCACACAGAACTCTTAGTGACAAAGAGTAAATACTCAGATGTGTATAAGATACCTTCACTATGTTCCAGAAAGGAAGCCATGCAGAGGGCATGTTATCTAGAAGTACACTACATGTCAGACAACACATGCAGAGAACAGGCAGAGGTGGCTCAGGAAAGGAGAAAGGAGGTGAGATCTGTGGAACATCCGTAGAGCCCACGTCCCTCAGGTGCTGAGACACTGTATCCAGAGTTTACTCAAGACAATGGGTGATAAGTACAGGTACTGAGTAACACAGTGGGGCCACCTACGACACTGCAGCACTCATGTGACAGGATCCCCAGCACCACACTCAGAAGGAACTTTTATGCTGACAATGGTGGCACAGCTGGTCGGTGAGAAGTTTATGACATATTAACTAAAAATAGACTCAGGATCTACAGAATATGGCTGGACAACAATGAACACAGGACCAATGACACATGTAGAAACTCAAGAAAACCCAATAGGAAACCTTAGCTCCAACAGAAAATGACTTTACAACCATCACAGACTGGGTCCGAACACATGAGGACACCCACTCAGAGAAGGCTAGAAATTTAAAAGGAAAACACAATGAGAGCGAGCACCTCTAACAGATAGTTGGTAGCTGGCAGCCGCTGTCACTGCTGTGGTTAACAGAGAAAGAGGCAGCTAGGTGAACATGGCAGAAAACCTCTTCCGTTTATCTTCAGTGTACCAAAGCTGAAGAACATTCTTAAGGCTCTGGGGACAAACTGAGTCTTCACTCACTTTAGCTTTACGAGTCACAGCCAGAGCCTGAGGCTGAAACAATCTTTCTCACAAACATGGAGAGCATGGAGTGCATAACTAAGAACACAACACTAACAAGGAATGCAGCTGAGAGGAGGAAGTTGTAAGTTACAGGGCAATTATTTGCAAACAACACCATGACCATTTCTATAGAAGAAACAAATATACACTTAAGTAAGGGCACTAAAAGCTTCTCCTGTCCATGACAAAGATTGCAGGGGAGGGATTGCACAAGTTACAGAGAAGGCAGACAAGTGCAAACACTGCAACAGACTTGAGCTTTGCTGAGAAAGGCAGATGTAAGCCTTGCAGTGTATGTGGACTTAGGGCAAAGCCAACGAAGACTAGAAAGTGTTCATGATACAACTGTGCTACAGCTGATCCTACTCTTCGTCCTACAGCCAACTGAGTCACACAGCTTCACAGACATAAAAACAGAGGCAGAGTCAGATACACATGGGTGCATATCTAGTACCCAAGAGAAAAATCACACAAAGTAACTGATAGTTGTATTTAGGAAGTATTTAAACTATAACTAGTGTATAATTACTAAAGAATATGCTAATTTTTAAAAAAGATTTATTTACTTATGTATACATCCTACAGGCCACAAGAGAGCACCAGACCTCATTATAGATGGTTATGAGCCACCATGTGGTTGCTGGGAATTGAACTCAGGACCTCTGGAAGAGTAGACAATGCTCCTAACCTCTCAGTCATCTCTCCAGCCCCAAGAATATGCTAATTTTATATCATTGGTTAAAATAGTTACAGGTAAAAATGTAGAAAATACACTAATCATCTAACAAACTTTTAGAGTGTCCTTTTTACTGTTATAAGACTCAAGAAATTTACATCTAGAGCTAAGTGTGACACGCCCAGTATCTGTAGCAATGCAGAATGACAGGAAAGTCTCAAAGATACAATCAAATTAAAATACATTAGTGGTATTTTTTGAATTATAATAGAATGCTAACTAATAGTCAAGTTCCAGGAGTAATCACCAATGAGCTGCTGAATCAGTACTTACCTATTTGGGTCAGGGGCTTTATACCGGTCCATAAAAAGTGGTGTCACACCATACAAATCCAGGGTGGACAATGTGGCTAAATGTGGCCAATATTTGCCATGCCACACAACAGTGACAGATGTATCATTTAAGGAAAGATCAGCATGTTGCATGATGTGTTCTTTTCCACTTTTTTCTCTTAAGATAATTGCCCAACCTAAGCCAGATATTCTAGAGAAAGAAAAGAAAAGCTTAAAATGCTTTCAAAGAACTCAGCAACACACACAACAGCAACTTCACATATCATTTCCATGATATCAACTTCCTTAAAAGACAAAAGTCAAAATACATCTGACACATTTTTCTTTTACCCAGAGCACTTTCTGAGCCTTTCTTTTTCTCCTCCCAGGAAGCACTCCCTGAGGATATGTGATGTTCTGTGACTAGTGTAAGAGTAAAAATTAAAAACAACTTGGCAAGGACCGCCGGACAGTTTGCTGAGCTTGCTGAGAATAGCCATAATAAAAATATCAAGCCCCTCTAGGGACGAGGTGACCAAAAATGTAGAAATAACCAAAGACATATCTTGACCAGTCTAAACATGCCCAAGTGAGTAATGGGCCACCTGGTGTTTATCCTAGAAGGTCTGAGGCTTCATGGTCAAAAATAGTGGGCCATCCAGCCTGTCAAAATGATTGTGTAGTGCTGATGTTTGAAATGTCCAATTATATGTAACTGTGCCAGAATTTCCTGCTTTTCCCTTCCCCCTATAAAAGTTCTAAACTTCCTGGGGTCTTCATCGAAATTATCTCCCCTGCGTGGGATGAGTTTTGATCCGAGGGCCCTTGTTAGTAACCTGCCTTTTGCTATTTTGCATCAAGTCAGTCTCTCGTGTCTCCTTGGGTGCACGCTGATCGGACTTGAGTTGGGGGTCCTCTCTGGGGGGTCCTTACACTAGCAGTTTATAGATGATGGGACTTCAACACTCTGGCTTTACTCAAGATCATGAGGCTATTTCTGCTATTTATGAATACGTAAGCCAGTATCAAAATACTATATATTTTGAAGACACATATCAACCATCAAAGACAGCTCCCTCTGATCTAAACTGTTCATATAGTCTAGGAGTATAGCTTATGGTATCCATTTCCCTAGAATATGTAAGGCCCTCGTTTCAATCCTTAGACCAGCAAAACTGAGTAAAAAAACGTGAGCATCCACTGTATACATAAGACACCTTGAGATGACAACATCTAGTTAGAAATGGGAAGAGTTTGTGGCTCTGTCCAGGAACCACTGAGGCAAGTGTTCGAGTGTTCAAGAGCAGCCTGCATACCGGAGGGCCTCTTTGGTTTTCATAGGAAGACCTGTGTAAGGGTTGACAGGCTTGACAATTTGGGCGAGGGCAGCTTTCACAGACGAGATCTGCTTTGAAATAAATTCTTTCTTCCAGTATCCAATTTCTTTATCCTCAACTGACAGTAAGCTCACACATGTGGCTGTTTCCTCCACTGAGGGAACTTTCCAATGTGATCTTTTTGATCTAAATGCAGCTGAGTAGATCTTGACCCAAATAAGACTGGAAGAAAAGATAGAATACATCAGTTTGGAGACTATAACAATATATTATATTATAGATTAATAATTTCTATTTTTCAAATAGGCCAATTCCATGAATGTATAAGTGTTCATATATTTTATAACACATTTATAAGTGTTCAGACCACAGTCTGAAACAAAATGTTTTAGATCCACTATCCCCAGAAACACATTAAAAAGGGAAATACCTACTCCCAGAGTCTTAAGAATCCCATGTTACTTAGGATCACCCAACATTGTCTTTCTGCAAAATAATTAAGTTGGAGTTCAATTGTAGAAAAATTATGAGTTTATATAGTGTGAATCTGGTTTATTGTGGGTATGTAATACATAAAAGCACTGTACACAACGTCAAAATAGTAAACATAGTATACATTCATTTTGCTTCCTATTTTTAAATTTGTAACAATGAACATGTACTAATTTCAGAAAGGTAAAATACTGTAAGTCACTACAAAATAAGAGCAACAGTTTTCCTAAGCACACATCTGTTATTTAAGCACACAACTATTATTTAAGGAATTCAAATACATTAACTCATATATTTGGCCCTTCCAATAGACACAGGAGGTAGCTAGTTCTTAATCCCCATTATATAGATGACATAGTTGAGTCCAGACTGGTGCATTCACATATGCATATACACATGAAAACACATTTTAATGAAGCAAAAAAATTACCTATATTCATTCCAGAATTACTGTCAAAAACAATATCCACCAGTTGATGTAGATAATACATATACCCCCAGTATAAAAATTTCATGCACCTTTTTAAATTAAAACACAAAAACTACCCTTTCTAATCAGATCAGGCACACACACTCTCTTTGGATGATAAGGACAATAGAGGACAGCCTCAGTGAGGTCAGAGGACTCACTGTGGGTTCCTTACTTAAAGCAAACACAGAGCAACAGAGATGTATTAAACTAGTCATTTTAAAAACTAGATTATCACCGGGCGGTGGTGGCGCACGCCTTTAATCCCAGCACTTGGGAGGCAGAGGCAGGAGGATTTCTGAGTTCAAGGCCACCCTGGTCTACAGAGTGAGTTCCAGGACAACCAGGACTACACAGAGAAACCTTGTCTCGAGGAAAAAAAAAAAAAAAAAAAAAACCTAGATTATCCATTACTATGACCTTAAGAAACTGTAAAAATACAGATTCTAGCACTGAGGTACAATCTTTCAAAACACTGAATTATAATCTTCACAAATGCAGAATAGGAATCCAAAGATTTGTCTTAAGTGATTGTTAAATAGTCTTTCACAGACTAGCATCTGAGAACCACCAAAGAGAATATTTCCTGCCTACACTTCAGTCATTCCCTATGCCCTTACCTTACAAATCAAACTGAACTGCATTCCTTATCTTGTTTTTCCTAACAATCTGTGGGTTCTGCATAAAATCAACATTTGCATAATCTTTTGATATTAAGTAAAAAAGAACCCTAAAAAGCCAAGAACTGGGCACAAAATGTGCTACAGTTATTAGGAGGCCTCCATGTCTGCCATGTCCTGCTTGGCCTTGTGAAATGGACTTCATGACAAGGTTCTGCCCCTGGAACAGAGCCAGCAAGGCATGAGCCGCCATGAGTGCCGATGGCTGCAGTGGGTGTAAGGCTTGTTTGTATAATAATGTACAGACTTTCACATTCCTCTGAGGAATGTCCTGCCTATTAACATAAATGACGCCAAGATAATCTGCATGAGTCCCGGAGGTGAAGATGTGGCTAATGTCTCAGCAAAATGGTAAACTCTGGGACCTTCAGGACAGTCCTTAAGGCTGTGGAAAAGGCTCTAAAAACATGAGTTTGAAAATACATAATTTCTCAACTATACAAAAATATAAGGACACAATATGAAATGTATAAGGAGCCTCACAGATCTAAAGGAACAGAGACTAGCTTGTCAGAAAGAGATATAAAGACAAGCTGATATAAATGCAGGCAGATTCCTGAGTTCAAGGTCAGCCTCAGACAAGGAATTTAAGTCCAGGCAAGGCTGAAATGGTAATTCCAGGGTGGGGTCCCACCAAGCTAGCTTATGGTCTGTACTTATTGTCTGTACAGATCTCTGAATTCTTTTGCAATGTTAAAAAAAAGATGATTGCATGCTGTCTCCTAAGCATCAAGGATGGGTCATGGGATGCTGATTGACAGGATAATCAAAAGGGAACCTGAAGCCGACTGGATTGGGCTTATGATCTACAAGAGATGAACTATCCAAAGAATTTTTTTAGAATAGTGAACTTCTTGGAAAACTGTCTTCAGCAGAACATAGACAGAGATCTCCAGAGAAAGTAGAGCAGAGAGAGCACCAGCTTAGACCTACGATTTGACTTCAAGTCATTTGTTTTCACCGTTCCCAGGCACCCCTTTTCTCAGAACCCCTCTACAAGCTGAGGTTTGTCCTTGGCGCTTCTCTCTACATGAGAGGAACTTCTAGATGTGTACGGTCTCAATTTGAATTAAAATACATCCTGGGAGGGCCACATTCCACTTGCTGGATTAACATTCAGAGGAGGAAGGGAGAGGTTGACTAATATTCCTCAGGCCATGGGCGAGGGGACCCACCTACAGGTGAGGAAGGCCCAGAGCAAGGGAGGTCCTTGCCACCTCATTCCCCAAAGACCAATCAGTTTAAAAGCCACGCTATTCTACCAATCATGTTGTGCCTAGTCACTGTTTCTCTGTTCTACCCCCTAGACTGTATAAAAGCTATTCTTAGCTCCAACTCGGGGTTCTTTCTTCTTGCTTGCATGCAAGGGAACCCCAGTATACTGGAATCATTAAACCTCATGCTGGTTGCATCAAGATCGGTGTCTCATGAGTCATTGGGTAGCCGTAATCTCCTGTGGCTTGAGTGGGGGTCTCCCCTATCCAGGGGGCCTTTCAGATGCAGGCCACACTCACAGTGAAAAACAGAAGCAATGGCTTCTCTTTATCCATAGATACCCAGAGACGACCTGAGGGACCTCCAGATTCCCAAGGTAAGGCCCACATACTGAGTCTTTCTCCTCCCCACTTTCACTCTTCCAACATAGCAAGTATATTTACTTGATTGACAGATTTGAGAGGAACAACTAAGTCAATTTGACAAGGCTCCCCTGCCACTTCTTCTCTATGATCTTCAGAGAACAAGCCATGTGCTCAGGAAACCAGGACCTAGTGAAAGACTGTGAATGGATGAGTCTATCAAGCCAAGGACACCTGATCACAGACCACAGTTTTATTCCAGAGCCCAGTAGTAACAGGCTTTATCTTTAGTACATACAAAGAATATACCTTATCTTACACTCATAAATGCAAATTTGTCTGAAATGTACTAAAATTAATTCTCTCAATTTTTAGAAAATAGCTAAAATGCTTACTAATTTTCACGATTTCTAATATCACATAATAGACGACACAGTATTCTCCTTACTTGTCACTGGCCAAATGATAAAAGCGTTTGTTCACACATCCAACGTTCAGCAAGCTCACCACATCCAAGTAAGAAAATATATTCAGCAAGATTTCCGAGGGCATTCTGAGACAGGGGGAGAAAATTAAGCAAGTTAGCCAATACGGAATCGACAAATACCCAGAATATAACTGGCTATGCATCCTAAAGAGAGGGCTTCAGACAGACATTCATCTCATTTAATAGGCAAACTATTCTCTCATCCTCAATTAATTTCTTGATTGTAATTTTCTGGTTATTACAGTTCTCATTGCATAGACCAATTAAGAGAGCAAGAGGCATTGAAAACTGACTCTCTCAGCATGTCAATCACATCTGCCCACGATGAATCAACAGGCAGAACTTCAATGCCTCCATCATGAACATGTGCTGAGCCCTCTGCTGAGATGCAGGAATTGGAGGATGGGGAACACATTCTCACTACAGCAATGCATCCTAGGGTAAAATGTCCCTTCATGAAAAAAAACAATGCCGCAAGACTCCAGAGGATGCTAATCATGTCGATGTGTCCCACAAATGGTATTACAATACACATCTATTAGGCATCTTAGCACCAGTTCACAATTTTTTTAAAGATTCGATGGATTTTTGTTCCAAAGTTCTCAGTAGAGAACTTAGAGACAAAAGATTTCCAAACTACTGAACTGGAAGACCCCACAGACTACATCTTCAGAAGGATCATGATCTTCTTTTGGCTTTCCACCAGTCTTTATCTACTGAGAAGTGAGTAACGAGTAAGAACAATTTAATAAAAGGACATATTTGTCACCTTTAGAAGTTTGGTTTCATAGAACTAGTCTCATAGGGATAATGGTGACAAGCTCATGACTCATGTCAAACTCTGTGTTGTACATTCATTCTTCCTACACAATCTTATTTTTAGAAAGCTCAAAATAGCAACTTGGTGTATGTTGCACTATAATTTTCTCTACAAACCCAATCCCTAAAGCCCACCACCCCATGAGAAGCAGGTTATTTACCTGTTCAGGGATATAAAACAGATGGAAAAGGGCTTCTCACTGTGCTGGTCTCCACTGGGATACTGCCTCATAACAGATGAGCCTCTAGCAAACTTAACTCCAGAATCCTTTCTGAAAGTAAAAGTGAGAAATTCAAGTTGGTATGATTACCAAATGAGGCAAATTATTCTTCCCCTCTCCAAAATTCTGAAGGATCAATAAACTGTAAATAAATATTATTCAACATAAAGCTTCATCTCTGAAAATAGAGAAGGGGAAATAAGAAAAGAACAGATGCAAATCATGTGTGTGGTAGGCATAAACCTAAATTAAAGTCTGCACGTTACAGTCTAACACTGTTCTCATTATATAGGCTGTCAGGCTGTCAGAGGGTATTCCACAGTGTATATGATGGAAACAGAAGGGAAATGACATGCATGGTGTTCTAGTTTCACCATGCTAGCCTCGAACTTGGAAATCCACCTGCCTCTGCCTCCCAAGTGCTGGGATTAAATGCGTGCGCCACCACTGCCCAGCTTAGTTTCACTCTCTTGCTGTGATAAAATATCCTGACTAAAAACAATTTAGAGGAAAAAAACGGTTCATTACAGGTTATAGTCCATCAAAGAGAGAGCAGAAACCTAAGAGGAGCTTGAGAAGCAGAGTCCATGGTGTGATGCTGCTTGCTGGCTCACTCACAGGCTCATGTTTAGCTAGCTTTCTGGAGCCCAAGACCACCTTCCTAGTGAATGGTGCTGCCCACAATGGGCTAGGCACTCTTCCACCAACTAACAGTCAAGAGAGTCAACCGCAGACATGATGCCAAACTGATCTGGGCAAACCCAATGAGATTCCCTTCTCAGATAGGTCTAGGCTGTGTCAAGCTGATATTAAATCTAGTTAAAACAGATATATTGGGCTGGACAGATAGCTCAGTGGTTAAGAACACTGACTGCTCTTCCAGAGGTCCTGAGTTCAATTCCCAGCAACCACATGGTAGCTCACAACCATCTGCAATGGGGATCTGATCCCCTCTTCTGGTGTGTTTGAAGAGAGCAATGGTGTACTCATATACATAATAAGTCATAAAAAGTTACTACAAAAATAAATAAGATATTGAGTGGCCAGTCCTGATAATATAACAGAAACCTAATAAAGGTAGAAACCATAGATTTTTTTAATAACTTCCCATCTGTGAGTTAAATCTGTTAACACTATATTATGCACAGAAGTACCTACATCCAAAGTTCTACCACATTTAGCATCATATACTCAATAAATTGTATTTTCATTGGCTATCTTTTTTAGTGATGCATAAAATAATGTATTTTATATTTAATAGTCTTTTAGACCTGATAAAATAGACAAACTTTTTCAAAGACCCTAAAACAACTCTGTATTAAGGTCAGTACTCAAAACAAATGACACTCACAGACTGTGAAAGATCTGAAACAACAGGAAGTAATAGCCCACACACTACACTTTTGTGAGGCAGCCCGAATAAGTGCTCCCACTGGAAATTCTACTTTTCTTGGAAATGATTAGAGAAAGCCTGTTAGGTTTCAAACCTGAGACACCTAACACTTACCTGAATTCACTGCCCTGCTCTCAGGGACCTAGCAATCACTATTATTATCCCATGCTTTTGCAAGGTATACCAGCTGAGTGCAGTGCCTGCCTGGTAACCCTAACCCTATCCCTATGCCTAACCATACCCCTACCCATACCAACACCCCTACCCATAGCCCTAACCCAACGCATAACACAACATCTACCCCTATCCCTAACCCTACCCCTACCCCTAACCCTAACCCTACCCCTACCCCTACCCCTACCCCTAACCCTAACCCTAACCCTAACCCTACCCCTACCCCTAACCCTAACCCTAACCTTGAATTCAGAGATCATCCTGCCTCTACTTCCCAAGTACTGGTTTTATAGGCATTTAGGATTAGGGTAAAGACCAATTCACTGGCTGAGAGCAGGTTCCTACACCATGATGCCAAGTACTTTACTTAAATTGCTCTATCGGAAAGTCACTGAATTTACAAAGAAAGAGATCCATAACAAACTCATTGTGTTCTAAAGGGTAATTTTAAGAATAGAGTCAAATTAAATTCAAGTTTCCTGTTTAAAGGCCAATCTTTCTCTTCCTTTTGCAAATGCTGTCACCATTCTGCCACAAGTCTTATGGTTTGTCCAGCATCATGAAAACTCAGAACTCAAGAACTATCCTAACAACACTACAAAGTGCCATCTTTCTGAAGGCAGGGTAACCTAGAAAGGATATGGGCCTTGGAGTTGGGGATTGAGTGGGATAACAAGCAGCTGACATACCCTGTTAACAGGTTGTTTTTACACCTACACAAGCACGTTTGGCTTCTTAGAAAGCTAAATGTACATGGCTGTTACAACCATGTAAGTCAAGAAGCCTTAAAAATCCTCAGGAATGCAAATTCTCACCGGGTAGGCGTGGTGGCACAAGCCTTTAATACCGGCACTAACAAGGCAGACAGAGGCAGTCAGTTCAAGGTTAGCCTGGTCTACATAGTGAGTTCCAAGTCAGTCAGGGCTACACAGACCCTGTCTCAAAAGAAAACAGTAGATTCTTAACACTATCCCTCCAGCTGGTAATCTGACTTGGACAATGTGCACAGTGCTCTAAACAGTCACATGAAAGTAAGCTTAGTAAAGTACTTATTTGGGTGAATGAAGAATTTCAGAGAGGCCCTTTTCCCATGTCCTAAAATTCTGTTCTCTCATTGTATGAGAGGAACATAGTTTGGCTTAAAGGAACTCCTTGAGAAAAACTGAAAACTACCCTTGAAGACAGTAACGTCATCTTTCGGGACCTTACACTTGATAGGAACACAGCAAACTAGAATAGAGTTGCATACCAAGATGTGACTGTCTAGAAAACAACCTGGTGTGGTGGGAGAGGTGCACTAAATGTCTTGTTTAGCATTCGGTTTTGATGGATACATTCTACTCCAAGTTTTAAAAGGCTACGGTTGATTCTCACTTTAAAATCACTCAGTGCAAGAATGCTATATGAGAGGCTTGTGCCCGTGCTAAAAGTAGGTCTGCCCCTGTCTTCACATGTGCGCTGCTGTTGTCTCCCAGGACTGGAAATCGCATTAGAGCCTTCCCATAGGACCTACCAATGAATGAATGGAATGCTTAGTAATACACATCGCTTCCTTAGGAAGTAACATTACTTGTGTCCTAACTTGAAGTACTCTAGTTTCCAGGATGGAGGGATTTCCCTTTGTCATTCTTACGGTGTTTCCCACGTTAAAAAAGTAGCAGGAGTCACATGCCAGAGTAGGACCGACATTCTAGGAAGAGCGGTGGGGTGGGATACTGAAGAGACCCACCCGCGAGCCCCGAGCTTCACCTGAACCCGGAGCGCCCCGCGGCCAGCCCCACGCTGCCCCAGGTAGCGCCCCCACCATGAAGGGACCCTCGCAGCGCCTGAGGACCGAAACATCCCTGCCTCAGCATCCGACCGCGTCCGGTCGCCATGGAGACCCAAAGGTACCTTCCAGCTGCGAGACTTAAAAACGCGGCACTGCCCCTCGCGCATGCGTAAAACTGCGACCAGGTTCGCGCATGGGTGGACTGAGTTCCTCTGTGAGCACCTCCGCCTTTGCAGCACGAACAATGTTCGGGACAATACCGGGCCCGGCTTCTTTTCCACGGCCCGGTCATCCTGACGCCAGTCCTTGGTCCGTTAGCCTGTGGCCCGGTTCAGCTACGTTTGTTAGCTGTTTTTCTGAAAAGAATCGGAAACGTTGAATTGTCACTTTTTCATAATTATGGCAAACCCACGACATGAAGAACTATCCAGTTGACACATTCCTCTACAGAAAGGCCATGAGACCACGCAATTTGCAACTAATCGGGTTTTGCAAGTTCTGTTTAAGCCACGCGGCCATTGAAGTATCAGAGATACCAACAACACGCCCGCCTTGACACAGCGCACGCGCAGCGATCCGCGCAGAAGTGTCTGGGAAAGCGGGATGGGCGCTTCCTTGTGTGGCATTGTGGGAGATGTAGTCCATCCTGCCTTCCGTTCCTGTAGTTAAACAGCATAGTGTGAAGCCCTAGAACTGCGATTCCTGGAACGTCAGGTGTTTCCCGGGATGCTTTGCAAAAGCATGGCGGGCAAGATGTGAATGTCAGTAGGAAGGTAAATAGGGCATTTTAATTCAAGAGAAAAAAAGAAAAGTGCCTAACTTCTCTTGTAGATCATTCATCTTGATATCCGTCTAACACAGTGTGTAATGTGAATTTAGTTGGTTTCATGTCTTGTCCGCCTGAAAGTGTGTATTACGAAGCTTTAGAAGTTGCAGTCCCGAAGCCTCTCAGTTTTTGTGAACATGATTTGTGCTCTTCTACGAGTTCTACAGCATGCGGAGAAGCTGCACGGGTCCTTGGGCAAGCAGTTGTTGTTGCCACACTTTGTGCTCACCAAAGCTTGCTTTAAAACTCAGCCTTTGAAATGGGGGCTGCGAGAGCAGAAGAAAACAGTGCAACCTAGAACAGTTCTTGGGGTCACCCAGAAAACCTTCTGGACACAAGGATCGGACCCCCGGAAAGCAGAGGAGGACAGTAACAAGCAAGTATCTATTCGCAGGAATCAAAAAGAGGAAACCGGCATCTCAACGTCTCAAAAAGGTACAAAAAAAAAGTATCTAGGACTTAAGACGGTCAACTCCTGGTGCTCCCCACTTATGGGAGTGCCTGCAACCCAGCATAGCACCCATTGAAAGAGAGGTGGAAAACTGCAGAAACACAAGAAATGGGAATCTTTCTGTGAAAATATTATGTCAGGACAGTGTTGGGGGAACAGAAACTCGGAGTGCCTAGGCCAACTACATGATTTTGAAAGCAGCAATAAGTAATTATGTCTGAGTCCAGTTGTTATTGTGCCCTCAATTCGGGACGTCATGAAGTGTCTACTGACATGTAGTTTATGACATTAATAGACAATAGACTAGAGATTGGTGTTGCAGCCCTCAGCCTCATTGTCTAGTAAAGATATTGGAAGCGTTACTGTGGATATCAGTCCCATAAATTTTACATTTGTTGGTAGATGGCAATCTTTCTATTATTTGAATTAGTGTTTTCTTCTTTAAAGTGCTATATATTATTGTTATTGCTCTTGTTATCATTATTATTACGACTACTATATATTTGTATATGTGGGGTGTGGGTGTGTGTGTCTTTATCTGTGTGTACATGAGTATAGAAGAAGGAAGCCAGAAAAGGTTGTCAGATACCCTGGAGCTGAAGTTACTGGCAATTGTGAGCCACCAGGTTACTGGGAGCTGAATTTTGGATGTCTGCAAAAGCAGTAAATACTCTTAACCACTGAGTCATCTCTCCAGTCACCTGAACACATTTCAAATTAGCAACCTGTACTGAAAACCAAAAGTATGTTATGGTACTACTTTTAAGTGATTTTATAGTATTTCATTGTACCTATGAAAAAAACTAGAGGAAAAAAATGCCACCTGCTAAACTTTGAATTCTTGGGAAAATAAAATTTTAAGGACTGACTGAAGTTAGAAAAATCTGGGTTCCTCGTGTGACTGTATGTATGTATAAATGTACCAAAGAGGTAAAATGCTCTCATAATCATTGAGAGTATACTTGTGATGATGTAGCTTTTCACATATAGCATGCATTTACATAAATATGTTTATACATACCTCACTTTGATTAATTACCTTATCTCACCAAACTATTCTTTAATCCATATGTCCATATGTTAGTGCAGAAGAAATAAAAAGTCTCTGTAGTTTTATTTGATTCATTGATCTTCCTAGCCAACTACATTTCAATTCCAAACTCAGTGCACGAATCAGTGGGGTCTATGTGTTGGACTGAGAGTTGCTACCTTTGGGTCCTTTTGCTTCTTTGCCTTGGGTTGCCTGGGTCAGGACAGGATAGACTTGTGTACATGTTGCCTCATCTGTGACCATCCTCACTCTGAGAGACTGATAAGGGTTTTCTGTTTGTTACTCAATGGAAGCAGTATCAATCAGTGGCAGAAATCCAGAGATTCCTGGACCCTGTGCACAGCCATGCCACACCAAACAGGCCTGTTCTCCTCTGGTCCTGGGGAGCTAAGTGGGAGCTAGGCCTGGTTTGCAGTGGGGTGAGGAGTTCTTCTGAAGCTCAAGGGCATTTGAGATGAGCTACTGAGAATGGTGCACTGGATCCGGACCCACTGGCTAGGAACACTTGAAGCCTCTGGAGGCCAGGGTTCTGTGGACACACTTGTGACTTGTTGACATTTTTTCTTTGCAGTGAAAGAAGCTGGGAGAGACGTCACCTACTTGATAGTGGTGCTCCTTGGAGTCAGCATTACAGGTTACAGACCCAGCAAGCGTTTGAATGCCTTTCCACAGCCTCTCACCCCACAGCTCCACTTCATCGCTCGCTCCCTCCCTCTCTCTCTGCTTTTTCAGGCGGCTTGTTATACACGATCTTCAAAGAACTGTTTTCATCATCCAGTCCTAATATCATATATGGGAAAGCCTTAGGAAAATGCAGAACACACCCTGAGGTTAGTTTTCTGATGACTATGTTGAGGAAAAGGAATGGATCTCTTCTGAAGCCTGTGCCTTCACACAATGCTGAGCTGATGGGTAGTTTTTCCGTTTTTAGGCCTCTGTTCTTTGACGCACTTTGGCCCTGGTCACTGTGTATGCTCTCCTCCCGCTGTGCGAGTGATCATTTTACCATTGTTCATAGGTGTTAAATGCACCTGCAGCAGCATCTCTGCCATCCTTTCTCTTGTTGGTAGAGACTATACTTAGGGCACTCCACTGTAATCAGTGGAAATTCAGGGAATTGTGTGTGGTCGCCAGTAGGCATCCCAACTGTGTAAGGATGCAGTGGGAATCACAGGCTGAGGCTCTCAGGCATTTTCAGATTGAGACAAATAGAATTGCACAGTATCCATGAAAGAATGGAGTATTGCCAGGGTTGTAGCTTCCTAGCTGGTCCTTAGACTTCAACAGATATGTTTTGTCCTACTTTTTGCCAGGCCATATGCTTGCCTTAATAGATCATCTTAATCTTAAGCTAGGCTTGACTTATTAATTCTTTGGATATTTGTTCCCTTCTTTTAGCTCTTTCCTTTTCATATATACTTGCATATATACTTTCTTATATACTTTCATATATACTTTCCTTTTCATATATACTTGCACTAGTAATGACACTCAGCAAAAAGACAAACTACAGTATTTTTTAGTTATGTTCAATTTGTGTTTCTAAGAGAATATTCTAAAGTATTTGCTTTGAAACTATAGTTCCAGGACAGCCAGGGCTATACAGAGAAACCCTGTCTCAAAAAAGCCAAACAACGTCCCCTCATCCTGTAGCATTCTGAAACTACCAGTGACACCACAGAGTGACCCATCTCTGTGCCCATGTGTGAAATGTTTACCTAAGTTACTTACAGTGTGATTTTTACATAATGCCCTTTTCTCTAGTTTTCTTGTTTGAGTCAGGAACCCTCACAATAGTGATTTTTTTTTTTCTCCTGTCATCATTTGGCATGTGTGACTTGAATGTCAGAATACTTTCATAAGAGCCATGAAAAGAATCATACAAAATAAGTGTAGTTTCTATTCTGCAGGTGCTTGGTGTCTTTGGTGAGCCTGTGAAAGGCTATGGGGAAACGTCGAGACGTGGGAGGAGACAGCATGTCAGGTAATGAGGACTCCCTGGGAGAACTCTAGGGTAATCTCAGATTAAAGGGAAATTGGATGTGCCTCATTGTATTTTCTCCACAGTTTTGTTGAATATATAAACAATGGACTAAAGCGCATCCGAGTGAAATTCTACATTCAGGGCTCTGAACCAGGGAAGGAAGGAACGGTGCATGCAGAAGTGGAAGAGGTATAGCAGCCTCAGGTCACCGGGTCCCTCAGGGCCAGTGGGGTCCAGTGAGCTCTGAAACAGTTAATAACAGCTACGTATTTTTCAGAACCCAGGGAGCGGCAAGTTTGAATTTCGATTCATAATTGTGGAAGTGACTCCTACAAGATCTATTATTGTTGAAGATAACCGTTCCCAACAAAGTTAAAAGCCTCAAGCCAGCTTGCTACTTCCTGCCAAGAATGAAGGGATCCATTCTCACTGTGTGTGAGTGTTCATGAGTTTGGACAAAGTGAGATCTTTCTTGTGAAAAATCATGAGATGTAGCAAATTTTACTTTATTGTTGAATTGCCAATCGTGACAAAATTCCAGCTCAACATTCATGATAACCTTTCATTACTAAAACTTATATACCATATAAGTAAAAACTTCAGTATTTTATGCAGTTTAATATTGTGTGGCTTTTATACAATCTACAGAATAAAAATAAACCGAACAAATAAACCTATCAAAAAGATGTCAAAAGCATTTTTATTTACTATGGAATCTAATTTGAGATAAGCATGTGGATTACTTAAGAAGAGTAGTAAGCCAGATGACAAATACATTGTGGGAAGGGCTGCACACACTCATGATCCTGGGAATAAGTGTGTCCCCCATGGCTAAGGAGAAAAGCACACTGCATAAGCAGGGCATGGCTCACTCTACCTTTACCACTAGAAGCCTGCACCCTCACAGGTCTTAGCATGTCACACCTCCCCATTCTATGGCTGTTTAGGGTGACTGAGCCAGAGTTACAGGTCTGAGCTATTTCAGAATGGATACTTTACACTGCACATCAGAAGAATGGGTCTCATAAGGGAATTGAGCAAATGTATAAGAGGCTCCTTTAAATGTTTTGATGTGTATGGACAAAGCTCTAATTTTATAGATATTTGCAAGAACATTTCACAAGAAAAATGTCTAGTTTGGCTTGTCCAAACATATCATCACATACAAAAATATATAACCTGTTCTATTTGAAGTGTTTTCTGAGCATTTGTTAAACAGGCCTTCCCATTGGAAGTCTTGATGATACAAGTGCTATATGCATTAGAAAGGTCTAGAAATCTCTTTTATCCTCAGGAGCTTCAATGTAGGGTTTCTTTGCTGGTGTTCTAACTTGGAATGGGTGGAGAGGTTTCAGACAGATATGGAGGAGAGGAAATCTGTCTATCCCACCACCACCCCACCCCCACACCCCTGTCGACCCAGCTTAGTTGATCTTGCTTAAGTTGCTTTGGTTTTTTTACTTTTAACTACTCTGTCTCAAATATTTTTAAACTTCTTTTTTCCCTTTAAGGTGGTGTCTTACTAAATAGTACTGGCTTACCTTAAACTCTTGATCTGCTTGCCTCAGTCTTTCTGGTGCTATAATTGCAAGCATGAACCACCACTCCCAAGTTTAAATGACTTTTATCCAAAAAATCTCATACTTAGGGAGTATGGAAAATATCAGAGCAGACCTTTTGTCTTCCTGGTACCACATTTTAAGTGAAAAGGTGTGATAGTTTGTATGTTTGGCCCAGGAGGTGGCACTGTTAGGAGGTGTGGCTTTTTTGGAGTAGGTGTGGCCTTGTAGGCATGGGTTTTAATACCCTTGTCCTAACTGCCTGGAGACCAGTATTCTGCTAGCAGCCTTCAGATGAAGAACCCTCAGCTCCTCCTGCACCATGCCTGCCTGGTTGCTGCCATGTTCCCATCTTGATAATGGACTAAACCTTTGAACCTGTAAGCCAGCCCCAATTAAAAAAAATGATTCCACCGGCCTGTGGTGGTGCACACCTTTAATCCTAGCACTTGGGAGGCAGAGGCCGGCCTGGTCTACAGAGTGAGTTCCAGGACAGCCAGGACTACACAGAGAAACCCTGTCTAGAAAAACAAAAAAGAAAAAATGATTTCATGATTTAAAAAAAAATGTATTTTACTTCACTGGAAATAGCATTAGCCATGCAGCTGAGAAGCTACTAAGCCAAAACTCAGGAGGCAGAGGCAGGCAAATCTTTGTGAGCTTGAAAGACAGCTTGAAAAATAGTGAGTTCCAAGACAGTCAGAGCTATAGAGAGAGATGCTGTCTCAAAAACCCTGGAGTGTGGAGGCTGTGTATATAAAGTCAAGGCAGATGCTGTCTCAAGAACACTGAGGTCGGAGGCTGTATTCATCTACAGTTAAACTCCCTGTGAAGTGTCTTTAGTGCCATTGTGGCCAAATTCACTTTCCCTTGTGTGCCATATAATGTACTAAAAGTTTTCTATGAGGAGCATAGATAAAAGTGTAGTTCAACTTGCCCCAAAGATGGAAAATATGCTGAAGTACTCTGCCCTCTCTTCCACCAATAGCCTATTTCCAAATGGCTAACCCAGCCTATAGCGAGAGTAGTCACGGCTTCCCTGGTTTTCGACTGTAATTCTGATGAGCCTGGGAGAGGTTAAACTGCCTCTCCTTTCCTCTCTCCCTTCTCTTCTCACTCCACACTCCCCCTTCTTCGTGGTATTTGCAGTAATTTTTTGTTTAAAACAGTTAACAGAAAACCAAATGCATCACAAGGTATTTAACATGTACTGATGTCATGTAGTACTCTTGGATATGAAAAGTTTACCTGGTCAAATAAAAGAAAGCATATTATACTTAAGCCTGTTTTAAAAGGCCAGATCCATCAAATACAGAACTCTACCTTTAGTCTCTGCAGTTAGTATCAAGAGCTGAGAGTTAGTATCATGCATGAGAGAGATGATGCAATGAATGAAGAGAAAGACCATGGGGACTGGGCCAACCGTAATGCCACAGTCTAAATGGGACTCACACCCACAAACTTCTCATTCTCTCATGGTCAGCAGAATATTCACTTGTTTAAACACAATTGTCAACATTGTTTTACATATAAGTTACATCACTAAGTGCTGAGGGAAGCATATGGCTTTCTCCTCTAGCATACATGCTGAAGGACCATGTATTAATTTCCACATGACCCCTTGTCTTTCATGAAGAATGATAGAAATCAAATGTTTTCTCCCAGAAACCACTGACTACTGTGATGGGCTGCCAGTAAATGTTGACTTAAGAAAAGTTCACATGGAAAACATAAACTTAAGAAACCACATATACTTAAATAAATAAACTTAAGAATATACTTAAATAAATAAACTTAAGAAACCAAAATACCTCAGTCTTTGATGTCAGTTTGTACTTAGCCTATAGATAGCTAAAACATACTAATACATAAAAATGCAATGCCAGCCAGGCAGTGGTGGCGCATGACTTTGATCCCAGCACTTGGGAGGCAGAGGCAGGTGGATTTCTGAGTTCAAGGCCAGCCTGATCTACAGAGTGAGTTCCAGGACAGCCATGGCTACACAAAGAAACCCTATCTCGAACAAACAAAACAACAACAAAAAAAAAAAAACAAAAAAACTCAATGCCCTTTCACAGATGTGTTTCAAATCACATGAATAGAAAAATCCTACTTTTTTTTTTCATATCATGACATATCAATGACAAAGGTTCATTTCTGTCTTTACCAAATGTGATGGTGTCATTTGTGATTATTGAGGGTTTTCACTTCTAATATATTCAGTCCTCAAGTACTACAGGGCTGTGCTCTGACTAGGGACCAGAGCCAGCAGACACCCAGAGAGCAGCTGAACACTGCACCAAACAGCTTTCTGCAAAGCTGCAACCTCGTGCTCAGCTCCACAGCTCAGGGACCTGCCTCCACCTGTGCGTACACATCTGCAGTCACTTAATAAAAGCTGACACATTTAACCTGCTAAAGAGACAAGTTGTTTGATTCTCTTTGGTGAGAGCAAAGAAAGATGTCCTTAATACAGCTTTTACCAGGCTCTTTGGATGCTTAAAGAGAAATGGAGAAAAAGATGAAGCAGAGGACTCCAGGCTCACCTTCCTCAAGCTGAGCAGCTCTGTGCTCCAGGCCAAAACACTGACAGTGTTCTTAGTGTTGACATGTAGAGAGAATGTATATTAGCTACTCTTCTGGAAGCTTTGAGGGAATATCTGTCAAAGCAACTTAAGGGAGACTCTATTCTGGTTGATGGTTTAAGGGGACATATTGCATCATGACAGGGAATTCATGGAATCCGATGGCTCCAAGGCACCAGGACCATGCAGTAGGGATGCCCCATCTCTTCCCGTTATAGAAGGACAGGAAGGGAAGGGAGGAAAAGGGAAAGAGCATGTGTGCATGCCTAGAAAAGAGGAAGAAAGAAGAGAAAGGAGGGAGGTGAGAGAAAGGAGAGGAGCAGGGAAAGACAAGGGAGAAGAGAGGAGAAAACTGAGCCCAGCTAAAAGCAGATCTGCCCAAAGTAGCCCTCTTCCTCCAATAAGGCCCCACACCCTAAAAGTTTCACAACCCCTCCAGCAGCAGCTGGAAATGTGTTCAAGCAAACACACGAGCTGTGGGAGACATCTTACATCTAAGAGAATGTGTTCTGATAGAGTATGACCCCTGCAAAACAAACAAACAAACAAACAAACAAACCGAACTTCACAAAAGTGTAAGCACTTTTTAAAATGTGTAACTGAGTAAAATCTTAAGAGACCATCCCCCAAATTTGACATTCATAGTACTGCTCATTACCTGCCCTTATAACCCATAAAACCAGGAATGATAATACTGGAATATTGTACTCCACAAGCTGACATAGCAGACCAGACACAGCCTAAGTTAGAAGTCGTCAAATCAACCCCAAACAGCCCAGCTGCTAAAGTTAAAGTGCACTGAATTTCCTATTTAAAAATATAATTTGGATCTCTGTTCACCTTAATGCTTTTGACAGGTGTCGCTATTATGTGTTTTTGACACCAGTGCCAGAGGAAAATCCCAGATGTGATCTTTCTGCTTACCTAAAATGGATTTTGGAAATACCCTTTGATTCTTTATGGAAATTACAGCATTATGAAGAAGTGCTTATAGAAACTAACTATTTATTACAACTCACAGGAGGCCAGTCTTGTAATTTGGGCAAAGTTTCAGAACAAAAAAGAAGATTGAATTGTTTAATGTGCTTAAAGGATTTAGCTTAATTAGATTCTGTCTTTCGGTTGAAATAATTTAGATAGCAAGAAAGAAATGGAGTCCCAGCTCTGACGAATTTTAAATATGCCATCCAAATGCCTTGTTTGGATTCTATTAAGCAGAACTGTTTGCAGGGTGTTAAAACCTCTTTGCCTTTTTAAAAACTGCCATAGAGTTTAACTGTGTCTTAAAAGTAATGTTCTGCCAGGTGATGGTGGTGCATGCCTTTAATCCCAGCACTTGGGAGGCAGAGGCAGGCAGATTTCTGAGTTCGAGGCCAGCCTGGTCTACAGAGTGAGTTCCAGGACAGCCAGAGAAACCCTGTCTTGAAAAAACAAAAAAAATAATAATAATAATTTTCTGAATTTGTTACTGGAGAGGAGAAACATTTTTTCTGCTCCAGAACCTTTCAGGTAGCTTTCCTTTTTTTTTTTTTTTTTTTTTTTCCCAGGTAGCTTTCCTAATCCCTGGTTATTTCCTAATCCCATTGCCCCTGCTGGTCACTAGGATTTTTCTCGAAGGACTTCTGCTCTGGAGTCTGTTGATTATTGATTCATGTGTGAGGACATGCTTTCTCAGCCTCCAGTGAGTGGTGACATTGAAGGTCAGAGGGCTGCTGGGCCCAGGGAGGGAGGGAGGGAGGTGCTAACCTATGCTTTTGGTCCATGCATAGCAGCATGAACATTATGCAAGAATCCATTATGGAGTGAGAGATGGCTCAGCGGTTGAGTATGCACTGTTCCTGTGGAGAACATGGGTTTGGTTGCCAGCACTCACATAATGTGGCTCAGAACCACCAGTCACTACCACTCCAGAGGCTCCAACATCCTCTTCTGGCTTCTATGAGCACTCACACACTTACACATGCATGCACACTCACACATACACTCTAAATAAAACTAAACCTTGAAATAAGATTCAGTTATTAACCAACGTACATCCCAATATTCTTTAGGAAGAGAACTCTTCTGAGAAGCCTTTTTACTCCTCTAAATTGTGTATTTGGTCTTTTATTCTTTGCCAATTTCATACATGTATATTATGAATTTAGAACATAATATTCTCCCATTCCCCTTCCATGCCCCCTGGACCTCTTCTTCTCAGAAATCTTAACTGCCTTGAACAGCAAGCATCTTAGATTACTGTGTTGGCCAGGTTCTCGCCATTTATACAGCACAAGAGAGTAATAGAAGGAAGGGAAGATGGAGTCTGGCTCATGGTTTCAGACGTTTCAGTTCATGGTGCCGGGAGGGAATGACAAAGCAAAGCGTTGTGCAGTTCCAGCATAGGCAGCAGAGAGGGGTGGTGGGGAAAAGAGAGAGAGGGAGAAGGAAGAAGGGAGGGAGGGAAGGGGGGGAAGAGAGGGAGGGAGGGGAAGAGAGGGAGAGAGACAGAGACAGAGACAGAGAGAGAACACTATTGATTGGGTTAGCTGTCACCCACAGTGGACAGTGGTGCCATGAAGCAGGAGACAAGCCTCCACAGGTGCTGTAGACACTTACACCAGTGCCCTCCATATTCAGATTCACTGAGGTTAGTAGACTGTGAGCTTAAGTGTAAATAGGGTCTGTGCAGGGACAATTTAAATAAGACTGGTAATGAAAGTGTACTGGATCCATGGCACTACATCAGTGACAGTGTCTTAAAGACTGAGGATGGAGCACAGATAACGGAAACCATGTGGGGACCGGAAAGTCTGCATAGTGGTTAGGAGGACTGGCTTCTCTTCCAGAAGAACTGAGCTCTGTTCCTATCACATGCACAACAGCCCAGACCATCTGCAGCTGCAGCTCCCAGGGATTCAATGCCTTCCTCTAACCTCCATGGGCATGCAAGAAGTGCAGTCATACATGCAGGCAAAACACCTATACTCATAAAAGAAAATAACAATTAAATTTAAAAGTGCAGCCAAAGAGAAGTCTTCATAGGAAACAAAGGCTCGTAAGGCTAAGCTTAGCTTTGGACTTCTGACCTCCAGTACTACAAAAGAATAACTTCCGCTAACCACCTATGATGGCCCCTAACTAACAAGAAACTAACAAGGATGCTGAAGCACAGGAGAATCATACAAGCAGGAAAGAACTGGAAGCAGAGACTTGGGCTTCACAAGTGTTGAGAAAAACAACGAGGGAGTCAGAGGTACAGGCCATCTGGGAACTACATTCATGGAGATGAGGGTATTACAGTGATGGATAGTGGGCACGATATGAAGCAACTGACACACAAAGCTACTTGACAAAGTAGGCAATTCCGAAGACAAACCACCACAGTCAGAACACAAGAGTTAGGAGAGTCGAGAACAGGGATTTTTTTTTAATCTATGCGTTGAATATTTCATACATGCACATAATGTGTCTTGATCATACCTACCACCCTACAGGCATCCTCCAATTTCTCCAGACCCTTCCATGTCCCCTTCCAACTTCATATCCTCTCTTTCTTTTCGTTATTACCCACTGAGTTCACTTAGAGCCATCCATAAGTATATGATGTAATACTATCCAGTGAAGCATGGACAACCTTTCAGAAGCCTTATTCCTGAAGAAAACTGTCCTCCCTCCCAGCCCTCAGCAGCCATCAGTTCCTAATAGCTCTTATCTAGAGGGTAAGTAAGGCTTTGTGGGATGCTGGTGCCTCCTGTGAACTGTAGAGTTGCTGGGAAGTATTGCTGGCTCTTTTTAGAGCTGTGGTGACAGGAACAGAGAACTGAGGAGCTGACAGTTTCTATTGCCACAGGAAGGAGCCACAGAATGAATACATGCCAGCTAGTACGTTCTGTAGATGTATAGATATATTCCAGCAACTTCACATGTTCAAATACCCTTGTGGATTGTTTTGATTTAGTTTGCACTATCAGGGTTCCCTAGAGAAATGAGAAATTCTTAGACTGGGAAAGATGGGTTTGAGAGAAGAGCTAAGATCATGCCAAACACAAGAAGCTGCTCAAGAAAGACAGTCAAATTTTGGACAACTTTCATAAGAGTCACAGCATCAGACTATAAGACAATGGATGCAGGGCGGTGGACTGTGACTGGAAGCCAGTAAGTTTGAGCTAAAAAAAAAAGGCTTGAATTGAAGCCTGGGGGACCCTGAAGGGATAGGAGATTCTCCTGTTCCCAGCACCTGGCCCCTGACACATAGCAGCAGGCCCCATAGATTTGTGGCTATCAGTCACATAAGGGCAGCACCCCCAAGCCCTTCCACGAGTAGATGAGGCATCCCTAACATCTTAGACCAAGACAATAGAAAGAGTCAAGTAAAAGCTGAAAAGAGTTCTCCATGCTAATGAGTTACCTAGAGGCCTAGAGGGCATTGCCAATAAGCTTCCCTTCCCAGACTTCCTCCCTGCAAAAGGTATTTAATCTCAGACCCACCCAGAGAATGGGGAGGGGTATGTTTTTACATTGCACTTTGGATCATAACAATAAACTCTTTAGAACCGTGTACTCTATTTTCATCAAGATCCACCACCTTGGGGGGCCATGAAGAAGGCCTTCCCCTACAGAGCTGCAGCCTAATCTCCTGTAGAAGGCCTCTCTGCAATCCCAGCCACAACTGACACATGTAGACCCAAGGACAACCAAAGAAAGCCAAGGACTATCTCCACTGGGACAAGCTGAAGCTCCGCTTTCCTCTTCCCCCGCCACACACACCTCCCCTCCCGGCCCTGGGCTAGAGGAAGCCCTTCCCCCCAAGTCCCCACTTCATTCTCTGCTCTTCTGAGACTCTGAATGTCGCCTGATGTCCAAGAGTCTGAGAACCCCATGGGCCTTGCCTCCTCGAAGGCCAGGGGATCCCCCAAACCAGCTCTAGCTTCCCTACATCTCAGACTGTGCTTCCCCACCCTAGGAGCGGTTCTGCAGTCAAACTCCCCTCATTCTGCCTCCCCAAGTGGGGGTTTGGAGGGAGTTGACACAGGACTACAACCCTCTAACTGGACTGGCCAAGGTCCTAAAAGTCCAAGGAAAACAAAACTGAGAAAGGATTCCAACCGAAAGAGGCAGGACAGATATAACTACCAAACACTAACTCTGATTCCAAGCAGGGCTGTTTTTTTGTTTGTTTGTTTGTTTGTTGTGGTTGTTGTTGTTTAGTTTTTGTCCCCAAGTGCACATGAATGTTCTTTGGCTTTGGGGGACAGATGGTGATGAGTGATAAAAAGATGGATGAGCTGGAAGGCAGAACTGGGCATGATGCCCACCACAATGTCATTCTCATGCAGGGCAAGTGTCTCTTTCAGACAAAGAACGCAAACTCAGGCTGTGGCCCTCAGTCTGACCGTCCACAGTCCATCGGTCATTGCTCTTCAATTCATGTAGACTTCCTCCCTACCTCCACCCATTCCCAAGAGAAAACCTCATGGATCACCCATCCTGCCATGGGGTCACAGGACACAGGCGCTTTGCTAATGTGACACTGTGAACTCCCTCTCTGTCAAGGGGTTCTATCTCCAGAGTTCCACCTTCCTAGCCTACTCTAGAAATAACCACAGCCCACCTGAGGCTTTCTGCTTTCTTTGATTCCAGCTGAACTAACAAAGATAGTTTTCTACCTTAGAATTTATGTCAAGAGATACCACCTGTATTAGGGTTCTCTAGTCACAGAAATTATGCATAGTTTCTATATATTAAGAGAATTTGTTATGACTTACAGTCTGTAGTCTCCAACAATGGTCAGCTGTGAATGGGAAGTCCGAGGATCTAGTACTTGCTCAGTCCCACAAGGCTAGTTGTTTCAGCTGGCCTTCTGTAGAAGTAGGCTCCAACAGATGTGCTGGCAAGTAAATGCAAGCAGGCGAAGAAGACTCAATCTTCCTTCTTCCAATGTCCTTAAGTAGGTCTCCAGCAGAAGGTGTGGCCGAGATTAAAGGTGTGTACCACCATGCCTGAATCTGAGTTTTGTTTTGTCCCAGGCTTACCTTGAACACAGTGATCTCCTTGCCTTAGTCTCCTGGGATTAAAGGTGTGTACTACCTTGCCTTCCCTGGGGCTAAACTTTTCATAGCCACTGTACCTCAAGATCTCCATGCCAAGATCCAGGTCAAAAACTTGTGTCTTCCACCCTCAAGATCTGGATCACAGCTGAGCCCTCCAATTCTGGATTGTAGTTCATTCCAGATATAGTCAAGTTGACAACCAGGAATAGCCATCACAACACCCTTGCTCAAACCCTGAGTATAGAGACTTCACTTACAAGGCCTCAAAGCAGGGTGAGGCAGTTTGCTTAGCAGCCAGGGACCCTCCCCATTGAGCTATACATACTTCTTTCCAAACAAGCTAGCTGGTCAGTCCACCTTAACAGTTACTTAGCAAGCCCCTAATAATTCCATTGTTATGGCCAAGCACATCTGAGAACTAAAGGCACTGTGTCATTTTAGCCTAGTCTGGTTTGTTTTGGAAAGGGGGGTAGGAGGTGGGCTGCAGTAAGTCAACCTGTATCCTCTTCTCCTTATGCAGGATTGAGTATACATATAATTTAAATCAGATACAACACAGGAAATGGCGTGTGCAGTAAACAAGGGCTAACAGAACCCAAGCCTTTCAATCATAACAAACCACCCACACCTTTCCCCTAACAACCAACTCTGCCTACTCCAGGACCAAACGAGAGCCCTTGTCAGGCTGGTCTCCCCCTTGCAATGTCTTCACTCTGTACCTGTGTAGGGGGTAATGAGTATATGCACATGTGTGTGAGTGTGCACGTTTGTGAATGTGCACATTTCTGTATTTGCATGTTTGTGTGTGTGTGCATGTTTACGTGAAGGCTAGAGGTCAGTGGGGATGCCTTCCTCTATCTCTTTCCACCTTGTTTTTTTTTTTTTTTTTTTTTTTGAGACAGGCTTATACTGTACATGGATCTCATCAGTTTGTCAAGACTGGCTCAGCAGCAAGCTCCCATGAGCCACCTGTCTAAGCCCTAGCATCTGTTACAGGCACACACTCCCATGCCCAGGTTTTCCCCTGAGGGCTGAAGATAGATTGACACTGGATTCCTCTTGATGGGATAGCAAACACTTTGCCAGTGATCCCATCTTTCCATGGCCTGCTCTGTTCTTTGCCTTTACTTTTGGATAAAATACCTGCTGCTTTGCTATTTTCGGGCACTATTCAATTCTTTTGAACAATATCCCTTTTGAACAAGGGCCTGGAAACAACAGCTCTACACAGCAACAAAGGAGGGCCAAGGCGTTGTCCAAACCCAAGTCTGGTAGCAGAGCCACACCTAGCCGTTCCTTGTCAGGAAACCATATAATCAAGCCCTGAGTTATTTAGGGGATAATCCAACAAAGATGAAGTGCTGGGATAGAAAAACAGGAAAGCCAAGCCTGACTGCCTCTTAAATGGTCCCTAGAAGAAACTGCAGACTATAACACCAAGTGCTTTCGGTCCTAAGAGAAAGGCATGGACATTTCTCCTGTCTCTGCCATTGTTCCCAGCAAAAGCTGATGTCTCTAAGAAACACCCTATGAGGCTTTACAACTTTAATACCCCTCCTGGTCCAAGGAGGCCTTTTTTTTTTTTTTTTAGATTAAATTTTTTAAAATCTCTCTCTCTCTTTTTTTTTTTTTTGGTTTTTGGTTTTTGTTTTTTCTCGAGACAGGGTTTCTCTGTGTAGTCCTGGCTGTCATAGAACTCACTCTGTAGACCAGGCTGGCCTCAAACTCAGAAATCCGTCTGCCTCTGCCTACCAAGAGCTGGGATTAAAGGCGTGCGCCACCACCGCCCGGCTCAAAATATCTCTTAAGGCCATAGTATTAAATTAATTAAAAGTTAATTGCAATAAAATTGAATTACATAAGTTACGATTACAATTGTAAATATTTAAACTCGCTTAAATTAACTTTTAAATATTCTGTTATTCCCTCCGAAGCATGTTCGTTTCAAAACATCCTCAAAGCTAAAATTATTCTTCTTTTAATAACATCCATGTTCCTTATTACCCACCATTATGAAAAAAAAAACATTGTGCTTGTTTGAGAAATTAATATCTTTTACCAAAGAATTAAAGTTTAGGCTCTAGATATAAGGCACAAGACCCTGTCTGGCAGAGGACAATGGGGTAGGAAGGACAGACTCTCCTCATTTCCCCAAGTCATTCAAATCAGACCCCTCTCCTTGCTCTTCCCACCTCAGGCAGCCCCAGAGTTCTCCCAGATCCCCAGTGTTGCCATGGCGAGAACATAGCAAGGCAGCTCTGGTTTTGGGAGCGTCCTTGTGCAGGTTTCCGTGTACCTGTGTTTTTAGGAGGGAATAGCTTCAAAGGCGTGTGGGTCCTCAGCGATGCAGCTGCTACATGTGTCCTGGAGTAGCTGCGAGATAGTTTTTCTTGCCGTTTAATTGAAAATGACTTTTTTTAATACAATATAATACGGTGATCACAGTTTCCCTTTCCCTAACTCCTCCCAGATTCTCCCACCTGCCCAACCCTTTTTTTTTTTACATTTTTTAAATCAAAGAGTTTATTAGGAAATGTCATAATAAAATATGCAATCTTTATAAAAGTATGTCTTTTTAAAAATAAAACATGAAAACAAGAACATTAAAAATAAACCATGATGGAGGTAAACAAAATGAATTATGATATATCTATTGTTCTTTATTTCGTGGAAGATTTAACAATTAGAGACCAGGCCGGGCGGTGGTGGTGCAAGCCTTGAATCCCAGCACTTCGGAGGCAGAGGCAGGCAGATTTCTGAGTTCCAGAGTTCGAGGCTAGCCTGGTCTACAGAGTGAGTTCCAGAACAGCCAGGACTACACAAAGAAACCCTGTCTCGAAAAAAAAAAAAAATAGAGACCGGTTATCTTTTCAGGGTAGCAGCTCTCAAAGGTAGAACACTGTTCAGATCTCTCTTGTTTTTCAATCTCTGCCATGACTTTCCCTCCTTATGAAGCCTCCACTTCTAGTTCTTTTTTTTTTGTTTGTTTTTTTGTTTTTTTGTTTTTTTGAGACGGGGTTTCTCTGTGTAGTCCTGGCTGTCCTGGAACTCACTCTGTAGACCAGGCTGGCCTCGAAGTCAGAAATCTGCCTGCCTCTGCCTCCCAAGTGCTGGGATTGAAGGCGTGTGCCACCACTGCCCGGCTTCCACTTCTAGTTTTTACAGATCTCTTTCTGTCAATGCATTTTCATACTGCTGTTCATTGCAAACAGGTACCTCATCTAGGCAAACTACTGATGGATGACTTTAAAAATTGATCCTTGATCATATCAAACTTCTGCTTCTCATGCACAGCTCTAGTGGTATTAGTTCCATCAAAAGGTTCTTCAACACAGATGTATTTATTTCTCCATTCCATATCATCAGGCCTTGGGATGGCTTTGGCTTCACGAACTGAAATCATCTGAGTGTTCCAGTCAAATTCTGTAGCATAATATTTAAGAAAGCCCAGTAAGAGGTCCCCAAGACTTGATTCATTCTTTGAGAGGTAAGGAGGAACATTACATGGGGCATGATGACAAGGTGCAGCTGTACAGAAGTACTAAAAGATTCTGGGTAAATTTTTTGTAGGGATGGAAGGATGGGTTCAGGTAGGGTTTGTAAATAGTGCAAAACCATCAATACAAGACTATAGCTGCTTAAAGTACCACAACTGGCATGGTTTACTCATGGTGACTTGCCCACTTCTTAATCACCAGCACTAGTGGACGAACTCGATTTCCAAGGTATGCATAAGTTTTGAGAAGGAATGTGTTTCTAATTCCAACGGTATTATTTACATTTAAGTCGAATTCCACACAACTGACTTTATCCCTGGACTTCACAATTGGCACTTTTGCATGAGTCAGCTGAGGTCTCTCAATATAGCCAGAAAGTCTAGTACAGAAGAGCTTATGGACTAAGGTGAGTATATGTCGTGCTTCGGTCTTCTTGTTTACTGGTTCTTCTTTAACAACTAAGCATAAATCGCCATCACTGCTTCGGGCACCAAATCCATTTAAAGATTATCCAACCAAAAAAGGTCTGCTTTGTGGGAAGAGCAGCTGGATCTCTCTCTGCATCTGTGCTCTACAGAGTTCTTTCTTCTTCAAGTCACTTGCTTGCTGCTGACAAGTTTCAAGCAACTCTAGTATCTGCTGACTCAATTTCTCTTGCAGATAATCTCACATTAAAATTTTCTAAGAAAAGCCAAGCGTAGTTGTGTACATCTGCAAATCCCAGCACTCAGAAGATGAAGGAAGGAGGATCAGGAGTTCAAGGCCATCCTTTGCTTAATAGGGAATTCCAGAACAGCCTAGGCTACATGAAACCCTTATCTTTGGCCTCAGGCAGCGTGATTTCTCTAGGTTCTAACAGTGGAATTTCTTGGAGAGGTGGAACACATCTGACTATCTGGTACTTAGTGTGTGTGTGAAACAATGGTGGCATGGAATATC
This sequence comes from Grammomys surdaster, assembly GCF_004785775.1. Lineage (NCBI taxonomy): Eukaryota > Metazoa > Chordata > Mammalia > Rodentia > Muridae > Grammomys > Grammomys surdaster. The sequence goes on along the minus strand of NW_021604634.1, from coordinate 4,749,778 downwards.
TTCGGTCACCTGATAAAGGCACTAGTGGGTTGATTATAGTTGGCTCTTGGTGGGGTAAAGGGAAACGCTGCCGTTTACCACCAAGAGGGAAGGCTTTCTCATCGCTTATTCTCTTCCTTCCTCGAAATAAAGGAGATGGTGAGGTCTGTATTGGACTGACAGTTCCGTATGTCAGGGGCTGTAAGGACACAGCTCTAGACAAGTCTACATTTTGAAAGTTGAATTGTGCATCCATAAGTTGCTGGTGTGAATAAAGAGTTGGTGAGAAAGCAAAGAAGCTGTTATGCTGTTGGTGGGTTGGAGTGAAGGGTGGACGACCCATAACTGAGTTTGGGAACAGGCTCTTGTCCACTAAAGGTAAACATGTATTCTTCTACCGGCGTCCACGCCTAAGGGCCAAGCAGGGCCCTGCGGCACTGCCCGCCAACACGCTCCCAGGCCCGAGCAGGCAGAGGTAGGAGGAGCGAGGCACGGAGAGGCCCAGCTCGGGCGGTCTAGGACCCGCAGGGCAGCGGAGAGTCCAGAACCTAAGGCCAGGCCTTAGGCTGGGGGTGGTGACAACAAAAAGAAAGGGGAAAAAAGGGGGACAGGGACAGAAGACTAAAATGTCGCCAAAAAGGCGGCATAGACAACTCTGTCCCAACCCTTTTTTTTTCTTCTCAGGAAAAAACAAAACAAAACAAACAAACAAACAAACAAAACCAGCCAACAACCACAACAAAACAGAATTGAACAAAACAAACAGAAATCCCATAAAACCACGAAATCAGAAACCACGATAAGTAAGCAAAAGGCCTGTAAGTTAAAAAAGCAAAACAACATAAACAAATAAGCACTTCCACTAATTGCCTTGAGCTCACTGAGTGGGCACAGGGCCTGCCCTTAAGTGTGTGGTTTGTACACCCAACTGGAGAAAACTATTTTTTTCCTTTGCAAGCAGGTCTCAATTGGAGATAACTGGAGCTTGCAAGCTCTTTTCAGCTTGCCAGTCTGCTCTTCAGCGTCTACCTAGAAACAAATGAGCCTTGATCCAGAAGAGCCAGAGGAAATCCCAGAGCTGGGGTGTGAACAGCTGGTGGGCTTGGAACGGATAACTTTTTTTTTTTTTTTTGGTTTTTTGAGGCAGGGTTTCTCTGTGTAGTCCTGGCGGTCCTGGAACTCACGCTGTAGACCAGGCTAGCCTCGAACTCTCCAACTCAGAAATCTGCCTGCCTCTGCCTCCCAAGTGCTGGGATTAAAGGCCTGCGCCACCACCACCCAGCGGACAATTTGTTTTGTCTTTACCGTTTTAGTTATGTTCTTCTCTGAAGAAAGACAAAAGTGTCAGTAGTAATTTATGATTCGGAAGGATTCCACACTTCACAAAGATCTCATCTTGGGTTCTTCTGAAAATCAAGACCCTCTCTAAGCTTAATTATAATTTATATAAGAGTACAAACAGGTGGAACATCAATTAAATTAAAGTCCAGCAGCACAAAAAGGTGGAAAGGTCTGGCCCTGCCTCTTCCCTTGACTGACATCTTCATGCTGGTACAGCAAGAGTGAGTTCCTTCCCCAGGTGTCTTAGAAAACTCAAGAGGACCTGGGGTCTGTGGCTCACAGTCAGTTCCAGGCTTGTGAGAACCTAGGGGTGATAGGCAATGGTGCAGATGTGTGCTTTCCTTATATGGGATAATTAAGTGGCTGTAATGGGTGCTCTTTCAGAAGTTTGGGAAGATCATCTAAAACCATCTTGAAAGAATGTGCAGGGGCAGCATGTGGGCAGGAAGAGGAATTTCAGACAGAAGCTTAAGGCTCCAGGTGGATTGCAACCACATGATTCAGTGTGGCTGCTATAGGCTAGATGACTTCTACTATGTGCTCTGCAGACATCCCCAAGGGTCACCATTCCGACCACAGACAACCTTATTGATAGGACATTTTTAATATTTTAATATAATTTTGTTAACCCCAGGGATGTATATTTTTATATTTAAAACATTTTTCTGGTAAATAGAATGTCTTTTCTGATAAAATGTAATGAACTGTGACAACTGTCTGATGATAGGAACAAAGAGTGTTGCTCTCATGACACGGAGATTGACCGTCAATGGGTGGATAGCTAGTTGGGTGAATGGTGGGCTATTTTGCTTTAATTTACAGAAGATCAATCAAAGGGTTGGTCAAACTGGCAGATTTTGTTATTAATGAATTCTGACATTGTGGAAACAAACAAACAAAAAAGACATGGTGGTCTAACCTTCACATTGGTTTGGATTTGTTATAACATAATTAAAGTTTAGTTTAAACTTGGTATAGCAACAGTTCAAATGTCACAAAAGCTTCGCAGCTAAGCCAACATACTGACCAGTGAGCCCCTCAAAGCTTAGAAAGCACCTGCTGTGCTATCTAGCCTGTTTCAAGGTAGTTGTAGTGTTCTGTTGCTAGGTAATTGTGGTGTTCTATGAGAAGCACCTGGTGAAGGTGTCTCCTTTAGACTGACATTAAGGGGTGTAACCTCTACCTGGCAGTACTGTCATTTCAATTGATATCACCTGGCAATGACATATCTGTGTCTTGTGGAATTTTTATGAGGACCATATTTGAGTGCTGTAAAAATTTAGAAGCTTCTTGACTGTTTTTATAATAGGTAAACTATTTCCTGGATATCAAAAAATAAAACATGGGAAACAAATCTGATAGAAAGGAAAACTTCTTGGAGATAAATGAGATATCAGAGGAAGCAGACAGCTTGAGTGTGATTTCCACCACTGCTGGTGCAGAAACAGCTCTTATTCTATAGGGAATAAGAGGTAGTTTATTCTAGAGCCAACTAAGAGGGCTATGGTCCAGGCACACAGACTCAAGAAGTCTTGAAAACCATGTTCCAATGTGATAACAGTTTCTTAAAATATGTATAGACATAGAAAGAGGTCATAAATCAAGATACTTCTTCTCATAGTAGGGCATCAGTTAGGTGAATTACAGCAAGACAGGGGAATTTCTGAGATATGTTTCTGATGTCATCTGATGACATTCTTAGCCTTTGGGTTGGAAGAAGTTAGTGGTCTGTTAAGTTAATACATCCTAAAACGTTTCACATTGTAATCACAAAGATGTTAGTCAGACAAAGATGAATAAGCTATTGGGCATAAAATATCAGCAACATTCTAAGTCTCTGCAATTGCACACATTCTGATGAGTCGAGTAGCCTTGTAGAGGCTTTGGTTTTTAATGAGTAGCTTATCCTTCTCACCTTGGGAACTTCAGCTCATACCAGAACGCAGCAGCCATGACACTCATGAGACTGGAGCTCCCACTCACCACCATCCACTTCCTTGTCCTCTGTGATTGTCAAACTTCATGGAGGCAAGAAGAACAATTCATAAGCAAGCTGTCGTTCTCTGATGGCTTTGAGTTCCTAATTGGTGTGGACATTTTCATTAAAAAGGCAGGGCTATGAGGGGTGAGGCTGTAGGGCTAGGGATAGAGGGTCAGGAGGGATTCACCCAGCAGTTAAGGATGTGTAGAGCCCTCAGGCAAATCAACATTCTATTCACTCAGGGGCAGATTCCAGCCCTCCAAGTCAAGGACATTTACACAAAATCACATGAAAGTGACATCTTACTAGAACTGGCTGTATAGTGAGTTACATAATATGTTTTATTTATGGCTAAGTTGGGGTTCCCTGGATATCTTAACTGACCTATTCTGGATATCCATACCCACATCATGGTGTCTAAATCTTTATCTTGCCTTTTATGGAGTCAAGTCTTTGACTTGCATAAATTACATAAGATGTTTTATATTTTAATTGTTATTGTGAATAAAAGTAGTCTAACAGATATCTTGCCTTGGAAAGATGCCTTACTCTAACATGGATGTCTTGTTTTAATGCTTTAATGTTCCAGAAAGTGCTTGGAGCAGGGTGGGGAGGGGGAGAGAAGTAGGGGCTGAGAACCCAGGATTTGAAACAGAATCCAGAAACTTTGGAACTGAGCAGCTAAGGCAGCTTAATTTGTGTTATCAGAAACTTGAAAGCTTATATACTACCAGAAATTTGACTTGAAACAAACCCATAAAATCTTCAATAATTTCTAGCTTCTTACAAGATGCAAAAGAAACATGTATTCATACACAGATATAGGAAATGGCAAAGTGACAGCTGTTCATTAAATGCATGTCCCATGTTCACATTGCATGTCACATGTTCACACCTGAATATTCACACCCATGTCCCATGCTCACACTCATATGTCGAATGTTCACTTCACACCCGCATGCTGCATGTTCACACCAAGCAGGGTAAAAAAATGCCAAATTTGTGTGCAATAAAAATGCTCAAAAGTAGGGCTCTGAATCTTCAAGAACTCTTGCTTTTCTGACAGCTGTACTGAGAGATGTGGAAATGGTACATGAAAATCTAGAACAAGAATTCTCAAATTAGAACCTCAAGACAGGCTGGGGAAAAAGCTCACCAGCAGCATTAAAGTGCAAAGCCTTGGTGGAGGAAAGACCATGTTCAGCAGCATCTCCTTCTACGGGCACATACCGCAGAGCCTGTGCGGTCCTTGCCTCTGCACATACAAGCACACCTCCTTCTTCACAGCTCTCCCTTCCTTGCTTGTCTCTCCTAATACTGGAAATTCCATGTCTACTATGGAATTGTAGCATGCTTGTCACAGCTGTCCAGCAATCCTTGAAGTAGTTCCACATATATGACCCTGTCCTTGTCCAAGGTCATTTCTAAATCTTCTTTCTCCTCTTCCCCACCCACCAATAGATATTTCTTCCATGTCCTGCTCCTTCAACACTGCCTACTACATCACCTCTTCATGGGAGCTACGAATTCTCAGGAGGAAAGGAGAACAGAGTTATCTTCCATTCTGTCCCTTCATGGTAGAAAACTAGGGGAGTTTAAAGGCTCACCTCCTCTGTCTTCAGGTTATAGATGAAAATCTCTTCTACCTCCCGAAAAAAACTTCGTAAATATTTTAAAGATAGAGAAAACAATAATGCCCCTCAGAATCTGAAAGACTGATTCCTGGGGTGGGTCTGCCTTTGCTCTCTGTTTTTCCTATCAGAAATATCAGACAATGCCATCAAATCTGTGCAAACTCTGACTTTGCCCACCAGTGAGAGGCTCTTGGAGGGTAGGGAAGTCTGGGCACTTTTTCATGTTGAATAAAACTGAGTGAAGGTTGTGATTCCTCCAATAACAGATTAAGTAGGAGTGAAATATCTCTCTCTCTCTCTCTCTCTCTCTCTCTCTCTCTCTCTCTCTCTCTCTCTCTCTCTTTCAGACACACACACAACACACACACACACACACACACACAGATACACACAGAGAGACAGACTCACACACAGAGATACAGACAGACAGATAGGCAGACAGACACACCAGGATGAGGGAGAGAGGATGATCTCTTTCAAGAGCATCATCAGGACTCACCAGCTCAGAGGTGTTCTGTGAAAATTGGAACAAAAACAGAGATAGCTCATTGAGAGCAGAATAAAAGCCCCATTGCAATGGGGTACTCACCCTATGAAAATACTCAGCATCCAAATTATGGAGTGGCAAACTTCCCTAAAGCTTACTGTACAGGGACCACAGTGGACTTCATAGTGATAGTATGAGAAGTAGGGGAAAGGGAAGACCTTGGGGGAATTCTCTTTTTTTTTTTCTTTTGGTTTTTTGAGACAGGGTTTCTCTGAATAGCCTTGGCTGTCTTGGAACTCACTCTGTAGACCAGGCTGGCCTCGAACTCAGAAATCTACCTACCTCTGCCTCCCAAGTGCCGGGATTAAAGGCATGCACCACCACCACCCGGCGGAGGAATTCTCAACAGGAGAAACACTCAGAAAACAAGTCTCTACATCTCAGACTGGGATTTGTGTTCCATTATGGACCACGGGGTCCTATTTGGGCTAGAGAGGTGGGGGGGGCGGTGAGGAGTGAGAGAGACAGAGACAGAGACAGACAGAGACAGACACAGAGACACAGAGAGAACACATTTGTGCATGTGTGAGTGAGGCCAGAGCACAACCTCATATCTCTCACCGACCTGGGGCTAGTCTCCTTGGCCAGGCTGGATGGCTTGCCTGTCCAGTGCTTGCATTATAAACCTACATCACCACACTCAATGGTTTTGTATGTGTTCTGAGTTCTAACTCAGGTCTCAGGCATCACTTTACCTATTGAGGCATCTTCATGCCCTCTCCCATTTGAGATCTTTAAGTGACGAACACATGATGTGCAATCCTATAAATTCTCATTTTTAAAGACCTTGAGATGAGTTATTTGGCATCACTAAAACCAAGGACCTAGGAACTAAAGCAGACCATTTTTGGTGTGTGCCAAGTCCTCCCTGGAGAATTCATAAATCTGTCTCGGAAACTTTCTCATTGTATAAGCATAAATTCAAGTAGCAAAAACCCCTAGTCTCACAAAAAAACCTTTTACCTTATAAGGGCTAGTTTAATCTCTTTATTTCCTCTTTCTTGATAATAAAGGAGTTATTTTTCTTTATACTCATCTATTTAATCTGTTATTATTTAAAATCTTTACTGTAATATAGGGTTGCCATATTTCTACTCTACTGGAAATATCTTTTGTTTTGTTTTTATTCCATTACTAGAATTGAGCCCAGGATATTGTAAATACCAAACAAATGCTTTAATATGGAGTCACATCTTCATTCAATACAGTTTTATACAGTAGATTTCTTGATATATAATTTATCAGTAATGCATCTTTATTGGAGAACATTGGCATTTAAACATGGGTAACTTATATTCTCATTTCTTTTTTTGTTTGTTTGTTGTTTATTTATTTGCTTTTCGAGACAGGGTTTCTCTGTGTACCCCTGGCTGTCCTGGAACTCACTCTGTAGACCAGGCTGGCCTTGAATTCAGAAATCTGCCTGTCTCTGCCTCCCAAGTGCTGAGATTGAAGGCGTGCACCACCACTGCCCAGCTAAACATGAGTAACTTATATTCTCATTTCTTAAGCAAATGTGTCCACAATGTTCCCCTAGACTGGCTTGTCCAGTGTGCCTGCCAGGAAGTTCTGCATCAATGGGAACTATTGGTTTCATCACTCCTTGCATAAAGCACCTTCTGGTTTCCTGAAAGCTAGTTCTCAGGAAGGATGCTTTCAGGTCAAGTCCAGCTCAGGGGTCTCTGAGCTTTGTGTCTGAAGTGCTTGGTGTTTTCAGCAATAGGTACTTACTTTCCAGTAAGTGGGGAACTAAAAGAAATCACAATGTAATGTTAGGGAGTCTCCTGTATAATCCTGACTAACAACTCAAAAGGGAGCTTCCCATGCCTGGTGTAGTTTTTGTTAAAAAGTCTATGACTTTTGGAGGGAGCATTGTCAACTGAGATGGAAATTTTTCATTTAATTATGAGTATTACACAAATCCATTTGGCCCTGGGCTTTATCAGTTGGAAGGCTTTTATCACTACTTCCATCTCATCGTTTGTTTTTGTTTGTTTGTTTGTTTTTTGAGACTGAGTTCCTCTGTGTAGACCGGGCTGTCCTGGAACTCACTCTGTAAACCTTGCCTTTATAAATCTTCCTGCTGGGATTAGGACACGTGCCACCACATCTGACTAATCTCATCTGATATGGGTTAGTTTAGGTTGCTGACTTCTTCTTGATTTAATTTCAGTCATCTGGTTAAATCTAGAAATTCATCCATTTCTTTTAGATTTTCCAGTTTCTTGGAATACAGATTTTAAAAACATTCCTTTATAATATTCTGAAATCTCTGGTGTTTCTCCATTTGTTTCTGATTCTGTTAATTCTGGCATTATGTTTTTGGAGGGGGTGGTAGTTGGACCAATGGTCTGTCAATCTTGTTCATCTTCACAAAGGTGATTTGTTGATTTCTCTTAGGTTTATTGATTTCTTTTGCCTCCCCACAGATGTATCTTGGTCCTCAGGATTTTCTGAGCTTGACTCATGCTCTAACTCACACAACCACTAGAGGGCGACCTACGCCACCGTATGAGTGGACGTAAAGCATTCATAAAGTTGGGTTGCAAGTATTTACAATGTAACAGCATTCATCAGGCCCTGTTATCTCTTTAGATATCCCCTCGAAGTTTGTTTTAAAAAATTATTTTATACAATATTTAATTACATCACAACATTATTTAGATCCCAAATGATTAAGAGATCAGGTTGGCCTGCGGGAATGTCTGTGGGGCACTGTGTTAACTGGTATGGGCCGACTGACTGAGCACACTACTTATTCCCTAGGCAGGGATCTCGGACTGTTTAGGTGTCAAGAGTGAGTTGAGTATTTACAGGCATACGTTCCTCCTCTCTCTGTTCTTGACAATGGACACAACTAGCCTCAAGTTCCTGCTTTGACTTCCCCAAAGTGGTGGACTATAATCTGGAACTCTAGGCTAAAATAGGTTTCAACCTGAACTGGTCTTTGTTGAAGTATTTGGTCATGGCAACAGGCATGAGAGTGGGATGCCTAGTAAGCCTTTCTATTTTTGTTTTTTTGGGTTTTTTTTGTTTTTTGTTTTTCGAGACAGGGTTTCTCTGTGTAGCCCTGGCTGTCCTGGCACTCACTCTGTAGACCAGGCTGGCCTCGAACTTAAAAATCTGCCTGCCTCTGCCTCCCAAGTGCTGGGATTAAAGGCATGCACCACCACTGCCTGGCAAGCCTTTCTAAATAGAAAGAGAAAACTGTTTACATAGCTTCAGGTAGTCAAGACAGTTCTAACTGTGTTACTCCATGCATTCTAGAAGCCTATACTGGGCAGCGAGACCACAGAATTGAGAAAGCCCCCATCCTGCCTTCAAGAATAAACCAACTAGAAGTACAAAAACTAGCCACTTGTGAGTACCAGAGTCACTCACAGCACAAGCAAAAGAAGCACAGTAAGGAAAGCATGAGCTGTTTGGGGAGGGAGGAGCATCCACTAGCCTCGGGTGCATTCAGTATGGAAAGAGGTGTTAAGAGACCATGCATCAGTACAGAAAGAGAGGCAATTTGTCGCTTTATTTGTGTTTGTTTAGAGGAGGGAGGTTGCAAGAGCTACAGCATCAGAAACCTAAACAGACCCAGAAAACACCTAGGTGATGGATTTCTCCCATAAAAAATTTAATGATTTTTTATGATTCGTGTGGATTTTATAAAGGTTTTGTTTGTTTGGTTTGGTTTGGTTGTTTTTTTTTTTTTTAAGTATTCTCCAAAAGCCATGTCAGGCTATTCTAGAGAGTTCTACTCTGAGTTACCAGCACCCGCTGAGATGGTATTCTTCTTGTCTCCTACTGTAGTGAAAGGAACACACTGTGTCTGCTCTGCTTAGGACAAAATGAAGGTTCTCCAAATCCAAGAGAGAATGTGAAATGTAACCTTTAACCAGTCCAAAGACCTAAACACTAACCTTTGTACCACTGACCTTTGCCCTGTGCTCACTGACCTATACCTTAGGCGTTTCTTGAATCACAAGCAGCACAGACAAGAGAACTGGGATATTCCCCAAGTCCCAGAGGCCGCTCTGAAGTCCCCTGTAACCCAGGAAACTTCCTCAAATCATAAAATAGGCCCAAATTCCCCGTGCACAGTGAATAACCTGGAAGTTAAGGGTGAACCTCATCCAATATCTCTCTATATAGTTACCTCAAAGGGGATGAAGTAGAGCAATCAATTGAACGTCCCATGCTATGCAAGCTGCTAACACAGAAGCGATGGGCAGTCCTACCCAGCTGTTATGCCTATAAACTACAACAAGTACTGAACCATCAAGATATCCCAGTGGTACAATAATGACACCTTTATTCTAAGAGTAATAGCATCTGTGCAATTGGACTTAAAGCCCACTCAACAGGAGGAAATTCATTCGGCTACTGTAAATCCAGCCAAAAACTCATGACCGGAGATGCCAAAGACCTGAGAGGAGGACTATCTACTGTCATCTTCCTAAACTGGTCACCTTCTATCTGCGTTCCATGCCCTAACCTTTACTCTCACAGATGTAGCTCTCACCTCTATCAGAGGAGCTTCTATTTGCAACAGATGGAGGCTACTGCAGAGATGCACAGTCAGCTAAACTGAAGAGGATAAAAGGGTGTGGGATGCCCAACCCCAACTGATCCATCTACAATATTAATCCCTATACCTAAGACTAAGTGGGGAATCATGGATGAGGGCATAGACAGATTGCAAGAGTCAGAAGACCAGGATGTCTGCTATGAGCTAGCGTCTTCAATATTTGACAGGGCAGCTGAACCCATGAACTCTCAACAATGTGGTTGCCTGAACAAGACCAACATGATGACACCACCAATTGACACGCTAACATGTACAGGGGAAATTCCATGTGGTACTACCCTTAGATGAAGAGCTACATGTGGCTAGTGCCTCCTGAGAGTGGGAGAGCCAGTCCAATACCAAGTGATCAGCACAGGACATACGTACATATGAATAAAGCTAAATGGGACCAGAATGGCAAATATTCTTGTGGGCCAGGACATATTTATGTATATATATATACGAATAACCATCATAATTTTTATTCACAAGTTCTTTTTTTTTTTCTTGATACAGGGTTTCTCTTTATAACCCAGGCTGTCCTGGAACTCACTCTGTAGACCAGGCTGGCCTTGAACTCAGAAATCCCCCTGCCTCTGCCTCCCAAGTGCTGGGATTAAAGGCATGTGCCACCACCACCCAGCACAAGATCTTTACAATGAAGTGCTTGCAAGGAGTAAAGGACAGGAGGCACTGTGCCAGTAAGGAAGGCAAGTCATCCATGCACATAGTTGTTCTGTGTGTCTCCTCGGTGAGTAATGAGAACTAGAGCTGGGTTAGTGTTAGCTCAAGACAATTCAGAATCTCACTAGTTCTATGGCTCCAAGAACTCAGACTCCCATGAAAGTCAAATGACAGACAAAGGCCAGGATTTCTATGGCCTCCAGAAGCACCCCACTGAATGATGGCATTCCTTATTTGTGACAGGGTTTAAAATTCATGGAACCTGCCACCCTGTAGCCCTGAAGGCACATAGGCAAAGCCTTTCTCAACCAATTGGGATTCCCATTGTTCCCTGGGAAGATGAGGGCACCTTGGAGTGTAAAAACTGAACAAATAACTGCATGGATATAGACCTAAGCTAGTGATGGGGGGATTCTAGTCATACCGCATGCTGTATGAACAGAGGCCAACTGTCAAGGTGCAGAGCGGACCCAGGATGCCAGCGGCTCAGATGCTGTGTTGAGCAGGAGCAGCACTGTTTCCAATCCAGTCAGAATGATTCTGCCTTTTTTTTTCTTGTTTTGTTTTGTTTTGTTTTTTTGTTTTTCGAGACAGGGTTTCTCTGTGTAGCCCTGGCTGTCCTGGAACTCACTCTGCAGACCAGGCTAGCCTTGAACTCAGAAATCCGCCTGCCTCTGCCTCCCAATTGCTGGGATTAGAGGCATGCGCCACCACCGCCCGGCTGTGATTCTGCCTTTCTAAAGTAAAATCTGGTGGCGAGCTCACTGCTTGAGAGCATGGCTTTTTCACCTACAAAATGGTGACCTATAGGTGATTGTGACACTGTATTTTGAAAATAGTGTCTCTGCAGAACTTACTATGCAAGTAAGTGCAGATGAACTACATTGAGTTTTCTAACTCCAATACTGATGGCCTATGAGAAGACATAACCTGAAGAAGACGAAGTGGAGAAGAAAATTGTCTGTGGATGGGGGCAGAAAATGGACTGATATATCTCTGACTCAAGAAATGAAAGGATTCCCAGTTACCAGCAAATGAGGAAAGTGTCCTAACAAAGGATCCTCCTCAGTAAGGGCCTCTAGAGGCAGACAGCCTTGCCATAACTTGACCTTGAACTTCTGATGTCTAGCATTTCAAACAAAAAATTACTTCGTGTTTGAACCAAGCATTCTGGGTACTTCTGAAATGCGGTGTTGGAAAGGTAGAACAGTAATGGAGCCTACTCATGGGCTGGTTGACAGGGTTAAGTGGGGTTATATGGGTGCTTAATATGTTAGTATCACCCCTTTCCACTTCCTAAGGACTGGAAGAAATGAATGTAGGATTTTCATAACCCTGCTGTCACCTCAGAACTGAAGGCAGGCCACTGAGCTTGGCCAATCTGGCTTACGATGCATAAAACAACTGTCCTTCAGAGATTTACAAATGGAACTGGGGGTCCCTCCCTGACAGATATGGGGGTGTTTGCCCCTTCTCTGAGGGCCCAGCCACATGCACTGTGCTCTGGAAAGCAAGCCACAGAAGCCTGTCTCCACTGCTGCTGCATGTCAGGAACAGCCCCCAAGGAGCATCTATCTCCCAAGGCCACACAAATCTCCCAGAGACTCAGGCTGGAGTCTCATGACAGGGGTGATATCTTAGTTGTGTTCTTGATATGAAAAGACCCAGCCACAACACTGACAACATGATAGGCATGAATTCCTGCACTGAATAAGGAGATGGTGAACGTGCATGTATTCACTACTCTCTGCTTTCTGACTGTGGATATGACATCACAAAGTTACTGCTACCTTGATTCCTCACCATGGTGAATGGTGCCCATGAGCTGCAAGCCAGAATGAACCTCTTTTCCATTAAAATGCTTTCCCCCAAGGATTTTATCACATAAATAGTCAAAGAAAATTAAAGACAAAAGCTACAAAGGAAAAAAATAAACAAAAACAACTAAGATTGTTAATCTGAGGGCAATCCCAGCACTTAGGCACAGGACACCTGTAGTTGCCCCAAACTGAGTCCATGTAAATTTTTCCATGTTCTATTTAGAACAAGCAAATTTGAGAAGGCAATGGCAGGAGTTACATACCCTTAAAAAGAGTTTCCATATGCTGGTGATATTTCTACATCAGCCATGTAGAGGTGAGCCTAATATTTCCTTAGGTGCTCTTAGAAAGCAATTAGCTTTAATTACAAGAAGTTGACAGGCACAAAATAAATGTGTTTACAGTTTCTGTGTGTCCAAATAAAAAAAGATGCTACGTCACTCAGGGGTATGTACGTAGGGTGGTGCAAGGAACGTCACTGCCTCTGAAGAAGATGGGACTGGACAGCTCAGAATGCCCAAAAGACAGGCTCGTATGACTCAGGGAGGGCAGTCAAGAGAAGCTGTACCCACAGGAAGTGAGCACAGCCATCTCCTCTGGGAGCACTCAGATCCATTCTCACTGTGTGATCACTACTTTTCTATTTCAGGCCCAACAGTAGACGGGTGTGTGGTTATAATTCAGTAACTAGCTGTTAACATGATGCCTAGAAAATTAATCTTATATTTATTCAGATTTTTAGCTCCAAGTATCAGGAACTCAATTCAGTAAAACTGCACTTTAAAAAAAATGGTATCAGCCTTGGGATTTTTAAAGGGGCTGATAAATCAGATGTAAAAAGGTCACAGATGCAGCTGTTCTGAAAGATACCAGGAAAAAGCTTTGAGGCCACCAGCAACCTCCCTGCATGTGTGTCTTCTCCCTCGCTGCTGCCAGCTCCTGTCTATCACCAGAAACAAAGTCCCACAGCCCATGGCATGCAAAGTTCTCCTCAGTTTTACAGCAGTAAGAAGCCACACTCAACACATCAAGACAGCTGTCTTGATGAAGGTACCAAAGGCAAGGCCCACAGTTCTGCTGAAGCCTCATAATCAGAATCAGGAACCACAGTGGGATGGGCTGGTCCCCCAAACAGACAACAAGTTCTTTAAAAAACAATTAGGTGGCGTCTAGGCTGTTTCCAGTTTCTGGCTATTACGAATGAAGCTGCTATGAACATAGCTGAGCAAGTGTCTTTGTGGGATGCTGGAGCATCTTTTGGGTGTATGTTCAGGAGTGGTATAGCTGGGTCTTTTTTTTTTTTAAGCTGGGTCTTGAGGTAGAACTTTTCCCAGTTTTCTGAAAAACCACCAGATTGATTTCTAAGGTGGTTGTACAAGTTTGCACTCCCACCAGCAATGAGGAAATGTTCCCCTTGTTCCATGCCTCACCATCATGTGTTATCTCTTGAGTTTTTGATCTTAGCCTTTCTGATGGGTGTAAGGCTTTGGACATGTTCAAGGCTATTAGGCATTCCAGTTCCCTACAGCCTCACCTCAGAAGACCACAGTACTCCAAGGATGGAGCAAAATCCACCTCTCCGATGATCGTGTATAACAGCATGCACATCTTTTTATTGCTGTTATTGATTGGATTTAAAATACAAACACACACACACACAGAGACAGATGAGTGGATGGACAGATGGACAAATACACACGCACGCATGCATGCACACACGCACAATATAAACCAACATGAAAGAATCCTCTCTTCTTAATTTGCTCTGACCTTTTGTTCACAGGGTGTTCACTGAGTAAAATTCCTTTTTCTAACTCGAAGGATGATGCAATTGTAAATATTTGACTTATAAGTATCTTAGCCAGTATGCCCGTCCCCAGAATCTTAACCAAATAATAAGCAAAGAGAAAAACAGATAAACTTCAAAGGGCAACAGTGGTTCTTGCTAAGTGTATGGCTGAACAGTCTGCTTGATTGAGAAATGATGCCTTTGTGAATATAGTAACTTGGGATGGTTTTGCTTGATTAAATATGAACGAAATATATGGTATTTGCCAACAGGTCTCTATCTCTCTCTAGGGTGTGTGTATGTGTGTGTGTGTGTGTGTGTGTGTGTACATGTGTGTTGGACATGTGCAGGTGTGTGTATGCATGTGCTCGTGGTGGAGGCCAACCTTGGCTGTCACTCCTCAGAAGCCCCTACCTCACATTTTGAGACAGGATCTCTCACTAGGATCTAAGACTAGGCTAGGAGGGCTGGCCAGGAATCTGCTTGTTTCTGCCTCCACAGTCCTACGATTTACAAGTGTGCTCCATGACACACTTGGTATGTAAGTGCCACAGACCAGCTTGGTATGTAAGTGCCACAGACCACGCTCAAGTCTTACCTACAGGGTAAGCTTCATTGATGGAGCTGTCCCCTACCACAAGATTTTAGCAACTCTGCACACCCCAGCCATTAGGAAGCTGAATTCTCACAAAGCTTCCACACTGGCCTGCCATTGGCAATGGTAGGATCAAACAAGCTTGGGACGAAGACCATCCCTGCTGTGGAGAGTAGATACCCTGCTTCCCTACTACCATTGACTGGAATGAACAAGGATTACAGGAGGAAGCTGTTGTGTTCCACAGAGTCATCTTCCCCTGGTTACTGAGAATCTCCTCATGTAAACAGAAATAACCTCTTGTTCCTTGTCATTCCAAAAGAGCCGCCTATAATCTCCTCTGTAGGTCATCTAATTCCAGCAATCACCCATGTTTAGATTTTTTTTTCTTTCAAAATACATTAGTATAATAGGGTTTGAGCTGGGGTAAACTCAAACCTCTGAGTATTTTCCTTCCATGCAAAGTGAATAGCCTGGTACTCTCCTCCAGGACTTCTGTCTCCTAGCATTTCCTTGTATTTTCCTTGGCTACCAAGCGAGACACACACCTCTAGTGGCAAATTTCCACAGTAACTCCCTATTGATGCTCCTATTTTAAGCTTTTACTTTCTTCCCTTGCTCCATCTCCACCCCACCTCCCCATCCTGGAAGTGTTGAGGAAGCTTAGCCTGCCAAGAGGAATTCTGTATTACCATATCTATTATGATTCTAACTGGGCATGCCCAGAAATGTTCCTGTCCCTGTTTTAGCCTTTGAAACACATGTTTCAAGATCTTGAGTTCAGCATGCCTAAAAATGCATCCATATCAGCCCTCCTTCCTTCTTGAATAACTTTAAATGTTTGGGAATGTGTCTCTTAACCGAGCATGCTCAGGAATATGTCTGCCCCTAAAGTACTTTCCTGAGTGAACACAAATAAAATTTGAATAAAATCCATGAGCTTCCTTTGTTTCAGGAGTGCAGTGGTTTGAGGATGACTTCCACAATCTCCTTACCTGACACAGGTGACAAATTCTTCTGTTTTCTTCTGACTCTGTTTGCTTGGGCTTTGAACTCAAGATTAAAACCATTTGCATCTTTAGAGTCTGGAATGATCATCATATGGGTCTCTACTGAAACAGCAGAGGCAGTGGGATGCAGTGCAGGCCAGGCCCCCAAACACCCACATGCTAAGTATCTAAAGCTAGAAAGCTGCAAGAGCTACCACAGGCTGCCTCAGCTAATGCAATGATTTTCAAGTCTCAAAACTGGCTGACACCCAACCTTGGCTCGGTTCAATGCAAGGCTAATTTGTGTTGAATCAAAAGACAAAACAGAACAAAACAAAAAACTGTTCCTTTGATACAATACCAAATTAGAATCAGCGTGTCTGCTCAAGAAGGAAAACCGGAAATTCTTTCCCTTCCTACAGCACCGGGAGAATGGTGAGATCCAATCATTTCTAGATCAGGAGGAAGAAGCTCCAGGCCTTGTGGGTGATGAGATTGTCTCCATGGCAACAGATGGGGTCTACACAGGACACCCTGTTATCCTTGCACAAGATAGATTCTAGCAACACAAGTTTAGAGGGATTTGGGGGGTAAAATTGAGGTTCCCCGCTCAGTTGACTTCCTCTAACATCTCCTCACATCCCTGGCTTCTATCTTTTTCCCACTAATGACATAAATCTAACACAGAGACTTGGGAAGTTTCTCATTACCACAACTCACAGAGCTGCAGAACCCTCCCCATGCCTGCCCTGTGGCTTCTAGGGTAAACAATTTTTTTAAGACTGAGTCCTGAATGTGTTTGTGCCCTGAAGCAAAACTGTGTTCTTGTAGAAACTTAAGACCTCACATTCTGTGATCACCCTTCCTGGAACATCAATCAAAATCCATGTCTGCCTCATCTCACCAAGACTTGACCTCAGCCAGTACTTAAACCTAGGAGACAGGATATGGATTTGGGCAACCATGATAGAGCTGATATCACAGGAGTCACATTTTTTTAAAACGTCTGCTCTTCCATCTATAAAAATATCATCACCACTCACTTAAACAGGTAAGCAGCCAATTCAAAATTTTATCTTAATGACCTGATTTTAGAGACTTCCGGTCTGGGCCCCAAGCATAGAGCAGATCCCAGGTGGCAGCTCTGCACCCAATCTCACAAAACCCAGAGGAAAAGGGCTTCCCAGGAGCTTTAACTCAGGCAGTATCTCAGGTAAAAATGAATCACTCGTGATGTCTCCTGTTAGAAGTTCTAATCCAGATGCTGGCCTCCGAACTTATACTACTCAGACCTTTGAAGGGCCACTGACAAGAACATCAAACAGCTAGAGACTGACATCACTAATCTGAAGAAATCCCTTGTTTCACTGTCTGAAGAGACCTCCAAAAATCGCAAAGATCCTTATTGGACTTGATTTACTCTATTACAATAGAAAAGGCTGTGTACAGCCCTTAAATAAGAATGCTGCCTTTACATATACAAGACAGGGATGGTTAAAGAGAGCATGAAAAAGGTCAGAGAAGGCCCTGAGAAAAGTCAGACAGAGAAAGAGAAAGATGAGTGCTGGCACAAGAATTGATTTTCAACCTCTCCATGGTTGTCAACCCTACTTCCTCCCATCTTGGGAACATTAATTGGGTTATTTTTCCTTATTTCTTCTGGTCCCTGGGCCTTAAATAGGCTGACTAACTTTGAGAAACAACAGATAAATAATTTGGTAGCAAAACCTATTCAGATACATTATCATAATTTAGCTATGGAGGATCACGAGACTCAAGATGAGGTTGTTACTCTATCCAGGGTGTTCCCAAAACCCATCTCAACCCAACCTAAAAGAGGGGACATCTGCCCCTAGACTAAGCAGAAAGAGGCCACCCGGAACCCCCTCTGACTGGCGATCTGAATTCTTGCTTAGGCTGCGAGGCTAAGCACTGCAAGGGAATATAAATAAAAGTTAAAAATATCTCTCTGGGTTCTCTGAGGGACAAGCCTGACTGCATAGGGGTTGATGTCAAAAGTATCCCCTCTCCAGGAAAAAGGCATCGGGATGGGTATGGCCCTCATGCCTCACTGAACAACAACAGGGGGACCAGAGCCATTACAAGGTCCCCTTCAATTACTGGAGGTCAGGCTTCTATCCCCGCCTTCACAAGATTAGAATTGCCACAGCCCTTCTATACTTAGAGAAGGAAGGAGATGTCAGGGGCAGCCCTGCATATACACTGAAGGCCTAAAATCAGCTATAGACCTAAAATCTGCAATAGGCCTGTCATACATGTATACTAACACCAAGTCTTGGGTCTCTGTGGAAAAACATTGAAACAGATGGCTATAAGCTATTGTAAGCAGGCAGCTTTTGTGGAAATTTACCAGCCTGAGTAGTCATAGACCTTGTAAATAGGTAGCCTTGGCAGATAATACCAACTTAGATAAGGACAAGTAAATCATAGGCAGAGTCATAGCGACCTGTCCCCTGAACCTTCACCAAGCCGATACCCTGTTCTGAAGATATCTGTATTCCCTCTGAACACCCACGCTTCAATGTAATCCCCTTCCCCATGTCCTGCCTTTTTGTGTTTGTAACCCTTGTGTGAATGAGTAAAAATTACGATTTGAAAAAAAAAATTGTTAAAAAAAAAAAAGAAAAAAGAAGAAGGGGAAAAAAGCCCTGATTTTAGCAGTCTCTCTAGTAATTATAATAACTTTATTATTTGAGATCCAGTTTTTTTTTTTAAAGAGAGATAATTTTAGCACTTGGAACAGAATTGAGGGCATGGGAGATGGTCTGTTAACACATTTGCCTTACAAGCAAGAGGACCTGATGCTGTAAATTGTTAATCTGATCTAAACTCCACACCTGCAGCAGTGTATGCTTCCCACTACGGTGTCCTCTGGCAGCTTCACGGGCTTCTCATCACCCAACAGAGTGGTCTGGATTCACAAATGAAAGACACACATGAAGACTTCTATTTTAATATGCCTTGAACAGCACAATGGTTGGGCACTTCCAAACCTCCCCACTGCTAATAAACTCTCCCCTTTGATATTTCTGAATTAAGACTTACTAAGTCCGTATTTTATCTTTGCTGCCCTGTATCCTGCTCGACAGCCCTTCTGGGGCTGCTTTTCCATCTGCACCTACATTTCTTCTCTCTCACACCCTCCTGCACCTTTCTGACATAAGTCTGTCTCTTATGAGATTGTCATGGTGGAATCTCCGCTTTCTCCTCCCTTAGTCCCTTCCCAGGAATTGTAAAAGTCCTGCCTCTATCTCCCTGCCCAGCCATTGGCTGCTGGTATCTTTATTGACCAGTCACAAACCAACTGGGGACAGGCTTCCTTTAGTCCTACATGCAGGACATTGCAAACAGGTTTTGAGGTAACATAATTAGCATGAAAATACAAGCTGCCACAAGAACCTGAGCATGAATCCTAAGTGGAAGGCACTTGTGGTCCCAGCACTGGGGAATGAGAGACAGGTAGATTCCTGGGGATCACTGGTCAGACTACCTAGTGTACTGGCAACCAACAAGCCAGTGAGAGGCCCTGTCTTAAAAAAGGTGGACATAGCATGAGTAATGTACCAGATGTTCTACCCTGCCCTGCCATATATACAAGTACACATGCATGAACACATACACACAAGAGTGCATGTCTACACACACACACATACACACACCTCTACACATATACTTATATGCACATGAACAGAGAATCAAACATAGAGAACAAGATATACAGGTGGCAGAAAATCAGAGAAACAAAATGAAATACACAACTAGAAACAGTGACACAAAAAGACAGACATACTATCCTGGGACAGAGGAACAAAGGAAAGGTTTCTAGAGCCCATAGTCCAGAGCCACCTGGTGGGAGTGGGGACCATGGTGGGTCTCACAATTACACTCAGACCACAAGTTGATTCCATTGCTTCAGACATCAAGCCAAACACAGAGAAAGACCTCTGTTCCATCTCCTCTTCCATCCCCATGGGCCACATAGGCTTCCTGACAATTTGGGACATAATCCCAAGTCACCGTATGATGATGCAGAATCTCCTGGAAGGAAGAAGGTACTGATCTGATGTGAAGATGAGTACTGGACACAGCAGGGCTTGAAAGAACAGAGGCTATGTTCATAGAGCCTGTTGTGATTAAAAACAAAAACATTGGCTCTGGCTGGTGGGGTTCTGTGACACTGAATGACTTCTACGGTTTAAATGACCTCTTATAAATACATTTATTGATTGTAAAGAAATGCAAGGAAATAAAAAGAAGCCAGTAAAATCAAGTGAGTCAAATACATGTCTGAAAAGTTCAGCATTCTTGATGTGGTGCTCTAGACAGGTGGATACCTTTGTTAACACAAATCAAATGATGGAACGATGTTCTGTTTGATGTTGAACCAGAAGTTGGGAGTCTGACCCACTCATGCTCACATCCACCACCTCTGCCAGCCAACAGGGGCACAGAGAACTCTAGGGAGGTGAACACAGACTTCAAGTCTGAACATTTCCTCCTCAACACTAGGCATATATTTTTCAAGACATATCACATTCTCAAAAGGCATCAAATTAAGCCCTAGATTCCTCATGCCACACGAGGTTCAAACAGGAGGAGGTAATTTTATAAAGAAGAGTTCTGGAGGTGAATTATCTGTGGATGAGCTATCCTAATGGAACATACTAACTCCCGAAGAAAAAGATGCTAAATATTGAGTTCAAGAGTATAGACAATATTCTAATTTACAATTTATAAGTTATCTTTACTTGGGGTTATAAAAATGGCTCAGTGGCTAAGAACACTTGCTGCTCTTACAAAGAACCCGAGTTCAGTCCCTAGCACCCACATGGCAGCTCACGACCACCTGTAAACCAAGTTTGGGGGATCTCCTGCCCCCTTCTGGCCTCCATGGGTACCAGACATGCATGTTGTACATCTACATACATGCAGGCAAAATACTTACACATGTAAAATAAAAATATATGAACTTTTAGTTATCAATTTTGAGTTGGAAATGTGCTTAAGACAGTAGAGTGTTTGCCTAGCTTACAGAAAGCCATAGGTCCACTTTCTAGCACTGCACAAACCCAGAATCCTAGAAATACTTATATCCCAGCACTGTAGAAGTGGAGGCAGAAGGACCAGATTTCAAGAGCACCCTTTGCCACAGGATGAGCCTGAAACCATCCTGAAATATATAAGATTCTGTTCCAAAAAAGGAGGAGGAGAGACAGCTTATTATTTCTTAATTTGTATTTATTTTCCATACAAGAATGTTTTGCCTGCATCTATACCTGTGTATCTTGTGCATCTCTGGTACCCACAGATGCAAGAAGGTACAAAATCTCTCAGATTTAGAGTACAGATGTCTGTGAGGTGCTATGTTGGTTCTGGGAACTGATCCTGGGTCTCTGTAATAATAACAGATGCTCTTAACCATGGAACCATCCTTACACATGTGTGTGCGTGTGTGTGTGTGTGTGTGTGTGTGTGTGTGTTGTTTAGTGTTGCTTAGCATATGTAGTTCATTGGTTCATTATTTCACAAATGGTGACAACTGGACCCAAAAGAAGTATCTGACTCATTGTCCAACATCACATGGTTATTTAAAGGGAAATCCCAAATTTAAAGGCTGATTCCAAACTCCTAACCCAGTGCTCCTCAGGTTTCAATAATCAAACATTGCCAAGAGATGGACAATAAGTGCAATAAGAGCATTGGCTCCGCTTCAGCCAGGAGTTTAAAATGAGGCAACACCACACTGCCTTCCAACAAAGGCAGTTACAGCCACCTAACCTGTGTTGCAAGTCGGCTGCAGATCACAGGTAAATCTGTAACAGGCTGGACTCTGACAACACAGTGTGCGTGAGAAGACTTCTGGCTCTGGCCAACTCCAGCTCTCATTTGGAATCAAGAAAGTGATTTTTCAGATGCTACACTTCAAGTTTGAACTCCTCATCTTTGCTTGACCTCTCAGCCAGGTTTGGAACACACCACCTCTGCCGAGCACGAGCCTGTTGCCCACAGACTGCTCTCCTTTCCTGAAACTATGCTCCTCTCTTCCTCACCCCCACACAGCCAGGTGCTGGCAGCTTTTCGTCTTCAGTGATTAATAGAAATCTCAACACATTCCAGTGCCTGATATATACTCTGTAAATGAACATCTGGATGTGTGCATATGACACTGTTCTTTCTACCTGTAACCCAGTTTTTCAAGGCCTTTCTTTACAACTGGCTATAAATACATGGGCTTGAACATGATGCAAGAGACCCGGGCAGGTCAGGTTCAGAAATCCACTCCTCCTGAAATTGACTTAACATTTACACCCGCCCCTGCTACCCTTCCTACTGCCAGCTCCCTTCTAAGAGGAAATTTAAAGCTCTGCTTCCTGTCGTCTAGAGAACCAAGACAGCAGTAAATCATGATCTATAGAAAATGTATTTCAAGACATTATTTGATTTTGTACATCATTTTTATAGCAGGAGTATAATTAAGACTCAGAGAAGATAAGTGATTTATGGAAATACTTTGGATAAGAAATATGCACAGATCATGAGCTTTTGTCCAAGCTTTTTTTTCTCTTGTTCTTTTTAGCATTAACTTTTATTGACCGTACATAGGAAGGTTTAAATTGATAAGAAGCCACTCCAGCAGAAATCTCTTTATTAAGGGGTGCCATTTTTTATAGTCAAACATACATAGCAGATAGAATCATTTGTACCTGAATTTATGAATCACTTCAAATCCCAATGAGATGGTTCCTTCAAGTTTCAAATTTTACCTTGGAATATAATTTGTATATATATCCAGAAGGTATTTGAACCCTTACCATCTAACAGGCAGCATGCTGGATCTGGGAGACAGATGTGCAAAACTCAGACCAATTCTCCCTTTGTGGAGCTCAGAACCCACTGAATTCATTACTGTGTGATATTTTCCATGCTCCTAAAATTCCAGAGCTGACTTCTCAGTTCCATGTCTTTTCTCATGAATTGAAAATGACTCGTCATTTCACTGACCTCAAACAAGGATGACGGAAAACACGGAAGCTAGCAACTTCCCAGCAATCCACTTCTGTAACATGAGACACAGCAAACGTAGATCAGTGGTTAAAATACCAAAAATAATTGAGCTGTTGGATACTTTTACTTTATAATTAGAAATAATTTCAGATTTATGGAAAACTTTATATGAAAAAATACCCTTGTACTCATTACCCAGTTTGACTCCCACAGGGTCCCATTCGCTCCACCATTTTGCTACCATCAAGCACGGTAGTCTTTGTAAGCTGTTTGAGAGCAAGTTGCATACGTTGAGCCTCCCAGCTTAAATGTGTTTCCTAGTCTGGCCTTTGCTAAATTTCATGTCAAGACATTTTTACCCAATCTACTATCTACTTTCTTCTATTTCTCTCGATCTCGCTCACACTCTTTCTCTCTCTCCAGGTCGCTGCTCTCTCTCTCTCTCTCTCTCTCTCTCTCTCTCTCTCTCTCTCTCTCTCCCTCCCACCCTCCCTCACCTCCCCCTCCCTCTTATCCTTGCCCCTCTTCTCTTGTAAATAGAGTCTCAGGGATCTGCCTGCCTATCTTTGAGCTTGAGGTTAAAGGTGTGCACCACAGGCATGCACCCAGCCTGGCCTCTCTGATGGTTTCTCTCCAGAGACACTGCATTTCAAGGATCTGGAATTGTCACTGCCCTTGACTCCCTGTAGTCTGCAGGACTCTCATGCCCTTTGATTATTTTTAATGACAGTGCGTTTCTGAAGGGTGACCCAGTTTTAAGTAGAACTGCTCTCACCTGAAGTTCATTTCTGTCCTGCTCATGGGCATTGCCCAGCTGAACGAGCTCAGCTTCGTCCATCATCCCTGGTGACATTCAAGGCCCTTTCTTGTTCATTTGGGTACAAGCCAAAGCATTTCCCTACTATATAGTAGTATCACACACAACTGCAGCAAGTCAGATGTCTATGAGAAAAAGTCATAAAAGACTGTGCTCAGATTCAGACCATCACGATAAACTTCCTCTTGACCTTACCATCCTTCAGTGGTTCTTGCCTGCGTCTGCTCATACAGTGTGTGTGCAAATGACTTCCTCTGTCTATTCCTCCACATTTTATCAGTCCTTGGGGCAGGAGTCCTACTTTCCTTCATAATAATTTTGCCATCCTTATGGATTTAATTTTTGTATTTTCTCTGGCTGGTTCACAATTAGTAGATTTCATTATCGAAATCACATGCTACATGTGATCATGGAGCATTGTGGTATCTGCCCACCATGTCCTTTTCAATGTTTTCCACATTTTTTAAACAACTTTGTTGGCAGCATGATAATATATACTATATAGTTATGCTGTACTTGCACTGTCTAACACTGAAACCAGCCACTTCTTTGAAGACTCCTGGCTCCCTCTACGAGCAAGACCAAGAACTGTGTTCATGTTATAGTGTTTTGGCCTTCAGACCCTTCCAACAGCCAGTGCCCAACAATTCCTGGTAGGAATTAACTAATCAGAGCGTTTTCATCAGAGATGAACTTTCAGAAGTCAGTTTTATACAAAACAGTGTTATAAAACATGGTTCTGTTCTCCCATTGGAACAAAGAGTACAAGAGTACAAAAGTCCAAGTTAAGAGAAGGAAATCGATACAGACAAGGTGACAGAATAGGATGACTCATCGGGCAAAGGGTGGCTGCCAGGACCCACAGGCTCCCCTCAGGACAAAGGTTCCAAAGCTGGATCCCAGCCCAGCTGACTTGATTCTTAGCTTGGACTTCAAGATTCTAGATTGTTACAACTAGAAAAATGTGCCATGCTCTGTCTGGGACACCTGTGCAACCTTGGGGATCTACTTGAACTCTCCCCTTGTCTTTGTGTAACACCCTAGAATGCTCCACAGCCTGGGCACCTCCTCAAGGGTGACTCTATTGTAATGCTGGTACCAAATAGCACAGGCTCATTTGTTGATTTGAACGCAAAACAAACAAGGAAAAATGTTTTGGAGGACCCAGAGTGTGGCTTTGTCAGGAAAGTGCTTACTTAAAAGCATGATGGCTTGAGAGTTTGATCCCAGACCTCTGGTTAAAGAAAGGGGTAAGGAATGCATGTGCACAACTGTGATTTCAATACTGAGTTGGATCCCTGCTCATCCAGCCTACCCTACTGGATGACTTCCAGACAGCGAGAAACCCTGTCTCAAAAACAAGATGTGAGTTTCAGGTCTGTCAGGTCACATAGTGACTTCCAGTTCTGACAGAGAGACCCTGTCTTAAAAAAATAAAGAGAAAAAACAAGGTGAATGTTACCCGAGGAACAACTCCCAAGATTGACATCTGGCCTCCACATGCAACCTACACACACACACACACACACACCTGAGCACACACACACACATTAGCATAAATATATATACACACACAGATGATACCACATACACACACATGTTTGTGCCTATGCACATACACACGCAACCATTTACTGTGAGACTTTTCAAACATGCAAAACCAGGGAAGACCCTCCTGTGGCCAGGGCTGACATTATTTCATCAGTGCCCGTATTTCCCAACACTCTCAGCAAGAAAATTTTAATGCAAATTATAAATTTATCACTTAATCATATCCAATAACAATTGCCAATCATATCCAAGAAATTTTACCTAATACAATTATTTAAAAGTAACTTGTCGGTGCTTAATTTTCTCTAGTTGTCTTACAAATATGTTTTTATACTTTGCTTAAGTGAAGGTATAAATAAACACACAATTTATGCAATGTGCTTAAGGGTTGGTTTTGGTTTTGTTTGTTTCCTGAGACAGGGTTTCTCTGTGTAGCCCTGGCTTTTCTGGAACTTGCTCTGTAGATCAGGCTGGCCTCGGATTCAAAGCTTCAGCTGTCTCTGTTACCCACCTGCAACATTTGTTTCTTTCCTTTTAATGTCCTTTGCTTGTTGAAGAACCTAGGTGACATTATAGGACTTGCTACGTTGTGTTACTCTGCTCATAACAAGTGAGGACCATTTAACACAAGGTAAAGTATCCACTGGCCCAGTTAGTGGCAAAAGTGGTAGTGATTCAGCTATCAGTATAAGATTGTAAGAGCAAGGGCACAGAAGTTCAAAAGAAATTGAGAGGAGAGAAAGGAAGACTGTAATTCTAATCTGGGAAAGCACTGTTGGACTTTGACATGAACTCACTTCCCTGGGGAGGAGGGAGCTGGGCAACAACCAGTGAGCTGTTGCTATTTGCTTCCAGAAAACCAAACACCAAACTTATGAAAGCTGGTTACAGTGTGTTGTCATAGACTTTCAGAGTCTGCCTCTATGGCATTACCTTTAATGAACTGTGCTTTGGGGACCAGAGAGTACCCACACCTGCATTAGCCTCATCATAGAATAATCCTTAGCTCACTTTATAGTCTTTAAAAATAAAACAAACAAAAAAACCAGCATTCCTGAAAATCACTTGCTTTACAGTGATGTTTTGGTTTAATTTACACCTTTAACTTATTTTTTTTTTTTTTGCCACATCTGAATGTGGGATGGAACTAAAATCCAGAGGCACAAAGAGGTCAATGAGGCAGTAAGAATCACACTGCAAGTCCTTCATGATCTGACGTTCCAGAGAAGACACACATCTTCTTTCCTGAAGTTATTTATTTAAATAAAATAACACATGGCAAACAGATTTTTTTTTTTTTTGTCAGTTCAACAGGCTGGAAGTCTGTTATCAAGTTGCCCAAAAGACCCAGGTCTCTCTGAAACCTGAGGGGAACGTCTCCCGCTTCTTCCAGCTGCTAGTATTGGTGTGAACTTGGTGTTAGCTTGTCCTCTGTAGCCACATCTCGACAGTGACTGTTCTCTCTGTGCATCAGTCTTCAGTGGTTATTTTCTCATAAAGAAGCTCATCTTATCGGATTGGGGCTTTATCTTAACTAATTGCACCTGTGGTGACCCTCTTTCCAATTAAATGCTAGGGCTTAAGACTTCGCTATCTTGGGAGCATGGTACAATTCACCACCAATGCCTTCTTTCATAAATGAGTTCAATATAACCAAAGCACCCACATGCAGGTCCAAATGAAGATAGACTACTGAGCTCCCTTTCTATCTATGCTTGAGGGGCACTCTCCTTGGGAGTGGCACAGGTTCAGTCCCTGATTTGACCAGGATGAATAAACGAGCTCACTTCCTGTAATCCAGGTTAGGAGGGCTTGAGTCAAGGTTGTTCATACACAGCTTAAAGCTCTTTGGCCCTGGAAAATTAAGTGCAGGACACACACCAGGCACTGTGAAGTTCACAACCTAGGATTCAGAGTAGCAAGAGCCAAGATGTAAGATCTGGAGCCACTGGAGTCCGACAGCAACACCTGCTGCACGTCTGGCATCAGCAGGTCACTTGGCTTTTCTGAAATGAGATAGCTGGTCTTGGCCAACAACTGAACCCTTCTGAACCTGATTATTCATTCATACAAGATTAATCCTTCTATCAAAGGTCTACATGCTAGTGCAGGAATCAGAGTCAAATAAGTAACTACCACCGTGATAAGAAACAGCAAGAAAACAATCAATACCAAATGCCTTCAACTGACCTTTAACCTTAACATCTACTCGACTCTGTGTTGCTGCTTTTTGCATGTTGGCCCAACAAGGCTCCTCAGCAATCAATATCTTAAACTGAGAGGTTCAACAAAGACGCTGGCTGAAGAGCATCCTAAAAATATTATAGAGGTCAACACTCAAGGTCTTTGATCTTTGGAATATTTCATACCCATGTACCACAGAGGCTTGAAATAGAGGTTCTCCTATGTATAGGTCTCTAAGACCCATATCCTCCCTTTTATATCTGCTTTACAATTGTGAATATAAAGTGAGATTTATGAATGACAAAACATGCTTCTTAAAAGAATCATAATGACCTCAAATCTAATACAAAGAAAAAATAAGACAATGTATGACTAAATAATAGTATTCATATTCATATGTAAATACTTTGAGACAAGTATACCCAAAGAGTATAGAAAGTTAACTGAAGGGGAGACTTTATCCATGCACGTGCACAGAAGTTGCCCAAGCTGGGGTGAGATTCTTCAATGATGGGCTGTTTCGAGGTCTTCCATCCTCCAGAAGTAACTCTTTATTCTCCTGTAAGTAAGCCCAGGAAACACACCAGTTCCCTAATATAGACTTGGGTGGAATCATTACTGTCACTGATAGCCATATCTAGGATGAGTAGATATGTACTCATGTCTGTCCAGGAGAAATTCACCCAGAAGCATAACACAAAACAGCAATGTGTTTAGGGCTATTTTTTGAGATTGTTAGGAATCCCACCTCATTCCTGGCCAAAATTAATTTAATGAGCTTTTGAAGTTCAACTCAGCAGCTTTAAAAATCAAACATTCTAATATGTTACAACCCAAAGGTAGAATTTGATATTTACATGCAGATGAATAATGGTAGAAAAAAAAAAGTCTTTTGTAATAAGGGCCTCACGTATTTCTAAAAGACCCTGGAAGATGCTATCAACCTCGGAGAATGGAGCTTCAGGATGGCAGCCAAGGGCTGAACCCCAGATTATCTGAATGTGGCATTCAGGAGAGTCTGTACATTCCAGCAAATAATCAGCAGATCCACGGACGTGGAAGCTCTTCCTCCTGCACTTGTGCTGAGCCCAGAGTCTTCAACTGTGTGTCACAACCCCTTACGGATTTCACACTATGTGTAGGAGGTTGTAAAAAAAAATGGCTACTGTAAAATGTTTCTGAATGTGTAAGGGCCTAAATGTAACTCAAAATTAAGTGCACACTGAATATGAGGTCACACCTGCCTGTGTAGTATTGTGTGACTCAATGAAGCCTGAGTTCTGAGTGCACAGCATGTGCACATGACACTGTGTATGCCATCAGAACACACCAAACACCTCTACTCATATACTGGACTACTATAGCTTTTCAATGTTTTACTGTTTAAATTTACTTATAGATATTTTTACTACATACAAAGTTTATAGTAAAAAAAAAGTTTATAGGCAAAGTTTCTGCCTCTTATGGAAATGTAATGGTTTAATTACCAAAAAAAAAACCTTTATTTTTTTAAACACTTTATTTTTATACCTCCATTCATCAGCATATAAATATCAAATTATTCCTTTGGATTAAATTGTATTGGAATGTTTTGTTTTTCAAGGCAGCTGAGTTGCTGAATTGAGCTTCAAAATAAAATCATTCAGCAAATTTTGTCATGGAATTAGGGTGAATTTCTAACAATGCCTGAAATATCTCTAAACATGTTCATGTTACACTGTTGGATGAATTCCTCCTGAGAAGGCATTAAGGCACGTATATCTACTCACCACAGATATCGTACCAGTGACAGAACAAAGGAAATATTCCACTCAAGTCTATCTTGGGGAACTGGTGTGTTTCCTGATGTTACTTACAGGCAGATGAAGGGTTAATTTTCGAGGACAGAAGACCCTGAAACAGACTCATCACTGAAAAGTCTCACCTCAGCATGGATGGCTTCTGTGTACCTTTATGGATAGGGTGCCCTCCTTCGGCTAACTTTCCACACTACACATTTGAGAATTTCTGGAGATTGGACGCAGCTGGGTCAGAATTATGCACAGCTGGGAGCACGGCTAGGCAGGACGACTCTCCTATGAGGGAATATCAGTAGGTCTGATATTGAGTCTCTTATGGGTAGTGATTAAGATGCTGTTGCTGATACGCTCCAAGAACAGCATCATACCACATATGAATTGATGCACCGTGGTAGTCTCAGCATTGACCACTATACAATCAAAGCAGTGGTAAGCTTTGAAAATACTCCAGATTCTCTGCATCCTACAATAGCCAAAGTCTGCCAAGATTTAGTTCTTCATGTAAAAGTAAACGAACATCCATCTCACCAACATTCAAGTTTGTTTTCGTCTTTAATAGTGATAAATTACATGTATACCACAAATTGTTTTAAAATAAATTTCTTTATGAATAATGATCAATGTTTGATTTATATGCCTGACATACTCAAGATGATACAAAAATTTCTCATCTCAAGAGAGTCACAAGTAGAAAAAGTTTATGAAGCCCATTGCTAGAAAAAGCCAAAAGTTTGAAGCACTGAGGGTGAGAAACCAAAGCTTCCACTCAGGCAGCCATTCTGTAAGGAGAGCGGCAGAGGCACTGGGGAGTTGGGTCTTCCAGTTTCCAAAGCTCCTTCCTACCTGTTTTTAAAAATCAGCAGACTCAATGCTGGAGAGATAGAGCAATTGGTAGCGTACTTGTCATACAAGACAAGAACCCGAGTTAAGTTCCCTGAAGCCAAGGTTTTAAGAAAAGCCAGGTGAAGGACTGGAGAGATGGCTCAATGCTCCTCTTGCAGAACTGACCTGAGTTCAGCTCCCAACACCTACCTGCAGTGGCTTCCAAGTGCCTCTAACTCCACTGGCATCTGACACCTCTGCTCTTCTTAAACATGGGAACTCACGTGCAAGCTCACACACATACATATAATTTAATACACCAAAAATAAACCTTATAAACAAAAAGGTCAGGCACAGCAAAAAAAATGCCTAGAATGTATCACTGGGGAGGTGAGAACAGATCCTTGGGGCTTCTTGGCCAGCCTATCTAGCCAGATTAGTAGGCTTCAGGTCCAACGAGAAACCCTGTCTCAAAAATATCATGTGGTAAGTGATTGAGGAAGTTACCAGACAGAAATCTCTGGCCTCTACCTGCATAACACATATGCACATTTGCCTGTAAACAACCACATGCTATACACACAAAGGCTTGCTGCCTGTGGTTCTGTGACCCAATGTGGTCAATGCTGGAGAGTGGGAAGGAACTTCTGGTGATGGTTTTTCTTTCGATGGTTAACTCAGCCCTGAATTTCCTGAGCAGTGGGAGCAACAGGAAGCAAGTGCTGGTGGGGGAGGGATGTCATGCTTAATTCTTTGTCACAAACTCGGGAAAGAGATTAGGGTGTACATGGAACTGAAGCCATTGAAAGTGCTCCTTGTCCTATCAAAGACGGAAGACATAAGGGCAGCCGAGCAAACCATCTTCAAGAGTCAGGGCTGCCTCACTCCTACCTGTTTACATACCTGTCACAGAGAAAGTCACAGAGTGGCAGCTCGATTTTGCCCATTGCCAACAGGGCATTGTAGGAACACCCTGAGTTCAGAGGGAGCTGAGTCACCTACGTAGGACCTGCCAAGTTAGGTGTAACATTCTCAACCAGAAGGAACAGCCAAGCTGAAAACACGCCCACCTAAACCACAAAGAAGAGTCCACAGCAGCACATGAGATTTTGTCCTGGGATCTAGAGCTTTCCAGCCAACACTGCGTGACACTCGTTCTTGCACAGCAGCTGATGCCCAAGTCACCTATTTCACCGTTGTACCTATTGGTCCTCTGCTCCCTTGCTTCCTGTGAGGACAGGGAAAGCCCATGTAGAGATGACAGAGATAGAAAACTCTAGTGTCTAGGTCCTGCATGCAAATAGCAGCACATGGCAATGCCTCTCTGGACCATGGCCACAAAGCCCCCACCTGAGTGAAAACATGTCTGCATCCAGCTGTGTTACAATCTCATTGTTTTTCTTTTTGTAACAGGAAAATTTTCTGGTGATCTTTCTGCTCCTCTTCCTCCTTCTAATTCCCTTATTCCCTCCTTTCCTCCTCCTCCTCCTCCTCCTCCTCCTCCTCCTCCTCCTCCTCCTCCTCTTCTTCTTCTTCTCTCCCTCCTCCTCCTCTCCCTCCTCTTTCTTCCCCCCTCTCTCTCCACCCCCGATCTCTCTCTCCATCTCTCCCCTCTTCCCTCCCTCCCTCCCTCTTGATAGATGCCCAGGTCTTCCAGGATGCCCTCAACCCACTAAGGAGCTAAGGATAACTGGATTTCTGAGCATCCTGCTTCTACCTTTGCAGGTGCTTGGATTACAGGATTGTGCTACTACCAAATTGAATCCATGTGGTACTAGGGGTCAAACCCATGGCTTTTGTGCATGCTAGAAAAGTACTCTGCCAACTATATCCTTAGCCCTGCCTTTCTGCTTTGAAAGATAACTAAATTAGAAACAAAAACAATAGCTAAACAACAAACAAACAGGCAAGACATCCCTATGATTGCCTGGCCTGATATCAAGTTTAGCCATTTCAGTAGGATGAACTTGGTACCTCCGTTCAATCTGTATGTAGATCTCCTACCTGCTCTCTACCCAAGCCCCATAACTCTAGAGTATAGTCTGATTAGGGAAGAGGGTCAATCATGACAGATATAATTAGCTAAGATGAAGCCATGATGGTGTGGGCAGACTCTAATTCAGCATGACCGGTGTGTTTATTAAAATGAAAGTTTGGGGACTGGAGATAGGGCTTAGTGGTGAAGACTATTGGTTGTTCTTCTAGAAGACCAGGGGTCAATCCCCAGTATCTACACGGTGGCCCACAACCATCTATAATTACAGTTCCAGGGGAAACTGATGCTGTCTTCTAACCTTCAGGAATCATTCAGTCCACAAGCACACGTGCAGGCAAAACACTCAGACACACAAGATAATGAAAGTATTTTTTAAGAAGAGTAATTTGGATGCAGATGCACTTCCAGTGAGAACACCATATGAAGTTAAAAACAGAAATTGAATGAGGTACCAGCCTCCACTGGGTCTGGGGAGAGAGGCACCCAGAGAAGATTCTCATTCCAAGCTCTCAGAAGCAAGGTACCCTTTAGATGCCCCGGGGTTGGATTTTCACCTCCAGAATTGTGAGAAGCACAATTCAGCAGCTCAAGTCACCCATTCTGTGATATTTTCTGCTGTCAGTCTGAGCAAACTAATGCACTTATTTTGAACATTGTCTAATGCCATCAGTATTTAATATATAATCCATCATGAGAGTAATGTCTTATTATAGTACTTACAATTTGTGTTTAAAAGAACAGAAAATCCTGTCCATCAGAAACTCCTCCTGTAAATCCATCCTTTGCTTTTTGTTTTGTTTTTGTTTTTGTTTTTGCTTAAGTTAAATACAGCATAGATCCATAGCTATAAACACAAACATTCAGAAGGCATTTTGACATCATGAACATTTATTGAGACGAAACCAGTAGATTCCTTCCTAAGAGTTATGACTCCACAGTCATGGGATTTTAGCCAGGATATTAGTACCAGACAGACACAGAATTCTTCCTGTGGAGCAGGCTGCCAATCCAATTAGAAAGTAGTTGGTTATCACCCTAACTATAATGTCATTATTACAACAACTGGCACGAGTTAATAACTAGTCAATATTACATAGCATGCAGGATCCAGCTCTGGGAAAGACTACTGCTGTCTTCTCTCCCCTAGTTGCCTTCATAGCACCTCCTAATACTACGTAAGCCAGCCAGCAAAGAGAGTTTCCTGGTCATGAACCCCAAAAGACCACCAAGGATCCAATCTGATGCATTTGCATTAGGGCCTCTTTATTCAAGCTAGAGCTTGGGCTCCTAGCCAATCCTGACACAACGGGAAGGAGCCCTGAGCCTAGTCTCAGGCAAGCATTTACAGAGGCAAGAAGTGAGTATTTAGCCTGAGACACATCTGAATGGGGGGGTGGGTCATTATGGCCTTTAGCATAATTGGCTGGTGCTGGGAGCCAAACCATAAACTTAACTTTTGCTTTCCTCCTGATTGGTGGCTGTAAGAAATGGAAGTGTAAGGGGCAAGCTCATAACCTGGGGTACATATTTGTTGGGGAATAACCTGGAAACTGGCACAAGATCAGGTTTTGCCGGGGAGTAACCTGGAAACTGGTGCTAGGCACAGGTCATGTTGGAGGGCGGCCTGGAAATTGGTGCTAGGTACCAGCCAGTTAGTTAACCTTAGGTTAACTAACCTTAGGACAGGTTCTCAAAGATGGAGTTTGAACCCAAAAGATTTGGTCTCTCAACTCCATGTCATGCAAATAAAGTGAGTGGTATCTTTAGTATCAGGGTGTTACCAGTGAGTTATCACGACATCCAAGAGAAATCACAATGGCCGATGTTGTTTCGGATGCCTTAAGGACTTCAACTGCAGGCCTTCTTATCATAGTCTGATTCTTCTTTGGGCATGTCTAGATAAGGAAGTGAGCCGGTGAGAAATAATAAACTCTAGCTCTGGCCCAGTAATACTAGTCACCCATAATGAATACCCTGTGCCCAAATCAATAAATAAACACCAGCTCCTCCCTTGACCTTGAAAGTACTTTCTTGACCTCAGGAAGGTAGACAGTGATGTAACCCAGACTTCTATTCAGTCCCTCATGCACCTAATTGAATTCATTTGGCATGTTGAACAGGTTCGGTTATTTATCAACTATTTTATAACCATGTACTTTATCCCACTAGTGACTCAGGGCTGTTAAGAAGGTAGGCCCTGGCTGCTATTCTAAATTTCACGATTGTGAGAAATGATTTGCAACAGGGCTATCAACCACTCTACCCTCTAAATCAGTGGTCCTCAACTTTCCTAACACTGCGACCCTTCAATACAGTTACTCATGTTGTGGTGACACTCAACCAATATCTGATATGAAACACCTGTTGAAGGGCCTTTGGACATCCAGAGGGGTCTTGACCCAGAGAATCAGACCCATTTCTCTAAATAGACACACTAATAAATAAGAGATGAGTCCATTCAGTTTTGCTTGTACTAAGTGAAAGATTTATATCACAGGGAGTCATAGTTCAGTGGCAAAATCATGACATAAATCTTGCGAATAATGACATCCTTTGGTTTGGCTCTGGTTCACATGGTGTCACAAAATTTTTCTCATGCCCACACAAGACTCACAAGTCGGTTAGGCAGTGCTGGTTAGTGCAAGGGGAATAGAGAGCTACTATGAGAGCAGCCTCTTCCTATAAATACCAAATTCTGTGACAGTTGTCAGGACTAGACTTGCCTCACCAGAGAGGTAAATACAGAGAGGTGATCTGAGCATGACTCTTCAGTCTCACGTGGCATTTGCTAGTTGTGATCAGTACGTGAACTTTAACCCTGGCAATGAAAGTGATTACCTAACATGGGGCTCACTAAAGGATTAAAATGTCCTTTATCTGCCTTGGCTTAGTAAGGAACACAAGAACTTTTTCTGGGGTCAGAGATTAGAAAGGAGAAATCAATGAACCCTGCTGAACCACTGCTTAGAGACTAACAAGCAAGAGAGACCTTAGATTTGGCCAGCTTGGGCTCTGAGAGTTGGCAAGGATCCCACCACAGCAGTCCACTGAAAGTCTTCTTTGACTACAGGGAAAACAGGAGGCTGGAGCTGCTCCCCTGAGAAGAGCCAAACAGAAAAGTGAGTGTGTCACCTGCCGTGACACTACTGAGAAGACAAGCTCCTCTGGAAGGACATGCTAAGGAGACAAAGGCACAGATGTAAAGCCCCTTTGACCAGAACCCCAGCTGCCCAGAGCAACCCTGAAATGACACCTAGCTGGCTCTCAGTGAGCACAGCGAATAAAAAACAAATCACATGGCATTTCTATGCAAATTCTGATGTGTTTTCTCTTTCCACTGATACCAACTGCCTGATGAAACATGTATGTTGAGACTTAACCATGACTTCCCGTTTAGCCTGGAGTGCTTATAATGAAAAACCAGTCACACAGTACAAGCAGGAAGAAGCAAGTTTATCTCATTTGTGTTGTAAATTAGAAAAGCATCTTTCAGGCCATAAAACTGACAATTGTCCTACCTAGCATGGCTAAATCTCCCTAGCCATCCTCATAAACAACTCATTTTAAACAGTTCACATTCAAGCTATAAAGGCTAGCCATGCAGGCATGATGCACAAAATTCAATCCCAGTACCCATATAAAGAGTGAGTCATGGTGGCACGCACTTGGAAATCTACTCGTGGGAAGACAGAGGCAAGTGGATCCCGAGGCCTGGCTGACCATCCAGCCTAGCATAATTAGTGAACCCTAATGTTCCAGTAAGAGACTATCTCAAAAAACACAGTGGGGGCTAGAGAAGCAGATCACTTGAGCACTGGTTGCTTTTATAGAGGACTTAGGTTTGGTTCCTATAATGCTTATAGCAGTCTGTGACTCCGATTCCAGGGGATATAACACCCTCTTCTGCCCTCCTTATGGACCAGGCATACATAGAAATTAGTGAATTTTTTTAAAAGCGAAACAAACAACAACAAAACCCCACAGCACCTGAGGAACAGCACCCAAAGTTGACTTCTGGCTCTCTCTCTCTGTCTCTCTCTGTCTCTCTCTGTCTCTCTCTGTCTCTCTCTGTCTCTCTCTCTCTCTCTCTCTCTCACACACACACACACCACACACACACCACATACATACATACACATGTGCACAACACACATACATGTACTACATACACATGTACCACATACACACACACACACCATACACACACACACACACACACACACACACACACACACACACACACATATCATATCATATACACGGGGCAGAGGGAATATGAAGAGTGAGGTGAAATGTCTGTAGCCTGAGGTCCTTTGGTTGATTCTCTATGGAAAGGCATTGATTTCTGGGCCTGCTGGTGCCTAAAAAGAAAGAATTCTTCATTCTAACATTGCCAGTAAGGCCAACTATCATCTTCCACAGGAAGCAGGTCTCTGAAGACCAACTCTCTCCCCTCTGCTGATGGGAGCTGGATGTTGTCCAGAATCTCAATCCACTCAGGCTGGAGCTGACTCTTAAGGGTGCACCATCAAAGCTATCACAGTGGGATCCAGAGGCAGCCACCCAGTTGAAAACCTTTGGATCTCTCTGTGTATCTTGCTCCTTGTAGCAGCAGCAGCAACAGCATCAGAAACAAACTGTGCAATTATTAGCTCCTAAGGAGTGTGATGTACCCTCATTCCTCATAGCAGGAGTCCTAGGTCTAGGTTCTATTGGACAGAAATCATTCAGTTGCAAGTGAATAAAACCCACCTCAAACTGACTTAAGCAGTCATATGTAGGTTTCAATGCTCATGCTCACATTAAACTGAAAAAGAGCTTACTATCCTCACAGGTCAACAGTTGTCAAAGTATCAGCAATATCCCATACTGAAAACCCATTGGAAAGTCACACCATAGACAGGCTTCAAGAAAGACACCATCTGATGCACAGTCAGTATCTCCAGGAACTCAGATTTCCTGGGACGTTGGTGACAGCTTCATCTTCAATCTCCCTGAGCTCCATCTCAGAAAGACTACGTGTCTTATGATGCTGAGGCATCTGTAACAGTTCCAGGCCTGCATCATTACACTTTATCAGGGAAGAGAGGCAGCCTTTCTCATAGCATCCACAGAAGAGGGAGGCAGATCGTCTTTTCCTTAAACCTTGACAAGCCCCTCTTCTATCTCATGTGTTCTTACAGAAAGAAGCCATTTAGTTCCACTCTGGCAAGGACATAGGATACTGTTTTACCTCAAGCTAATTCTATGTCACATAGAGTAGGGATTGAGGTCTTTCTCATGTATGCTATGTAGTTGAGATTGAGGTAGAAGGTCTTGTATAAGTTAATTTTGCTGTTAACACATGGAAGTGGTTTATTCATTGGCAAAGACACATGCATGCACACTGCTAGCATTGAGATGAGTAAAGAGTGAGCCTAACTCAGTGAGCCACTGAAGGAGGCAGCTTGTGGTGGTTTACATCTGCTTGGACCAGGGAGTGGCACCATTAGGAAGTGTGGCCTTGATGGAGTAGGTGTGTCACTGTGGGCATGGGTTTTAAGACCCTCATCCTAGCTGCCTGGAAGTCAGTATTCTCCTAGCAGCCTTCAGATGAAGATGTAGAACTCTCACCTCCTCTTGCACCATGCCTGCCATGTTCTCACCTTGATGATAATAGACTGAACCTCTGAACTTGTAAGCCAGCCCCAATTAAATGTTGTCCTTATAAGAGTTGCCTTGGTCATGGTGTCTGCTCACAGCAGTAAAACCCTAATTAAGCAAAGCCCTGGAGAACAAATGGCCCTGAAGAGCCTCACTCTGGCTTCTCAGTAGACAGTGGGGAAGCTGGTGCCCAGGCTCCAGCCTTGTGGCACTGCGTCCTTCCATAGTTCAGTCAGTTCTACCATGCTCCTCACAGAACTTTGTCACAGCCTCTCCCTTCTCACGTGCTACACTTTCTCTAGGGGTGGCTTCAAGAGAAGATGACAGCAGGGTCACAGTACCATTTCTGGTGCCACATCTTCCCTATTCCTCTATCAGGGCCTCTTGTAGATTCTTCCAGAAATGATGGAATTCCTCTTCTGAGAGGTAAGCCTTGGGGGGTGCTGCGATAAGTTTTCCCCTTCCTGCTCTCCAGAGACCATGGCTGTCAGCCGAAATCTGAAGTAGCACGTATCTTTCACCTTTAAAATTAAATGTGACAAGAAGTCACCACCTGTCTGTCTCATTTCTCAGGATCAC
The DNA here is from genome assembly GCF_004785775.1 of Grammomys surdaster. NCBI lineage: Eukaryota > Metazoa > Chordata > Mammalia > Rodentia > Muridae > Grammomys > Grammomys surdaster. The sequence goes on along the minus strand of NW_021604634.1, from coordinate 4,711,444 downwards.
AGCCAAGCTTCTTGAAATTACAGTCCCTACTTTTCTGGTCTTCTAGGAATGCCCCACCCCCTCAAGCCCTTTCTCTTTCCCTGGGTGCTGACTCAGGTGACACACTGTGATTGTTGATTCCTTTGCTCATGCCCTCAGGCTGGCTCACCTGCAAGCCACACATCCAGGGCCTGCTCACTTGAGTGCTGCTGCAGGCAAGGGGCAGGGACAGCAGGGAAGGGAGGGGTCTCTCCCTTGCTGATGCCACCACACAGCAGATTTGAGGCCAGGACAACTCTCCCCCACACACAAACACTATTTAAAAGGATGCCTGGGACGTCTAACTCTGGACCAACTATCTTGACTCACACCTGCTGCTCTAGACTTCATGTGTCACTCACTAAAGCCTTATTCAGCAGCCAGAAAGCTACTAGGGTATAATTTAATTTTTTTTTTTGGTTTTTCGAGTAATTTTAATTTTTTTAAAGCCTATTTTTAATGATGGTTTTTAAATGCTTTAACCTCTCTTTTAGTCCACCACCCTCTAGAGGCAATGGGAAAGAAAGGATATGGGGAAGATAGGCCTGTTTAGAAATGGACTTTTTTTTTTTAACTCTCATCTATGTTGTTTAAAAATCTCTAGTTTAATTTATAGGTCAGTAGTGACAGCTCAATCTACTTATAAATATTTTACAGATATCCCAATAGTCTAGTTTGACAGAGTCAAGTTAACAACAGCAGTGACATGATCTAGTAAAGACAGCTAGGCCTCAGCCTCGACATAAGTCAATAGACGGGACCCAGGAGGAATGACAGACAAAAGTTCTCAGCTGTGTCTCTCTCAGGGAAGCAAAGATTAGTGAAGCCGTGAGCCTCATAAGCATTACATAGCTAGCTCTATAGACAAGCCCAGCTCTCTCTCAGTCATTGTCTATCAAATTCTATTTATATTCCCTCCAAATATCATGTGCCCTTAACACGTGTCTTGTCTCAACTGACATCACTCTGTTAATTAGCCCAAGTCCACAAAAAAGACAAAAACAAACAAATAAACCCAAAAAACTATAACACACCACAAAAAGTTTTTTTGGTATTGTTTTCTCTATGGAGTCCCAACAAATAGAGCTCAACTACACAATATAAGGCAGACCAATACATACATGTCATTAACAAAAAATGCTTTATCTGGTGTCCTTTCGAATATTTATTTTATTAGAACAGGTTTAGGCTTCCTGCTGTGGGACTTCATAGGTGTAATGTCGGACATTCCTAGGACATTCCTAGGACATTCCTAGGAGGCACAGTGCATGATCTTTGCTCTGGTAGGGAATTGGTGGGAGTTCCTGCAGTTTACATTCCACTTTGAAGGAAGGGAAGAGGACTTTTCAACAATGTGGAGTGGAGCTGCAGGAACTCCCACACCAATTAATTGTCCAGGGCCAGTCAGCCCTGAAAACACGCATACAATTAGCATGTACTCCATAGGTTATATTTAGGAGTGTGTGTGTGTGTGTGTGTGTGTGTGTGTGTGTGTGTGAACACATGTGTGCATGGAATAACAACTGATGGTAAAAGAAGCCACATGAGTTTGAAGGCAAGTAAGGAGGTATATGGGCACATTTGGAGGGAGGGAAGGGAAAAGAGAGAATGTTATAGTTAAATTAACAATCTCAAAAATAAACAACAGCAAAAAAATAAAGTCAAAAGTTCCATATTCCTACCGGCTTTACCGTGATGTTCAATACATAGAGAAGAGTGCCTTGTTCATCACTTCTATGTCTTATATTAAGAGTCTCTTAGCTTAGAACAGGAAAGCCAACTTCTCTGAGAAAATCAGGTCATTACTGGACACACAACAGGGGTTAGTCTTTCTTCTCTAAGGCACCACTGTCACACATGCGTTCCTTAAAGAAAACATGGTTTAGGAAAATTTCAACTCAAAATATCAGCTACTATAACACAATCTCCTGGGAGCTGCCAGGTGGTCAGTGTCAGGGACATGAATGGCATGTGCCCAAAAATATACAAGATTGTGTTCTTTCCCACTGCCAGACCTCAGCAGGACATTTTCCAGAATGACAGTGCCACTTGCAGGTTTGGGACAAATGGAGCAGAGTCAGGACTGGGCACGGTTCTTGAAATGTGAATTTCCCTGGCCCTGAGACATTCAGTCCCTGAGACCTTGTCCAGTTGCTCAGCCACAGTGTCTCACGATAGCAACTGGACAAGGTCTCAGTTGCTATCGTGAGACACTGTGGCTGAGCAAAGATACCAGAAGTTATGGAGCTCAGATCAGAGCTTCCTTGGCTGCAAGAGCATGGGGCAGGCCCCACCCTCTGTGTTTGTCTCTGATAAGCTTCTACCAGCCCTCACCCTGGAGTTCTTGGATGGACTTCAAGATAAACATTACCTCCTCTCTACAGTATTTCGAAAGCCAACAAGATCTAGAGAGCTATGGGTATTAGCATTTCCTTCCCCTCTTGCCAGTCTGCACAACCACTGCAGCTAAACACACCTATACTCCAACAACCAAAGACTAGAACTGACCATCTGTCTGCAGCTCTCAGAACACTCTGTCCTAAACGGTTGGAGAGTTCAGCGTGGCCCTGAACTTGGTGCCTTCACCAAAGCTCACAGCATATCCAGATAGTGTCAACCAAGAGTAATTTGAAGACAATGGCAACACAAGATCAGAAATGCAAATTAAAGATGGAACACCAGTTCGACATCAATCACCTAGTAGATTGCATATTCAGTTAATGAACACCATCTATATCTCAAGAATTGAACTAAGCTCTCAGGAACACAGTGCAAGCAGAGACAATGGCTTGAGCAGATCAGGGGAGACTGTTTAGCAGTGCTTACAGTAATCAGTCAGAGAGAAAAACTGTGGCCCTGGAAGAAGGCATGGGGGCAGGCAGAGAGATGGGCGTCAGATGGAGTAACCACCAATACTGCAGACAAGCAGTTTACATTCAGTTGCGGAAGTCACTGATTTAGCTCAAACATAATTAAAGCGGGCAAAGTCCCTTTGTCAGCTTCACATACAGCCATAAATGATACTGCTTCCAATAGTGGTGACAGCAGGAAACACACAGAAGAGGGAGGGCCATGTAGCAGAGGACTTCCGTTCTGGAGTGAAAGGGGACTTGGGACCCTGGAGGTTAGAAAAGCGGTTTTACAGGATCTAAACCACCAGCCTGGGAGCACTTAGGGAGGGATCCAGGGCTTCAGCTGAATAAGTAAGAGTGGAGGGCCCTGCTGGGCATAGGTGGAAGATGAGATCCTTGACCTCATGAAGGCTGGACGCCCCAGGGGGTGGGAATTTTGAGGGTGGGAAAGTGGGAGTGGGGGGGGGGGTAGGTAGGGGTTACATCCACAGAGAAGAAGGAGGAGGGGTAAGGGGATAGGGGGTTCCTGGGTGGGTGGGGGATGGGGTAAGGGGACAACATATGAAATGTAAATAAAATATCCAATAAAAAAAAAAGAAAAAAAAAAAGAAAAGCAGTTTTACGGCCCAGATGTGAGTGTTTCTTGACCAAGTTGAGCTATGTTGGGAAAGAATCCATGCAAAACACATCAACGGCTTTTAGGCTACTTAGAGCCACACAGCAGTCACCATAACTTAAGTCAGAACATTTTCATTACTCTCTAAGAAACTCTGTTCCCATCACCAACCATTGTCTTTGTTCCCAGCTGAGCTTTGAAAACCGTGGTGTCTACAGATTTGCCTGCCCTGAATACTGGAATCACACAAAATGTAGCCTTTGGAATGGCATCTTTTACTTAGTATTCTTTCAGATTTTGAGATTATAGCAAGCACTGACCATATTATTAGACTGTATCTATAATTAGTGTGTGTGTGTGTGTGTGTGTGTGTGTGTGTGTGGTGTGAACAGAACAGCTCAGGTGGAAGTCAGACTTCTGTCCCTCTACCATGACCTAATGAGCTAACCTAGGAGACCATGTTTTGATGGAAGCAAGCACTTCTACCTACTAAGCCATCTGATGGCCCACATGGCCATGATGTGTCTTGCTTGTCCAGTCATGAGTATTCCACTTGTCTCCACTTTGTGGTTTTATGAATGGAAATCCACATACAAGCCTTTATGTGAATGCCTGTATCTACCCTGAGGCACAAAGCCAGCAAAGGGCCTCCTGATAATGCAGTTCTACGTTTAACTCCTGAAGAACTTGCCATTCCCACAGAAGCCACACCGTTCACTTTGACATTCCCCCCACCCCCAGAAAGGCACTTTCTCCACATCTCTGTCAAAATTTTTCTAAATTTATTATGGTAATCCTAGTGGGGGAGGTCTACATTGAGGTTCTGATTTGCAGGTCCTTAACAACTAATGATGTTGAGCCTGCTAAAGAGGCTTCTAGAAATACTTTTATACAGGAGTCTACACTCACATTTTGTCTATCTCAAATTTTTTTTTAATTTATTTATGATTTGGTAACTTACACATGTGTACAATCTGTTTAAGGAATATCTGTCCCTCCATCCCTAGCAACTCTTCTCAGATCCCATTCTTCTTCCAATTTCTTGTTCCCCTACTTTATAATTCACTGAAGCCAATCAGTGCTGGCCATATGCATATGGGCGTGGAGCCACTCACTGAGGCTTGAGCAATCTAACAGAGGCCACACCCCTGAAAAAAACTGAATCTCCTGCCCCAGGAGGCATCATCTGTCAATAGCTCCTCAGCTAGAGGTGAGGCCTGGTGAGCCCCTCCTTCATGCATGATGGAGTGTTGACTGACTTGATCTTGTGTAGGTTCTGTGCAAGCAACCACAACAGCATTGATGGCTGCCACAGTCCCGTTGTGCCCAGAGAGCCTCCCCAACCTTGGGCTCTTACATTCTTCCCACACATCCTTTCTGCAATGTTCCCTGAGCTTTGAGGTGGGAAAAGATACACATGTCCCGTGTAGGGTGAAGTAGTCCATGGTCACTTTTTCTCTGTGCCAGTTGTCTCTGTGTTTTTTGAGTTGTGTTTGTTTTTCCTAATAAATTATAAATGAGAGTCTCTCTCATACGATGCAAAATCTTCAAGTGTTTCCAACCCTTCTGAGTACTTCTTTACCCTTCTCAGTAGTATCCTTTGAACACAAGTCATTTTCATTAATTTCAGTGTATGTATTTCTTCTTTTGTTATTTGTGCTTTTGCTGTTTTTATCTAAGAAAACACCATTGTCTGGCCCCCAAATCACTCAGATTTATAGTTGTTTTCTTCCCAAGAATTTTATGGACCTTCTCTTGAGCCTTTGAGTTGGTGAAGGAAACTGTGAATGTGAAGCTAATGTTACTGTCATCCATTTCCACATTAAAGGTTTCAGGTCTGGCTGTTCTCACAGAGACTGTTCCTAAACTGTTATTGGGTTGGAAAGCATGACAGGTATAATCACAGAAATCAATTCAGCAACAAGGTATTGACATTACAAAACAAGAGCTTTCAGAAGTAGAGTAGGCATTACACAGGATAATGGCCACAGGATTAGGAAACACAAGGGCTACTCAAGCTTCTAATTGTTCATCTATTCCCAGAATTCTCTGTGGCTCCAAGGACATTAAAACATATTGAACTTTTTAACCTAAAAAAAGGGCAATATGTCACTTTAATGGTTTCTGTTCTATTAATCTGTGTACATTCATGTGTGCAGTGTACATATGTGTGTGTGGGGGCACATCCATGCACACTGTGAAGGTCAGAGGATGTAAGACGTAAGACTCTCTCACTCTTCACGTCATTGCCTTGAGACATTGCCTCTCACTGAACCTGAAGCAGTCCAGTGATCCTGCTTCCAACACCCTCACAGTGCGGGGTCACAAGTGCACATAACCATCCCCAGCAGTTTATGTACATATTGGGGATTTGGGCTTGGGCCCTCATGCTTTCATAGCAAGTGCTACTCTTTTCTGAATCACGGATAATATTTTCTTTCGGCTTCATATTTTGCATTGTGCCCTGCCCCCAGGAGACGCAGTCTATTAACAAGTGCAATTGTTCCACTATTTTTTTCTCTATGAAGAGTGGAATTGATGGTGTTCACAATAACTCCATCCTTGAGTAGACTTATGTTTAGGTCAATCTGGTTTAAAAGACTCCAGTATATGTAGGTGCAGAGCTCACACAATCATGTCTATCAATACAGACCACCTGGCAACAAAAAGATTTGCTGCACACCAACCCTCCTTTAAACAATGTTCTCTATTTAAGTCAGAAGTTAAACTATCAGGCCCAGTATTATAACTCAGTGATAGTACACTTGGCCAAACCGAAGAGGCTCTGGGATCCCTGTTAAGAGAAAGAAGAGGAGAGGAAAGGAATCGGAGAGGAAATTGTATTACACCTGTGTCCCTGGAAGACAGGAAGTCCTTTGACTGTGTGTGGATGCAGAGATATGAAGATATAAATGCTAAGATGGGGGCACAGTAGCATAGGGTGACCCTAAATTTCACTGATTAGTAAATGAGGCAGAAATTAAAATGACATATCTGTCAATTGAGGGCTTGTAAGGGGATCACAAGAAGCTGGAAGAAACACTGGAAAAGTGTCCATCATAAAGGAATCAGGTTGGAACTTTCAGCCAAGAATTTGGCTTCCAGAGCTTAGAATTACTAATCTGTGCTATTTTAAACCAGTTTGAGTTACTTTCTCCTAGGATATTAGCACAGTTCCACAGAGAAGCTCAGAATTTTAAAATGGATCCAAACACCCCTCAAAAGGGGTTCCTTCTAAGTGAACTGTCCCCTAGAGCTCCCACAGGCCCTGTCTAGATATCGAATGGACAAGGAGATCAATCTGCTCCACACGGTATTCACAAGAAGTCACTGAGGCAGAGGAATGGAACATGTGCTGTACTTGGCCCAGGGACTGGGCTCCTCCTGGGAACAGGGAGGCTGTTGCACACACCGTGTAATTCTGCCCGCTCTCCAGTGTGACACAGTAATAAAGAACAATGGGAAGCCAGGGAAGTCTCTTAAACTCTCCTAATGGAAAGCAGTAGAAACATGTAAACTAACATGGGTGGGGGACAGAGGAGGTGGCTCAGTAGTGTGACTTCTCTGCAAGCAAAGGACCCAAGTTCAAATCCACAGTTGCCTGTGCCCATAACCCCAGCTTTGGAAGATGGAGACAGACAAGTGAATCGAAATAGCTCACTGGCCAGCGGGGCTAAGTAAAACTTCAAGCTTCTGCTTCTATGAGACTCTATCTCAAGGCAATAGGCAGAATGCTAGAGAAGACACCTTACATCCTCTCCATGGGCACACATGGGGACACATAACCAAGGACTTGTGCGCATACAGCACACACACAAACACAAAATTTCTATTTTTTTTAACTTGTGATTTTGGCTGTACAAACTCTAAATGTTCAAAATATAGTATAAACCAATCATTCCTTGGTACAACACTGTTTTTGCATAAAGAAACACTGACAGCTTAGTCTAACTATATGGTATGTCCCTCGAGAACAAGCATTAGTTGTAGCTAGAGAGTCAGCTCAGTGGAAAATAGTGCTTGCTGCCCAGATATGAGGGCGTGAGTTCACTCTCCAGCCCCATGTATAAACGACATGGTGACGTACACTTATTCTCAACATAGATGGAATCAGAGACAAGCAGATCCCCAGGGCTCACTGGCTAGCCAGCCTAGCTTAATTTGCAAGCCAAGTGAGGGATTCTGTCACAAAAATCAAGGTAGCTTCCTGATGAATACCCAAATATGCCCTCTGGCCTCCACACTAATATATACATACCTGCCCTCCCAATTAAGCAGGTAATAAAATTGATTTATAAATTAATCCTGATACTATCTAGGATACAATATATCCATGTTAATTCACTTCATAGATAGTCTGAGAAATGTTTTATAACACCCCAAAATCTGAAGCTTTCTAGCAAAATACTATACTCTTAACAAACATATACCTTATTTTAAAGTGCACACGCACTTGTCAACTCCAGTTCATAGCTGCTTTTTCTTCTGTCAAGAGCCTTATAATACCACATAGGGAACAATGTCGAGAGGAGGAAACCTGAAGGGTGCATAATACGGAGAAGGTGAACATGCCATCACCCGACCCTGACCCTCCCTGATGCACAAGAGATCAGCAACAAAGACAAGTGGCTGGGGAGATGGCTCAGTGACACAGCATATACTCAGCATGCACAAGGCCTTGAACCCACAGCACCACGGAATGATGGGAAAAGGGGACACACGCCACTGACTGTAAAACCATTCATACTCAGCAGTGTGAAGCAACTCAGCAGTGAAGGGCACTTGTTGATCTTGCAGAAAACATGGATTCAGTTCCCAGCAGCCATGTTACAGTTCACAACTCATGCAAGGAGTTCCAACAGTCTGGTCCCTTCCCCGTGGGTACTAGGCACCCATGTGGTGGGATACATACATGCAGGGAGAGCACTCATGCACATACAATAAACAGAACTGAAAAGTATTTTTAAAAACAACCCATGCTCTGTTGCAACAGGAACATTCCTTTCTGATGTGCTATTTCTTAAGGCTGTCACTGCTGGTTATCCAACCACAGATAATTACAGATTCATTTCCCATCTAGCAAATTACTCCCTTGGGTTTCTACATTTAAAACAACGAAACCCTCATGATCCGAATCAACCCATGAAGATTCAGTGTGGAAATGAACAGAGCCATCCCAAACTTCTCCAGCCTCACTCAGCAGCTAAGGTTCTCCAAGAAACAATACAAAATAATTATCTCCAGATCTGTGCTTTGATGACTCACTTATTCAGTATTTCCTAAGAACAGTACATCAACTGCTTTTGTCTCTGGATAGAGAATTTGTAGAACTTCAAAGTTGTGAAACTGAGAGTCTCTGGGGAATGACGTTTCAACTGAGAGCAGGCAGTTACAAGAGCCTTCTCCAGGGCATGAGCCCATTTGTGTTTCTGTTTGCCATATACAGAGCATGTGGTGTCTCTTTTATAGACTGTGTAGGTCACATTCACATGCATTTCAAGTATAAAATCATCAATCATTGAGATGTAGTTTCTGACTCTTAATCTTGAAAAACAACACTGGCAGCTTACAGTTTGGATGTGAAAGCCACAAGCTTGTGTGCGTGAATATTTGAATCCCACCTGGTGGCACTGTCAAAGGAGGTTGTGGAACCTTTGCCTCTATGACCTAGCCAGCAGGAGCGAATTATTTTAGACAATGATACACTTCTGTTTCTGTCCTTAGTTCTCTGCTTCCTGATCCAAAAATGCTACCACAGAACTGCATACTAGCCCTTAGGTCCTCCTGGCCATGTGGAGACTTAAACTTTCTCCTCTTCTTTCCTTTGCTTCATTCCGTTATCTTGTCAGAAATAGGAATGCAATATAGAAATATTCAATAGGTACATGCAGACTGACTGCAATTACCACTGAGCAATTAAGACAAGAACAAGCCAGCACCAGGACTGCTGTTTACTTTGCGACACAGACAACTGGGTCTGAATAATTAGCACATTAAGCAATTCTGGTAAATAATCCAAAACACTAAGCACTAAATACAAACAAACAGGCACACGTGGTATACTTTACAAGCCAGATATATTTTAAAAAGATCGTGTTTACAATAAGTAAATTATGTAGTGAAGAAACATCAAAATGAAGTTGAGTAAAAAGGCACATTTGAAAAGTTTAAGAGTACAAAGAGTCCCTTGTTTGTTGTACTAGCACAGGAGCAAAGGGAAACAGATATATTACAATTACATTCTCAGGGGGAAGGTTTCTGTCAGTGGAAGTGATTAACACTGGCTTCTTTTCTCCCCATTCTGGGGCAGTCTTTTCTTTTCCTTCCTTGGCTTCAGAGAGACAAGTTAATCTTCGGCCATGTAGAGGCGATACATCAGAGCTACAGCCAGGGCAGAGATGGCTGGGATCACCCAATTGGTCCACCAACTAGAAAGACACATGAGCAAAGAGATGCTTGAGTGATCCTCAATGCAGAGACCTCACCCCCTGCCTCTTCTGATGGAAAACGACCACAGCATATTCTCCTTAGCTTTATAGCCACTTTGGCTAAATGGATAGCTCAGCTTTGATAACATTATGTTGTGCACAATGCATGCCCTAGTGCTGGTCTCGCTGCTTTCCCCTGTTGTCACCATGAGAAAACTAACAACCTTGCTCTGCTTCCATCTCCTTCTATGGAATTTATACAGAGAGCTGTTAACAGCTCCCTCAACAGACACTGCCTAAAATTAAACTCTGGGTTCTCTATCTTAAGCTCACAAAGGAGAATGGTCCTGAGGCCTTTTGTTCTCCCACAGAAACTAAATAAGCATTTTAATGTCCCCAAGATGAGAATCAGATCAATGTTCTCATTTTGATTATGCTGTCAGCAACCTCTGCAGCCGAGAGCCCCGCCCCCGAGCCACAGAGTAGACAACCTGAAGTCTGAGTACTGAGGCTGCACCCAGCCTCAGCTTCATCATTCTCAAATCCTATTTTGAAAACCCAATCTTAGCATCTATACTAGATGGATTTAAACCATTCAAGAAATACCATGCCCTAAGTACTTAGTGCTCTACTCTCAAACTCAAAGGCAAGTCTAATTTATACATTGTTCAGTGTGTATAAGTTTCCAATAGGTGATAAAGACTATGGGGGGAAATCAAGGATGTGGCTTAGAAGAGCTTTAATGAAGACATAAATTTGATTTCAATCTCTGAATTTCAAATTTTTAGGACACAAAATTTAATACCTACACTTAGCACCCAAGAATACATACATACATCTTCCCTCATAATCTCAAATAATCTCCATGTACCAATGCACTCAAAGAACAAGTTCAATTAAAAGATGTAAAGTCTGAAAGAATTAGAAGTACAATCTCCAAATAAGTGGAGTGGAGTGGGTGGGGCTTTTCAGTTTCACTTTAGAAAGAGGGAGCCTGCCAGTGAAAAGAAGGTGGTACGTATTCCAGAATATTCCCAGGAAGCAGGCACACTGAGTGGGTGGTGGTTCAATCTGATAGAATGAAATATAAGTGTGTAGCTTTGGGCTTGAGTTTAAAAATGAGAAACAACAACAAAAAGACCATTATTATATAAGTCAACATGGTAGACCTGCCAAAAAAAAACAAGCTTGGGCTGGAATACAGAGAGGAAATCTGGCCGCAGTAACAAGAGAGTCACCTGCACTTAGATTAGTGGGCTCAGCTTGAGTAACAACAGAAAACCAAGCCATGCTTGCGGAAACATAATGGCCAGCCTTAAAAGGTTCTCATGTGTCAAGAAAGAACGAAACTGAACTTTTGCTTGTAAGAACAACCACAGCTCTGATCCCCCATGGGACTGGCTGCCATAGGGATAAGGAACCCCACTTGTTCTCCATGATCCTTGGTATAGATACATCCAGAGAGTGATGGTATGTGGGGTCTCTGTTGAAAGTGTGGGCAGCTCCAGCTAATGGTCTAGAATGGAACACCCAGAAGTTCTGGGAGCACATGCCCAGATCAGAGTCTGAGAGCACAGTGGGAATCCAAGCAGAGGATCAGATGAGGAGGTGCTAGGCAGCTCTGTCTCCTGAGCCCTCCAAGAGACCTTGCCTCAAAACAAAACAACCAAAGAAACAAAGAAACAAAAAAGACAGTACTGCGTACCTGGAATTAGACTCAACAGTGGTGATAAGAGTGTCCTGGAACACAAAAGAAAACCGCGAAGTTAGGGTTCTGTCTGAGCATTTATCCTCCTGACTGAAATCCCGTTTTAGATAAAACTCACCTTATTTTATTCAACTCTGTCTTTTAAAAGTTGTTAAAGGTAAAATTGTGCCCAAGTTCTTTTTACTTTAAAAAGCCTAATTTCAACATTTTTCAAAAAAAATAAAATTTTAAGAACTATATTTAAGTTACTTAAAACATAAACTTCATAATTTGAAAGTGTTAATAGAATATACACAACAATCCACACTTTTAACATTTAAGGAGTTCAGCATAAAAACTCGTGAACATATATCACTGTCTTTTGGAGGGAAATTCTTCAAAGAATAGAATATGATATAAATATGTCATTTATTTCATTCAAAACTGATAGTGCATAAAAACTCACCTAAATAATACTAATAGTGTATCAACCAAAATGAAACAATAAAAATTGTTGTGTCACATGTTAGACCACCTTTTCTGAGACTTCTTTAACTCAGCGGATGGCACCAAGAAGACCAGATTAACTTAGAAACCGCTCTGCCTAACCAACAGTGTTTTCCTCCCAGCAGTTTCTGAGCACGGTCCTTCTTATGAAGACCTTAAAGAAATGCATATATTCCCAAACCATCCCAAGCTGCAGCCCATGGAAGCACACACAGTTAAGGCTTTAACAGATGTTAGAAAACACTCTTGTAATATTCCACACCAGCAAAACTGTTAGTGCTTCAACAGAAGCAGGTACAGACAAGCTAGACCCATCAGAAAATCATGTCTACAGCACTCTGCAGATGAAAAACATTAATAAAGCAAGCAGCTGTTTGCAGCAAGGCACAGTGGTGCTCCTGCAAGGCACGTTAGGGAGACTTCATAGGAAAGGCAAATCCCTTTTAGGGACGCATGAGCAAAGTAGCATAGCAGCACACACCAACCTGGACACACCTTTAAGATTCCTGACACAGTGGAGGAAGAAAAACAAGTCATTTAAAAAGAAAATTCCACATATGTTACTATTTTAAGCAATTTAAAATCCTAGTAACTATAGAATTCATAATCACCACAAGATTATTTTTATGAGTATAATTAACACTGATCATGACAATTAAACTATGACAATTAAATTTGCAAACAATGGTAGCCAGTTATGAGAAGGGACACAATCATGTAAACTACCAAAGAGCTCACTGAAGACACTAAGGCACGCTGGGAAGTTAGTGCATGGAGGCAGACAGGAAAGGCTCATGATACACGCAGGGATATATGCATTTCAGGAGACCCCGTGCAACCTCATGTGGCCTTCTTTGATGCCCTTGTCTTGGTGTCTGCATTGCTAATGTAAAAGCACCAATGTCAGGTTAAAATACTGCTGAGGCTAAAACATGCCCATGTCATTCAGAGTGCTGTTACAAGGGTGGGCACCATGGCTTAGCAGGCAAAGGTACTTGCTTCAGAGTCTGACAACCTGAGCTTTACTGATCCCTAGGACCCTCATGGTGGAAGGAGAACAAATTCTCCTGAAAGTTAGCCTCTGACCTCTGTATGTGTGCTGTGGAACGCAAGCATGCACACATACACACACGCACACGCACACGCACACGCACACGCACACGCACACACACACACAAATAAATAAACATTTAAAATGTTAATGTAAGTAAATAAAATGCGGCTAGCATGCCACCACAACTACCATCACTGGTAATAATGACCCTCCAAAAAAATAGAACCTCAAAATAAACTACAATTTTGGATTGTCTATTTTCTTTATAGTCATAAACCCTAGAATGCTTGACAGTTTAAGTTGTAATCACTACTTAGCACTGGGATAAAGAAGCGCCATTTCTCTAGCTGCCATTTCTCTGCAGGGCTCAGCTGTCAGGAAAAGAACTTTCTTTCTTTTTTTTTGGGGGGGGGGGAGTTTTCAAGACAGGGTTTCTCTGTGTAGTCCTGGCTGTCCTGGAACTCACTCTGTAGACCAGGCTGGCCTCGAACTCAGAAATCCGCCTGCCTCTGCCTCCCAAGTGCTGGGATTAAAGGCGTGCGCCACCAACGCCCGGCCGGAAAAGAACTTTCCAAACAGATCAGCAATGAGCTCTGCCACCTGCTTACCTTGAAACCTGGGAGGCTTCTAACTTACAGTAAAAAGGCTAACAACTGTGTATGGCATGTATAACGACCTATAAATGTCATGTGAGCCAGTACACATCATGATTAGCTCCATAGCCTTTGCAAATCAGTTATCTCAATTTAAGTTTGTCTAACCTAGCTCCCACCTTTATTGGAAGTACTGACAGTGGAGCCTTCTGAAAGTGCAGTGCCTCCTGGAACCTAAGAGACCACAACTGACAAGCCAGAGGCTGGGCATGTGACTCTCACAAAGCTCACCAGAGCTTCAGGGCCTTGAGATCTGAGGATCTCAGACAAATACAACCTTATATATCACAGTGCTTTGAAAGTTAATAGCACGGAAGGGCACCAATATAGCTTTTACCTTCTATATGAGCAAATTTGGTTGTTGTGGATACACTTAATTAAGAAGACATGTAATATCTGTGTCAATAAATACCTTGACTTGGCAATTTAGCTTCTTTGGGGCAGGTTCAAGCTAATACTCTCTGGTACATCTTCTTTTCAAAATTAAACTAGACATTTTAAGTAACTCTTTCTTAACACTGAGGACTAATATGTTTACCAGGGCCTTGTGCATCCTTGTGAAGTGCTCTACAGCTCAGCTCTAGCTCCAGTCTCAAGCAGGATGCTTACTGAAAGACATCAGGCCACAGAACACATTCTCCAGCTACACGTGACCCTGAGAAATTCTTAAGGAATCAGTATTGCTTGGCAGAAATAGCAAAGCACCCAGAAAAGCTGCAACACATTTTCTTCTGTGTTGCTTGCTTCCAGTCTCTCAAATGACCAGCAAGGGTCACCCTGCTTTCTTCCAGCTGTGCTCCTTTTTAAGCAAAGTCATGGTCGGGAACAAAGAGGGTCCTGTTTGTTTACTGTAGAACAATACAACTCTACAAAGTTGTTTCTTTGTGAAATCTTGACAGTAAAAGTATCTGCTTTAAACAGCGAGTAGATGCAGATCCAGGGAGATGCTCCACACCAGTACATCACAGATGATGAAACGACGTGTTACTGAGAGCTACCCACTCCTGCAAGCACAGGCAGGACGACTTTCATCAATGCTGATGCTAACTGTGCTCTGTGCACCAGCAGCTCCAAACCTCAAAGCGATTGCAAGTTCAAACAGAAAACTAAACAAAAACAGAGAATAGCAAACACAGCAGGGACACTCAGGTTCCTCCACTAGACTCTACCCTTTGGGACAGGAGCTCACAAATCTGAGGCCAGCCTGGGACTCACTGTGTAGCCAGGGACAACTTCTGGTCCTCCTGCAATCACTTTCCAAGCACTCGGGATTAGGGGCAAGCAGAATGACAGACAGTTGTTGGAGACTGAACCCAGGCCCTCGTGCATGCTAGGCAAGCACTCCACCGACAGATGCCCAGCTGCACAGTGAAGGAAGGTATCTGAGAACAAACGGATGAAGGGAATCTGGGACATGAGACATGCTTACTACTGGACATCTGTATGTGTACTATAGTTAGAGATGTGGTTAGCCAACAGCAGACCAGAACTCAGGAAATAAACCTCCCCAAAGCCGTGCTTTCCTTCGGGTGACTTCCAACAGAACCATTACATACTAAACACCTAAGAGGACATGAAACAGACTTCCTCTGAGAACTCGAGGGGAACAAAAAACAGGTGCTCTGCAATTTCAGCTGGCAATAAAGCAGCCACAGAAAACACGTAAAAGTCACATTCTGAGCAACGGTCATACACAGCATTCAAATTCTAGACACCATTTTTTTAAAGCTTCATGATGCACTACTATCACTGGTGTTAAGTGTGTCCTCAGTTTTGAACAGGGGAAAACAGAAGTGCAATTGCTGTGCACAGGGAAGCACACACAGGCCTTTTCTTGCTCTGGGTGAGACTTGGAGGGTGAGAGTTGGAGTAATCCCAGCATTTGCGATCACACTGTAGGATCTCTGCATGCTATGCACTAAAAGCAGCAGAGCCCATGCTGTGGATGTCCAGCAGTCACTACAAGCTCGGAGAAGCTCGCCCGCCATGTGTGCTCTCTCCACTGAGAAGAAGCAGAGAGAGAAAGGGAAAAGCTGGGCTTTCTTGCTGCCATTTTTGAAGCAAAACCTTCCTTCACCCTTTATTACTTCCAGGCCAGAATTAACTTTTCCTGATTATACTTTTAAGGAACTTGAGCTGGTTGTTCATAAATCCTTATTCTAGATTTAATGAGCAAACGTGGGTGAGAAGGTCAGCTCAGACTTAAGAATGGTGTGTCAATGTAAAACTAGTCCTTTTCTGGGTTGGTGAGATGGCTCAGTGGTTAAGAGCACTGACTGTTCTTCCAGAGGTCATGAGTTCAAATCCCAGCAACCACATGGTGGCTCACAACCATCTGTAATGATATCTGATACCCTCTTGTGAGGTGTCTGAAGACAGCTACAGTATACATATAATAAAAAAACTAGTCCTTTTCTGAACACCCACGAAGACACAGGGATGCAGAGGAGCAAGAGGCATGGGCGGTACTATCAGAGGTAGGGAGGAGAACATGCTTCAGCTTAAACAAGTTCCAAGTCCTCTCAAAACAAGGCGCACGTCCAATCTTTCAGAGCAGAGGCACGGTTTTATTTAACTTACTCTAACACTAGAAACTGAAGCCAGAACTTCATGTATGTTACACAAGTATCTTCCACTGAGCTATACATTTGGACTTTTATTTATTGATAATTATGATGTTTAAAAATTAATACTTCAATACACAAGCTCTTCTCAAAAGCATGTGGACTAGTAAAAAAAAGGGGGGTGGGGACAAACAAAAAACTTCCAAACCAAACTTTTACAAAACCAGTAAGTTACGTATTCACCTTACCTAGAAAGGTCTGTGTAGGCCGTGACCTTTGCCCCATTTTGACATGTACTAAATACAATGACGATACATAGTTACCTCTATCCACCACTCCTTTGAGATATCTGGACAAACTTACCGAAGGCTTGGCTATCTTTGATCTGTCATCCTGTAAGGGATAAAAAGGGAGTTGGCATTAAAAATCATAGGACATCTATGAAAGTCTCATTTCCAAACAGCTGATTTTTATTGAGAATTAAAAAAAAATACTAATCAATGATTAGCATTTGGCATTCAGCAAAGTTACTGCAAAATTTGATCCACGTGGTTTGACAACAAAAATTAACAGTAAAGTTGAGGACAAGAAGCATTTCCATCCACAGTCCCAAGGTTTAGAATGGACCCATGACTGTCGTATGTACATGTGCAGGTTACAAGTGCTAAACTGACTTTTAATTCAGGCAACAACTGAAGACTAAACCCAGCCCTTCCTTCTCTACCCCCAAGTTCACGGAGATATGCATCTTTCTGCCATGATGGCCTCAGAGAAGTCTGCAATTTCCCAACAATGTAATTATAAACTATTTAAACCTCAGGCTGAGGGTGTCAAAATCCAAAGGCATCTAAATAAATGCTGACCATAGAAAAGTCTTGCAGAGTGGTGACCTAAATAAAGCCACCCTCCCTCCTCAAAGGAAAAGAACTTAAGAGAACAGGATGGGGAGAAACTTTTATAAGGACAGACTTCACAGATGTAATTCGGCCATGTTAGTTCTGGGAAATATGACTATGAAAATGTGTGGGCTGATAATCCTCCAGATAAGTGAAGCAGACTCTCTCAAAGTATATATAGCCTCCCAGCTAACCAAAAAGGCAATGCACAAGCAGACACATACACATACACACACACACACATGCACACGTACTGCTCAACAGAATTTATACTAAAATAGATTTCTGGGCCTTCTAAAAAGAGCCTACTTTTGTCTTTCCTTCCTTTGTAGTTCTTACAACAACCATCATTCATATACCACAAGATTCATATATAGAGATATGCCTATACTTATTTATTTTTAAAGTTTCTTGGTTTGCCTACTTGAGCTGTTTATGTCTCGTTAGGCAAAGTGTACTCCTGACCACCCTTCACTCTCCTGGCTGTAGAACAAACTACATGGACTGATGTTCTGCCCTTTGAATAGCTCTCTGTGACTCTCAGAGGCTGAGAACCATCCCCAGTGCAAGGCCTTGGAGCCCAGCACTCTGACCCTGAGTCCAGCAATAACTGCAACCAAAAGAAACCACAATGTAAAGAAAGGTTGAATTAATGCATTTATCACAAAAAAAAATGGTATCATGCTAGGCATAGTGATGCAAGCCTATAATCCCAGCATTTGAGAGATAAAAGCCTCAGAAGTGAGTTCCAGGCCAGCCTGGGCTAGTTATTGAGACCCTGTCTCAAATGAAGTATTCCTTTTTTTTTTTTTGAGACAGGGTTTCTCTGCGTAGCCCTGGCTGTCCTGGAACTCACTCTGTAGACCAGGCTAGCCTCGAACTCTCGAACTCAGAAATTCACCTGCCTCTGCCTCCCAAGTGCTGGGATTAAAGTCGTGCGCCACCACCGCCCAGCCCAATTAAGTATTCTAAATCAAAAGAAATTGCCCAACCCATTTTAAGCTTTCTGTGGATGTAAATCTAGATTTCCCAACGTGAAACAGTAGCCTTGGAAGAGAAGAAGACACTTCTCCAAGAAATGACTTACTGGATGGAGTTCCCCGATGATGTACGTTTTAGACAGTTCCCGTGCATCCGTAGAGTGCCCGACGTCCTCAAAGTTCTCGGTAGCATCACCCCCAGCTTGCTCTCTTAGGACTTCTTCCCCACCAGGATGCTGTTCAAAGAACAGGTTGCATGAATACTAAAATCTTTTCAGTCAGATAAATTAAAAGGAAACAGTTAACTTATCTAATCAATCAGCCCATTCCAGAAGTCACACATGGCAACGGCTGACTTTAAGTATCTATAGCATGGACTCTAAACATTCCTCTCCAATTCCTTGGGGATGGTACCATAGACCCTTTCCTCTGATGTTGTCTCCAAGCTACAGACCCAGCAACACCAATGTTATATGGATAGCCTTAATAATATTGTAATGTTTGATCTGCTTTTCCAGAAAGTTCCCCAAACTTGCCCCCTTCAACTGTTGCTAAACTGTCTCTTCAGTCTTCTACTTAAGATTTCAAACTTGGGATTCTTCTCAGTATGAGTGTGGACCAAGGAGAAACCACTGGTCAGAGATGAGAGCACAAAGTTTCCCTTCAGGATACACTATGTACATCTGCAATGTGCAGCCAACAGCATCCACTGGATAGGCGGGAAGAAGGCCCAGGTAAGGCACGATACTCTTTCTGGAGGACTGTAAGTAACTGTTGTCCATATAGCCAGAACATCTACAAAGAGAGAGCGAGAGAGTGCACAGGTGGGCAGGAAGACTCTTTCACTTGGCAGAATCATTTTAGTGCTCCCAGATGCTCCAGTTCATTGTTAATACAGAGGCCAGCCATGTATCAGGGAGCAGAGTCTATGATGCACAACCAGTGATGAGACCTGGAGACTCTCAACTAAGAATTCTCAGGCAAGCGCTGGGTTAAATCATCCAAACATTCTGGCAGAAAAGCAAAAAAACAAAAAAACAAAAATCACTTCTGAAATTAAGCTTGAAGATGTTCCTGGATCAAATTCATCCTGACCTTTAAGCAAGTCCTTAGGGTACATAAACTACCTCCCTGAGCAGCTGACTACAGTTGGGCCTTCCTTCTTCCCAGTAACAGAAAATAACAAGGATACTCAGTATTTTCAAAAGGTGCCTGGTCCTTATATTTCTTTATTTGGACACATCTAGCACTAAAGCTTTACTAAATACAAAGCAGGTGAAGTTCCAGGATACAGAGACTATAACTGTCCAAGTTTTTACTACATACTATGTGTGGTAGTTTGAACAAAAATGATCCCTATAGGCTTATATGTTTGGATGCTTGGGCTCCAGTTAGTGGAACTATTTGGGAAGGATCAGGAGGTGTGGTTTTATTGGAAAATATATATATATATGGATGGGGAGTTTTCAAAAGCCTACACCAGGCCAGTGTCTTCCTCTCTATGCCTGCTGTCTGCAGATCAGAATTTATGCTCTCAGCTGCTGCTTCAGTGTCATGTCTGTCGGCTTCCTATCATAATAACCATGGACTAGCCGTCTGAAACTGTACCCAAGCCTCTGATTAAAAATGTTTGCTCTTATGAGTTGCTTTGGTCATGGTGTCTCTTGGTAGCAATAGAATAGCAACTAAGACACTTTTGAGGAAATACTAGTAGTTGGGGTTGGAGAGGTGGCTCAGTGGTAATGAGCATTTGCCTCTTGGAGAAAACCAGATTCAGACACCAGCGCTCGTGTGGTTCACAACCACTTGTAATCCTAGTGCCAGGGGATTAGTGTGCATCTATCTGCACACATGTGGTATGCATATATACATATAGGCACACACACATACACATAACATTTTTTTTTTTTTTTGGTTTTTCAAGACAAGGTTTCTCCGTGTAGCCCTGGCTGTCTTGGAACTCACTCTGTAGACCAGGCTGGCCTCAAACTCAGAAATCCGCCTGCCTCTGCCTCCCAAGTGCTAGGATTAAAGGCGTGTGCCACCACTACCCAGCATTTTATGAAAGGAAGAAAATACTGATATTTATCTCAGAGCTTTGGAGGGTATATCTTAAAATGTGTCAAACAAACACCATATGTTCAATAGTGTCTAGTGTGTGAATCTGGTTTTCTCCAAGAGGCAAATAATCATTATTGCTTTAACATTACAACAGTGTCTGTACTAAACAAACACTTCCCAGTATTAGTATCTGTCCTCAACATGACTTCTCGCATTGCATAAACACTCCCCTAATTCTCTCAAATGTGTTCTCTTCCAGTCGTTCTGACAATGAGAAATCTGACTAGCATCAAAGAGACACTAATGGCACCTCACAAGTATGGTAATGGTAATCAAGGTTTTCTGATTCTGGCACAATCTGGAACTGTGAGCCTTGATCTGACTGAGGAGCAGAAAGGCAGGCAGGTGGGAGATATGAAGTAACCAAAACCTTCAGAGTGCAAAGGTGACTGGTAGCACACCTCAATCCCCAGCGAATGACCTAATTCACAAGTTCGTCAACTTGGGACTCCTGCTCAGGGAAGTGAGCCTCAGAAGATCTGCTTGAATCTCACTGTGCACCAGGGACAGCCTGCTTTCCAAAATGACATAAAAGAGGTAATGTCATCAAGAGGCCAAACCTACTCCATCTTGGGACCGGTTTCCATTTTAAAAGAAAAACTACAGCCTGAGCACTTGATCTGCAGCTGAAACCAAGCTGTACCCAAGTTCCAGGAAGAACCACATAGCTTGTCTCTGCTACATATCCCAGAGTTACTCTCTAGCTACTCCCTAATAACAGCCAATCAGGATTAGTCTGATTGTTTCAGATGTACTTTCAGACTATTTGTGATTGTCCATGGTTTTGCTTCAGAGCACCCACCTGTCAGCTTACAATAGTCATTCAATCAGATGCTTGGTAGGCTAGGAACACCCCACCCCCACCCCCAGCCCCCTGACCGCTATTTTCTATGAAACCTTGTCCAGCTGAGGGCTCCAGGTTTCACCCTCCCATCCTGCTGTGTCAGTGACTGTGGTGAGCCCAAGCGTAAGATTGAATAAAGACCCTAGTGCGATTGCATCAGCATTGGCTCCTTGATGGTCTTTTGGGGTTCGTCTTGGTCTGCTATGGAGTCCTGAGAATCCTGGACTGACAGTGCTGTGGTAGAGAAAGTGTACATTCCATCTCAGTCACGAGATAATTGTAACCTGATGTTAATCGGTGCAAAAGGGCAGCCCTTGATACAAGCTCCAAAAGGAAAGGAAGCAAAAGGCATGTTTACCTGAAGCTCCTCTCAAAACTCTTTATCAGGCAATCTTCTAAGGGAAAGAGAGAAATCACTTTGGGCTATTGGTCTCATTGGCCCCTGATACATATGTATGTGTGTAAATAAACAACTTAGGAAAAACACAATACCAAACACAATACCAAAACTGACTGATGTTGAAATATTTTCAACTCTACCCTAAAAACTTTTTTGGAAGAATTAAAAAGAAAATCAAAGCCTAAAGAATTGGGATAAGATAAAATAAACTTCAAATCTTCCTAAGACAACAAAGGGACTAATGTTTTAAAATATCTAATATTTTCCTTGAAATATAAGACACACACAAAAAGACAAAGTGCTTGTCATATAAACTAAGTCTAAATCACAACTGTCTGGAAGTTAGCGATTCTTTTGTTCTTCTCTCATTCTTGTGAGTAGATCTGCTACAGTTTCCATAAGCACAGGTGTTAGTATAAGACTCTAACTGCAATAAACAACTGGAGTGCGCACAGTGGTCATGGCCTGCCTTTTGGACATGCTGTAGAAATTGGGAGCAGTCCACAGGAAAGCTATGAAGAAGGACTGGCAGCGTAACAGGCACCTGATGATTTCTCTGCAAGAGTCAAGAAGAAGCCTCAAATGAGCAACCATACAGAACAAGGGTACAGGTGACATTCATGTCAGATATCTGTCCTCTACCCACGGAACTCTGACAGCAGCAGGCAGTTGTAGAGCCTGGAGAGAAGGAGGGGAAGGGATTTTAGGGGGGGAGGGAGATATCCCAAAGGAATATTTCATTAGAAGTGTGTGGCTCTAGTTAATTCATAGGACAAATACTTGGTGTCATGTCCCTGAAGTGCAGACTCAAGAGTAAACAAAGACAGCCATGGCTCCTGCCTCTGGAAACCACGGTCTAACAGGCAAATATGAGCAATGCTCAACTGTGAACTGCAAATGAATGTCATTTCTGAAACCACAGGGTGAGTGTCACCATGATGAAACAAGGAGTGTCACCCAATGGAGAAGAAAGAGCAGACACAACTGGAGGTGTGAGGACTGGGGTCACAGCAGAAAGATTCTAATGTAGGAGATCAGGGTCAGGAAGGAAAGGGTCAGGCCAGGCCAGGCCAGGCCAGGCCAGGCCAGGCCAGGCCAGGCCAAGGGCTTTCAGGTCTCTATCTGCTGAGCAATGATAAGTCAATGAAACAGAGAAAGAAGGAACACGAGGTGAGGACACCGGGAGTTTACTCTGAGAAGAGTCCTGAGGGCACGTAGGGACACTGTAAGAAACCCAGGTCAGAAAAGACAGCACATAGTGCAAAGTGCCCTGAGGATGAAGACAGTGAAGACTGGAAGATGAAGGGTGGAAGTTAGGGTGAAACAGAGATATCAGTGTGCAGGAGACAGAGAATGGATGGATGTGAGACGGAGGCGTGAAGGGAAGGGTGTGAGTCAGGACTCATAGATGGCAGGACTCCCGCTTAGTGAGGAGTGACTCAGCTACCCAATGAATGACTGACTGGATGCTTAGAAGACTTAAACCACAGCCATTACAACTGCAGGAGCTGGGACCGGGAATCCCACGGAGACCAGGGTTAATCTGGTTGTTGAAACAGCCTTACCAACGATGCACTCCATCCACATATCTTTCGAAGCCACAATTCCTTTTGTGTATTTTTGTGAATTCCCAGCTTCTCTATGATCCTGCCAGTACATGAGAACTCTTGGAGATTAGGGAATATCAATAAATAGGCTTCACTTTTTAAAAATAAATAGGAACTTTGTTTTCAAACACTAAGAGTTTAGCATGTCCAGAACTGGAGAAGTTTGCTGCCACACCTCTAAGTCAGCACTAAAGACACATTCTGGAAGCCATGGTACAACTCCTGCATTCCTAATGGGGGGGAGGGGGCAAATCTAAAACTTTATT
This sequence comes from Grammomys surdaster, assembly GCF_004785775.1. Taxonomy (NCBI): domain Eukaryota; kingdom Metazoa; phylum Chordata; class Mammalia; order Rodentia; family Muridae; genus Grammomys; species Grammomys surdaster. The sequence goes on along the minus strand of NW_021604634.1, from coordinate 4,687,951 downwards.
GAGTGCTGGCATGATACCCCAATTGGCAAATTCTAGAATTTGACATCACCTAAGGGTTTATCGTGGAAACATAGGTTTATTAAGTTATATGAAATTATTTTGGGTGATCTGTGTAAGAATGTAGCTTTGCCACGTATCCTGCAAGAATGAAGACCATTCTGAGCAACAAGGCTGTAAACATTCCAGAAATGTCTACACCACTGTGGAGGATGCACGATTGTTAAGGGACCCAGAAGAACTCTCTGGAATTCTTCAGTTACAACAATTACATCTATATGAAGCTCAGTCTCCTTAGGAAAAAAGAAAAAGGGCTACAGTTTGAGAAATAGTGGAAGAATCAGAAGCTGATGAGGGTTCACAGTCTCCGCAGCGATGCACAGAGCACGGGGCCTCCATTACTGGATGTGCTCTGTGGGTGCTCACTTCCCCTCCAGGGTTTATACTCAAGACGATGTGTCTCCTGTTCAAATCCAAAATTTCCTAAAAAATCTGAAAGGTTCTGATAAAAATAAGTGTTGCCTGTTCTATTCCTCCAGCCCAAAAAGGTAAGTTCATAATCCTTGAAAGAAATGATACTGAACTTCTTTCCAATTTAGTGGCTTTGATTCAGAGAGCTACAACAGTCTTGTGTTGTTGTGTGTTTGTTTTTAAAGGGCATCAAATGTAGATGAAGTCTATCTGTTTTTGAAAAACAAATAGTGCCGTGGGCTAGATTGGACTTCCGCATCTATAGAAGCAAGGTCCTAGAGTAAAACTCTAATGTGTGGCGTCTGACAGTACAACAAAAGGTTTACGATGAAACACAATAAGAAGTGCATCAAACACATGAGTTTCATACTGATGAGCCTTATCCCTCAGATGTCAGTGTCAATATACAAATATTCCAAAACTCGAGGCCTGAAACAGTCCTAGTCCCAAGCATTTCCAAACTATAACACAAAGAGCTAATGCTGGCTATCCAGTCCTTCAGCCCACTACAGCCATCCAATCTCTAACACTGGGGCTCAGTCCTCGGCTCTGCTCCCACTCCATCTGCAATACCTCTCCTGGGGATTGCATCTCCAGTTTGCATACTACCTGTCCACTGAGTACCACTGAGTAACAGCCTCTCTGATATCCTAGTGCCAGGCTCCTAAAACATCTATCTACTTGAAAACTCTCCTTGCTGTCCAAACACACACGAAAGTATAATATTTCTCTTTCCTGTCATAATCTTTTCCAGTCTTTTTGTTTTCAGATGCCATGGCCATGTCCTCCACTCCAATGACAACTTTTCAGATTCCATCCTTGAATCCCCACCCCAACACGGCATCCTCCCTTTTCTTCGCTGCTCACGCTGTCACACTTTCAAGTCAGTTATCAATTTGTTTGTGAGATTTCTCATGGCTCAGACTTCAGCATGCCCCATTCATCTGTGTTTGCTACCGACTCCACGGCCCTGCAGTATGTGCTGACTGAACATAGCGCAGGGCTTCACTTTCAGGATCACTACACACGCCAGCCAGCTGAGGAGCAGGGTGCTCTCATCCACAGCTCATCCAAATCTCCTTCCCCTGAATTATTATAGCTCCTACCCTCCAGGTCACAGGACTTCATGCTTAACTGATAATTTATTAAATTAATGGGCAAAACCAGATCTACTATGTATAAAGCACTGTAGGGCATAGAAGGAAGAATACACCCAATCTTGCCTGATTGAATAGCTGAGCCTGTTAGTAGTAACTGGATGGGAGGGAAAAAAAATCAAAAATAAAAGTATATGATTTGATCCTGAAGAAGCATGTAATTCATTTGGGCTAAAAGAAAAAAACTAAAGCAGAAACAAAAAACAGAAGACCCATGTCCTTTATTGTTAGAGCCTCCTCAGTTTTGACTAATCATGAATACCCATTGGATCCTAAACACGTAGCATGACTTTGAGCACAGTTCCCTGAGAGGGCAAATATGATGACCCACATGGCTCCCAAGTACCCATGTCACAGGGCAGGTGCATCGTTTTCAACTTTGTTAACATTAAAACAATTTCTCCCCAGCTTTACAATGAAATAAGTTCAGGTTCGTTCTCCCCCAAACCCCTCTCCCCCCCTCCCTCCCCCTTTCTGTGTGTGTATGTGATAACATAATGTTCTTAAAATACATACAATTTTGAAATGATTCAATCAAGCTAGTTAACCTAGCCCTCAGCTCACACACCTACCAGTTTTTTGCTTTGTTGTGTTTGCTTTTTGTAGTAATTTTAAATTTCACCCTCTTAGCAATTTGCAAATATACATCATACTTAGCAATCAATACCCATGATGTTCAATGCACTCCCAGAAGAAGAGTCCTTTAACACAAGTCTAAACATTTCAGAAGGAAAAGCTTTTGTAGCAGCTGACTCATCCCTGGAAAGGCACACATGAGCTATGGACCAAGTGACTCTTCTGTGACTATGGCATGAATACTAGGATCAAGCCAAACCTGTTTTACAATCTTCTCAATCCCAGGACACACAGACATTCTGAAAATAATGCAATTAAAGCTTATGTAACATTACATTCATGTTATTTTAATATAAATTAAGGGTTATTGCTTTAAGCATTGCTTTATCACTAAATATTTGAGGTGGTTTTTTAACTTTCTCACTTAAAAATGTGTTTAAGGTATTTATAGTAATAAATGCAAAATACAGCAATATAAGTGAGAATTCAAGGGTCTACCTATAAAAATGAGAAATATAAATAGGGCAAGAAAGCTAGCATTAAGTGAATGGCAGCAATAAACCCAGGCAAAGATAGGACACTTCAGATAGGCAAAGAGACAAGAAAAGATCTCACACTCTTTAGAATTACTGGCGGGAAGGTGGGGCTGCCCCTGACGGCATTAACTGGCCATCCCTGTCATGGCACTCGGTGAGCTAGTGTGGCATCTAAAAGTTAAGAGTTCTAAAAAGACGACAGTATCATAAACTCGATCATTGTTCTTCACTGAACAACATTTGCCCATAATGAATTAAGTACTAACTAGAGACCTTTGGCCAACCCGCGTAAAAACTCAGATTCCCATTTCATCCTTCACTAATAATGCTACCCTAATAATTTTATGTAATTACTGTTAAGTTATTGCTTTGAGAAATTAGCCCAGCTATTAAAAGCATGACCACAACACATCAGCTCATCCACAAAGCCAGTGACCCTACCCACCCTACAGCTTTTCAAATAGACTCTAATGGAAGGAATTCTATTTAAAAAACACCCATTCTGGGAAGAGATTTCCTGTTCCTGGGATTGCTTCCTTCATGAGGACACTAGAGTTATCAAAGTGGCACGTGTAAAATGTCCCCCAAGGGACCAAATGATAATGTCCTTCACAACCAAGTTCTAAGAACCTCAGTGAGAGGACATGTCCCTTGTTTAAGACTGCAGTGCACAATGCTTTACCCCGAGACATAAAAAAACAATTAGCCCAAACATTATGGGTACTGCAGGCAAGCCCACATGTGTCTGACCTAGTACTTACCGTCTGTGTGACAAAACCTGACCCCAGAAGGGCTTCATGTTGATACAGCAGACACCATGCAACTGTTTTGTCAGTAGCAATGAGAGTAGAATTTCTCATACACAAAAGAAAATCGATGACTACTAGAGCAAAACAGAATGTGTTCTCAGAAGCACAGAACCATCCACGTGTCACACAGCCCTGGATGCATTTCACAGTCATGACCTGGGGTTACCCTTTACACTAGTAAGACAAGAATGGTAAAATATTACTAAAGCTGTACTTCAAACCCTTTTCAGAATGAGGCCAATGATAAAAGACAAACATATTATTATAGACGCTACAGCAGTGTTCCTCAACTTTCCTAATGGGGCAACCATTTAATGCAGTTCTTCATGATGTGGTGACCCCCTAATCATAATACTGTTTTGTTTCTCTTCATAACAGTAATTTTGCTATGAATTTTGTTATGTAACTTTATGTGATATGTAATTTTGTTGCAAATTGTAATGTAAGCATCTGATATGCAGGATATCTGATATGAGACTCCAATGAAAGGGTCCTTCCACTCCCAAAGGGGTTGAGACCCACAGGTTGAGAACCACTGCTGTACAAGATGCAGGTTTGTTTTTTGTTTTTGTTTTTTTTAAAACCATGGGTAAAAAAACAGTTTCAGATTTTCAGAGACCTAAAAATGGTTCTACAAGGATTGATAAGATAAAATAACTTTAGATACTAGTTCTGATATGGATTATTTGAGTGAATGATAACTCTTAACATAGAGGCAATGAGCTCCAGGAGGAAAAGATGCAGCTAGAGAAGTTAACATCACTTAGACTCTAACAGGCAACTCAAGGCTCCCACAGCAGGGAGCATCTTTCCTCTGGAAGAAAACCTCCAGACTCACTCTAAGGCCATCTCACAGTCCCTCTTACTTTCAGATAAACAAAACAAAACAAAACAAAACAGAGTACAGCTTTGGGATTATCTTTGTCAGCTGTGTTCTTCCTTAACACAATTTAATAAAATAAAACTATCTTAAACTTGATCTATATCTTAGATCAACATATCTTGTTTGTTCTTCGGTGGTTGGCCAGTGGTTGGCCTTAATCCCTAGCATAGCCACATTTCACTGAGCTCAGATCGCATGTTGTACAAACTTCCAAACTCAAAGATCCAAATGTCTTCTCAATGAAAGTGAAAAGTTTTGTGGGCTTGTCCAAGAAAGCCAGGAGGTCTGCTCATCTAGGACACAGCGGCCACCGTCACAGGCAGTTCTCTTCTCTCGGGTTCCCTCTCATCCTCTTAGACAAAGCACTGCTGGAGCACTCATCCCAAATCATTGTGTCCCAATCCTGCACTAGATCCAAGACCTTGGGAGGCTGGAGATGCCCCCATGGCTTCAGAAGCTTTGAGAAAAGACTGCTGCTCTAGTGTCTTTCTCTTACTCAATAGTATTTAACCTTAAGTAGATGTAAGCAGTGTCCCCAGCTCCCCCTTTGGCTGGTACCGCACATGATTAAATCTGGTTAATAGAAGGAGAATGCAAAGGACTGTAGAATCTTCCAGAGTCCTCCACTCCCTTGCCCTCTCTTCTTTATCTCCTTCACTCCACTACTGCCCCTGAGCTTGAGGATGAGGCCCTTGCCCAGGCTGCATGAAAAGGGAACTAGATGTGTGGACTCCTCAGGGTAGAACAGTTAATGCCCAGGCGTAGGCAGAAAAGCTACGTGATTTGACAAATGAATAAACTCTCATCTCGCTGTGCATAGTTATTTAGGTTTCCTCTAAGTTTAAACTCAACTACTTCATGTATGACCTAGTCAAGAAATCCAGCTTTAAGTCTCATGAAATTTCAAACAAATTCACGGGCAAGTGTCTTCACATATATAGATTAGAGAACTACTATTAAGAAGCCTTCTGTAGTAGAGACTAAACAGTATAGATTAGATATCTAGACAGAAAAGTGGGGGTGGGGGAACAAAACAGTGAGTCCTTTCTGGATAGTTACAATTGAAATTCAAAGAGTATATCCATGGAGTATCGGTCAGAGAGTCCAGGTCACTGGCTGATATGTGAAGAGCCTGAGGATTATTAGCAAAGAAATGAAAGACTGGATGGTTAGAGTAAAGTAGACACACAGGGTGTCAAAAGCCAGCATGTTACAGGAGACACTAAGGACCACCTGAGGACTGAAGATCATAGCATGACAGACATGCCAAAGGGGCTTGTCCCTACCCAATGCAGTGGGCTGAAGGACCCAGTCACATGTAGGCTAAAAGTCATGACAACTCAACTCCAGGAAGCCACAGCAACACTGCCAATCAATGTTGTAATAAAAACAAAACAAAACAAAACAGTCACCTATGCTTGCTTGATCTGAAGTAGTGCAGGCCAGCCTGCCTAGCCTCCATAAAACTGCCATTATATTTTTGTGAAAAATTGGTTAGAAATATCTGTGCAAGTCTCTCTCTGGATTTCTCTAGTTCTATTCCACTAATCTATGTATGTGTCCCTCTGCCAGCACCACACTTTCCAGAATACTGTAGTTATGGCCTAAGATTTTTAATTAAGTACAGTCATTAACCATGAAGCATTTAAGCAGAATAAAGTGATACAAATTGGCTTTACTTCTAAAATGGCAGTCTATTGTGATGAGCAAACTCAGGGTCCTAGGAGGCCTGGCCAGGCATGAGATGACAAAGATCAGCCCAGTGAGAGCAGCAGAGATAGTAAGGTTGATCAGATTCTAACTTTAATGAGAAAGAGAAGCCAACAGACTATTCTGGAGGATCTAATATGAAGAGCAAGAGACTCAAGACTGGGGGACACAAGTGCCATCAACTGGCACGGGGAAGGATAAGGATGGAAGTCTGGGACAGAAAATCAGGTATTGTTTTTAGGTTTGAGAGGTCTAGGTGGGGACATGAAATAGACAGGCATACATGAATCCTGGGCTCAGGAGATAGGCCTTTCTGCTCTGGATATGATAGGTTGGAAGCTGTGACACTGGACAGCATAGTCCAGAAAAAACGAAAAACCTCTGGTTTAGGGTGTCATGTACTGAGGTCAGAGATAGGTAGAAATGGAAGAAAAGGAGGCCAAACATGTGACCAGGGAGCTGTGGGGGAGCCAGGAGATGGCATCCAGGAAGCCAAGCAGGAAACAACTGCATGAGATTCAGCTGACACATCGATTGTCAGGAGACCCTGGCAGGAGTGGCTTTAAAACACTCCTAGAATTTTATGAGAAAGGAGCAAATGAAATAGAGTGGAAGGGAATGGATGGAAATGGCAGGCCTCTCAAAGGCTCTACCACACAGAGATGACATTGGGGAAGTGCTATCTGGAGAAGCTACATGTAGGTAGGAATGGCCTGGAGAGGGGAACTTGTACACGAGGAATAGAAAACAGAAGGTGAGGAAGAAATGTCATGTTATCAACTGAGAAAGGAGAACCCTGAGCAAACATGGAGGCATTGGCTTAGACAGGAAGAGGCAGGAAAGTGTCTCCGAATGTGCTGTTTGTGCTAAACTCTACTGTGTTGTACAGCACAGGACCTGGCTCAACTGTGCTTTGCTCTGTGGGTGTATTAACAAGCCAGATTTTCACAACTAAGTCCCAGAAGTGCTGAGTGATAAACGGTTCAGTGTGGAGTTTCACCAAGTGTCTATGACAAAGAAAAGATCCTAATGCTACCATTAAGTGCCACTGGTGGGAAAGGGGTGGGGGTGAACTAGGACAGGTGTGGAGAGTGGGTGGCAGCTGTCTTCCACCAAAGGGCTCTCTCATTCCATCACAGGGTCATTGCTGAGTAGTCTCTAGGTCCAGGGCAGAGGGTACCAAGCAGATACATGACACCTGCCATCCAGAGGAGACAAGCACTCACTCACTTCAGGACCCCACTGATGTCATTATCAAGACAGAGAACTGCCCTTTCTAAGGAGCTGTAATCTGCCTTTTGGAGCAGTGGCCACAAGCAAGGAGGGAAGAAGAGCAAAGGTTTTAGGCAGAAAGGAGTCTAAGTTGTTTGAGAAACAACAGAGGTATGGTGGAGAAGAAACAGTGTTACCACCTGAAGTGGAAGAGACGAAGGCAGGACCCAGCCACCCAGCTTTAAATCCAGCACATCGGGAAGTCATTGGAAGGAATCACACAGGGAAAATATGACCATTCTGAACAAGAGGGAGTTTTGTTTTCTTCTGCAAAGTGTATTCCTTAAAGTAATGCTAGCATGTGTTAGCTGGCTAAAAGCTCATGGTGCCACCATCAATCTGAACAAAAACCAAAGGCTTGCTCCATATCAACCAAGAGGGTGAGGTCAGAGTCTCCTGTCTTCCAAGGCCCACCAATTAAAGGGCTTCTCCAAATCCTTCCCAGCCTCCTCACACATGCCTGACACATGGGAACTGTTTCATTCCTGATGAAAATCACACAGATTGGTTAAGCCAGGCCCAGTGGCCAAGAACAAAGATTGCTGAACAACCAACCTCTTGTGTGGAACTAGAATGACTGTGCACAAGTGTATAAAGGTCAAAAGTTAACCTTGGGGGCTATTCCTCAGATGCTGTCTCCATTGTTTTTTGACACAGGGCCTCTTACCAGTCTGGAGTTGGGTAGGTTAGTTGGCCAGTGAGTTCCAGGAATCCTCCCAACTCTGCCTCCTAGAACTAGGATTACACATGTGCACCACCACACCTGGGTTTTAACACATGAGTCCTGGGGGTTAATCTCAGGTCCTTCTGTTTGTGTAGCAAGCACTTTACCAGTTGAGCAATCTCCCTAACCCCAACAAAGAAGGTTTTATAACCATAATGCACTTGGCATTACAGCCTACTACATAATGAACGTTACAAACATCCAGTAAATGTCCCCGGCAATAGCTTTTGTTACTTCACTGTAGAAAAGGGTGAAAGGATATTTACTTTCACTGTAGAGAAAGTAAATATCATAGGTGATATTTACTTTCACAGTAAAAAGATACAGAATATATTTTGTGACCCAGGACATGGTGGGAGAAAAACTTGGTACCACATGGTCTGCAACCATTCACCAGTCAGCCAGACAAAGTGGGCCTGTAGTGTTAACACCACCTCACTCCCTTTCCTCCTGCTCTTCTCCCATATCCATTCTTCTTCCAGCATCTCCCCAGCCTCAGTGATTTGACATTCACTTGACTAGAATTTGACCAGAGGCCACCTACTATAGAGTTTAGCCCACCAATCTCCAACTCATTCTCCTGGTTCTAATAGCAGCACAGGCCCCAGGAGGCAGTTCACAAATACACTTGCCAGTACATTCCCAAGAAAACAATATCCCAGGGTAACACCAAGAGCACACTCTTTCAAGGTAAAGGAAGTGGCTTTGGGTACTGCTATCTCAAGTTCTACTGGATCTGCTGTTTCTCAGGCCACTTGTTGAATAGTGCACCCCACACAAAGAGATAGACAGACAGTGCTAGTGAAAGCTGATGTTCCATGGGACAGACAGTTAGGTGTATTCCTCAAACTGTACTATTAGCAGAATTTACATGCTAAAGGTGCCTGTTCATTTCTTTTTCTGATGGCAACACATACCCAAATAACTTAGAAGGGGTGAGTAAATCATAAGCAACTTTCTTGGTCACTGAGAGACCTTAAAAAACTCAGAGAGAGAGAGAAAAACAAACAAACAAACAAACAGAAAACAAAACAAAACAAAAAAAACCTAACACTCTGACATGTGAGCCCTTGCAAGTAAGTGCCCAGAGGACCATGACCCCCAGTACATCAGTGATACTTTTCTAATTTAAATGTAAAAGAACACGTTTCGCCACAAGGATCTATCGTAAGTAATCAAGGTAGACTAAGCACACAAGAGGGAGGTGGCCTATACTATAAAATCAACCTGCAGCCAGGAGGAGAATGAGCTCTAAGGTGGATCCTTAACAGAGTTCAGTGGGGAAACTAGCAGGTGACAGAGAGCATAGAGAGCACCTTTCCACTAATATGAAGCACACCATGAGCAAGAGAGGTACATGCTCACACTTGCAGCACTGACTGGAGGACATTCAGAGGATGTTCTGTGTGGCATGCAATTCTGGGCAACTGTAATTTTCTTCTTCTCACTCTTGCATGCCACCCAGGCCTTCACAATAACTGTGGATTCTTCTCCCCCAAACAATAAGCTATAAAGTTTATATTTTAAAGTTCCAGAAGTAAGATGATCACTGGTTATCCCAGCATGCAGGAAGCTGAGGTAAGAGGACTAACCACATGATGAAGGCCAGCCTGTGCAAGACCTTACTTCACAGTAAAATAAAATCACAAGGAGTGGGCTGTAGCATGCTGGCTCATCTGGCATACTCAAGGCCCCGAGTTCAATCCCCAGTACAAAACCAAAACAAACAAAAAAAACCCCAAACTTTTAATTGCCTGAACAACTTCTCTTTCCATGTTTTTCTAAGTGGTTTTCACACATATTATTTTTCCCAACGCCCTAAGGGCAGAACCAGTCCCCCACCTGCCCCCACCCCGCTGCAGCCCTACATGTTCCCATGAGTGGAGGAGGACCACAGTTACTCAGATTCTGTTACACAAGAGAGGTGCCGTGGGTTGTCTCCCAGGGTTTTAGAGTCTTCTAGAATAACAGACATCCATATTAGTAGTAGACCAAGTAGTGATTAGCGTCTTACCTATTCCCTATTTACCCAGGCTGGCCTGTATAACCTGTTTTACTTCCTTATTTACAAAATTCTCATCACCTTAAAGACAAACAGAAATGAGAGTTAGGTTCCTCAAGTGTGATCTGGTGTCTTAGTTTGTTTTGATTTTACTGTTGCTTTTGTTTTTGTTTTTTACTGTGTTAAAATAAAACTGGAATCTCTTTTCAGAAAAGGAACACCTTCCCCAACAGTAGAAATGCTTAAAAGACACATGTGGGGTCTTACAAGATATGGCTTTCCTACCTATTTACTCAGGATGCCTAAGTCACCACCCAAAACACATCATTAAGTAGTAGATTTCCACTATACACCCATTAAAGAGACATATGGCTGCACCAAAGAGTAAAGACCTATGCCCTTCCATTTCTTGGAAACACAGGTGTGCATCTTTTTGTTTGTTTGTTTGTTTGTTTTGTTCTTTTAAAGATTTGCATCTTAAATGTCTCAGGGAGACAGTGGTTCTCAAGCTCTGAATTCTTGGTCTATGGAAGGTAAACAGCCACAAAAAGCAAAACTTCATTTAGAACCCAAAAAGCCCAAGTGAGTCAGAAGTTAACAGCTTCTGCAAGGCGGGATGCTTTCAATGAATATTCAAGACTCGATTTAAAATCTCAGAATCTCAGCATCACTAGAAAAATATTCTGTGTGGAGGAGAGTCAACTTGCCTTCTACATAGGAGATATCTGTTACAAACACCCACTGCCCAGAACAGAAAGGCCACAGGATTATTACATGATGCTCTCTTCCTCCCTTCCACAACTCTGCCTAAACCTGGCCCAACCACAGAAAAGGGAAATGTAAAAACTTGCTCCTTGGCCCTTAACACCTGTTTTCATTCCAAATAAAGGTCTCTCAGATTTCTATAATCATTAACCTGGCTAATGCCATGATCTTATATCACAAGACTCAATTTCATTAATAATAAACTCAAAACATAGGGGGCAGGACTAGAAAAAAAAGGTTCAAAATATATAGGTAATGAGGCTTATAATCCTGTTGGCAGGCACCAGCTAGGAATCAGAACCCTGCTGCTGTTTAGATTGCCTCCCTGCTGGATTTCTACCTCTGAACCTCAGAACATTATTTCAGGAAGACAGAGTTCACATTGCACAAGGAACCTTCAAACTGTGCTTTTGACTACTAGAAAGATAATTTTTCTACTACTCTCCTTTTCCAAGATTACCTTCCAGATTGACACTTCACCTAAAACACACCTCAAGCACTCAACTACACAGGACACTGCAAAGGGGAAATCACAGCTCAAGTTCAGACCTGACTGCAGTTTCCAAATGAGCAAGAAAACTCATCATGGTTTGTGTTCAACGAACATTATTTTTTTTTCTAGTTTTGGTTTCTGGAAACACATTCTCACTGTCATCCAGGCTGGTCATTCTAACTCTTGGGAATTCTCTTGCTTGACTCCTGAGTCTTGAAAGAGCTCAGAATACAGGCATGCACACTACACTAGTCAAAGCTTTATTCTATGTCAGCTGCAAGCAGGCACTGCTAGTCTCCCATTTACGGAGGAGGAATCTAAGGCCCAGAGAAGGCAGGCAGCAGGGCATGAGCCAGCCAACCACAGCACATGCTTCCTCCACAGAAATGAGGGATTCTTAAAGGAGGACAAAGCAACCTCAGGAAAGCAGGGCCACATGGATGGGTAAATCCAGAGCCTGTGGAGACACAGCTCGTGGCAACAGAAAATTCTAGAAAGGAAAGAAGGATGCTCCTCCCATTTTTTTAACTTGTAAGAAGCAAGGATAGACATATTCTTCAGCTCATGTGCCTCATGAAATTTCTGGAACCTTGAGATGTAGAAGGAGAGGGAGGCAGGGAAAGTGGGACACTCTAAGTCTTGTAAAATATTTCTGTTTTAAGTCAAAGCACGAGACAATCCATGTAGACCTAACAAAATAATTGAAACTGAAGGATTCTAGGAAGAACTGTGTCAACATGTTTGAGGTGTGTGAGGAACTGGTAACCCAAACAGCCACAAGCAGTCACACGAATGGAACCATACAGTGCAGGTCAGTGTACCGAGATCCTAAAGGCAATGCAACACTAGGGGAGGAAAGCCAATGACCAAGAAGCTGTGTAAAACAAGCAGTCATAGTAGTATAGCAAGCTTCAAAAATGTCAATTGTCAAGAGGAGAAATATGTCAACACCAGGCAGGATCTGAACATACCAAGAAGCCTGATGATCACAGAAAATGCTCCACTCCATGGTAGAACACTCACACAGAGTAAGAACAGGGGTAAGAAAAGCAGGCAGGTCCTCAGTCCCTCTAACCCTTAAATCAACAGGACCCAACCATTCTCTGTGCTTCTAGAAAACTCTGACCTTTCCATCAACATCCTAGATGACTGATTCCCAGGGAGCTTCTCCATTTTGGTCAAGAAGCATTCTTCCCAGGCCATTCTCAGAGATAGGGTACCAAAAACTTAGGCGGAACAAAGAAATTTGTTTCCAGCTTGTTTCCCAACTGAGCAGCTGAGCTCTATAAATCTGTGGTGTCCTCTCACCCCTTCCCTGCCTCATGAGAATAAATCAAAAGAATCAATGGCTTTGAGTATAATTTAATAATCTCATCCCTGTTACCTACTTCAAAGATCTACTTTTAAAGTCATACACAATTATTTGGGGGTAGCAATTCTCTATTGGGAGTAACAGTCCATCCTCTGGGACATTTGGCCGTATCTGGAGACAGTGCTGGTTGTCACTGTTAGGACATCCACTGAGTACAGGACAGGGAGGTAACTTAAAAAGTCAACAGTCCTGAGGTCTAGGGGCCTGTTTGAAAGGACAATGAGACAAGTTAAAACACCTGCAGCGTATAAAATATACCAGTGTTTTGTCTTTTTCTTTTTACAAATGCTGCACTTTATTAAATACACAAAGTCAAGGGACACATTTTATCGTAGAATTCCAGAATTACATATATCATGGTTTGGGGAGGGACAGTTCCATGTGAAGAGTCACTCACCTGGCCCTTGGCTTAACAATACAGGAGATACAGGACTGTTGGTTTGAGAAGTTATGATGCAAACCTGCTCTGGACTCAGCAGAAGGGAGGCAGATCTAAGTCCGCACTGGAAACCATTCCTTATTAAACTGGAGCCCTATTTTACCATTAACAGTCAAGTGTTTTACCATGAAACTTCAACTCCAAACTTTCAAGGTTTTTCTGTGTTTAACATTCTCTGCAAAACAAACGTCTCTGGATATAAATTATAATCTAACACCGACCCTCTACTTTTGCTCAGCCCACCAACAAACAAATAAATGTGCAAATCACCCCATCGATAAGCACTCATATTTAAATTGAAAAGAAATGGGGTGTAAAAAAAAAAAAAAGAAATGGGGTGTAGAGGTCATTGTGACTCAAAGTAACACTGCACCTGGAAGGAATAAAGAGAAAGACTACAAAACGGCCCTTGGGCTGGGCAGCAAAAACCACAATCTTGAGACCAGCATTGCCAGAGGAAATGTTTTCCTCTAAATTACATTTTACAACTTCGGAAGTAGCTTAAAGATGAAGTTCCAGCTTTCTGACTGTACCACGCTGCCTACCTTCCTTCCCTAGTACTAGCTCAAGGCACACACTATTTAGGTAGCTCGCCTGGTGCTGAGGCTCTTAGACAAGTCACTACTCCATTAAGGTCGACACTCTTCGGGCTCTGCTGAGTTATGGCTCTGGACATCAGAGAGGTCCTGGGAGTGACTCCCCCCCCCCTTCCCCCCGGGACTTCCGACCCTAGGGAACCCTCTGGGCGAATCAGCTTTTAAGACCAGAGGACTCCAACCGGGTGATATTAGAAGTCCGCTCGAAAATGGAGAGTTCTCTATTCTACATGGAAAGAGCCTTATATGAAAACAAAAGAAAGGGGAAAAAAAGGATCTTTCAAAATCCTTACGCGGTTGTGCACTCTCCCAGCAAGTGTGTAGCATTTATTCAGGACACTCCTGAGCACCTTGTAGGGACCCAGGTTTGGCCCGCAAGTACACTGCCCTTCCGAGCCTGTAAGAACAGTTCACACTGCAATGATGCTTCTCGACCTCCCAGAGGCATGCCCAGATGTGCAAACCCAAGGCACGCAGGAGCAGACACAGGTGTGCACAAGCAGGTGAGCATGCTCAGAAGCGAACACAAGTGTGCAGTCGCGGAAGACCCTCCTAAATGTTCTCAAACACTTGAGCACTCAGATCATTTTTCGGACATCGGTCCCAGGTCACGCCGGGGGGTATCCACAGCCGGGGCCACCCTTCCCCGAGCCCCACTGGAGCGTGCGTGCCCATCTCACCTCTTCGAGAAACTTGGTCAGATCGTACACCTTGTGATGTAGGATCACCCAGGTGCTCTTGCTGTCTTTGTGCTTCTGAATCTCTTCCAGGGTGTAGTACTTCACATCCTTGTCTGATTGCCCGGCCATCTCGGAACAGTGAGCCTTCCGGGCCCTGCAACACAGCCTTGCAGGGTAGTGCTATGATCAGTTCTAAGCAACTCCGCCCGGGACATTCCCAGCCCCACCGGGCAGAGTGCCCAGAGCCGGGAGGGGTGGTGCCTCAAACTGGGCACAGACCGCATGGCCCCCGGGGATTGGCCAGTGTGGTGCTCCCACCCTCAGCCGACGTCCTCCATTAGTCCAATCATTCCCCCCCACAGTCCGACGCACAAAGTTGATTGGCTACAAGAGGTGCCCTTCACTTTTACGCTGCCTGAGCGTAGAGTGGGGAGGCGCTTTTCTGAGTCTGCGCATAAGCCAGCGGGTGGGGTCACCGAGAGCTGGGGAAGTGCGATCAGAGCTTTAAGGCCAGGTCAAACTTCATCTCAGCTTTAGTGTCTATCCTTCCCTTAGACCCAACTTCACATTACCTTTTGCGTATTTCCTAAACAAAGCGTCCCTACATCCTGATAATTACTTGGAACAAAAATTACAGTGAGCCAAAGTGACCCTCTGTGTGCTTTCCCTTAAGCACAGACCATTTGAAAGAACCTCTTACGCAAATGTCACAGTTTAAGGGCTGGATATAAATGTGTGGCCTCAAATAAAGAGCCATGCATTTTGCTTCACTGGAATCTGCAGGGGATTGGGGGTGGCTCATCTAACAGGCAAACAAAGAAAATTGCTACATTAAAATTAGAAGCATCTAATAATTTCTTTAACCTGAAATAACTTCAATGCCACGAGACTCTGACATAGCAAAGACTTTCTCTTATCCTCCACTGTATTGAAATTTAAGTCCTAAATAAGGAACAGCACTAGGCACAGCGCTGGAGCCCTCCCCAGGCTGGCATGCCCCTACCCTTTTGTCAGGAAGCCGATACCATATATAAATTACAGATGTCTAAAACAGGAGTGGGGGAAAACAGAAGACTGAATTTATTTACTTATTTTAAAAGCCCTTTGTAGGTTTGGTTTTTTTTTTTTTTAAGGTCTTTTCAACAACGCCAATTAACTCCAAAAACATAACATTAGTGATAGCCACATCAGTAATTCTCCCAGGAAATCAGGAAAGTCCTGAACTCTGTAGGTGCTAGGACATACATAAGTGCCCTTTCCCTTAGCTTCTCCAGAAGGACCTGCTCATTGGGAAGTAAACATTGCTCAAAGCTTTCCAAACCATTTTCATTGTTTCTTTCTTTTTAACCACAATGAAACATTTCTGGTTGTACTTGTTACTCAGAAATACTTCTAACGTAATTTTTTTGTATTAAGATACTAATCAGCTTGGTTCACATACAACATATGAATATTTTATTTTACATCAACCAACTAAAATATAATGTAGGAACAATTTCCAAGAAATTCAGTGGGGCTTTGTGGGGGGTTGGATGGAGACAGAGTTTCTTTGTGTAGCCCCAGCTTTCCTAGAACTTACTCTGTAGACCAGGCTGGCCTTGAACTCCAGTGATCGTCTGCCTCTGCTTCCCTTTAATTTTAAAGCATAGTTTCATGGAAAGTTAGAAGTATGCAACAGACACGTCCTCTTTCTCTGCACCCCTCACCCAGTTCACTCAATGACCACATATTAATGTAACTATGCAATATCAAAACAAGGCAGCTCACACCTGCAAAAACAGCACTCTAGAGACAAAGACAGGCAAATAGCAAGCTAGAAGCCAGCCTGGGGCTACCTAGTAAGTTCCCTGTCTACCTTAGTTATATAGCAAGACCTTGTTATGAGGAGAAGGGATGAAAGAAATCCACACCAATACAGCAAGGTCCCCTCTAGTATTAGGACTGGTATATGTGTATGTTTGTGACCTCCATACACCCCAGCATAACTGCTCTGTCACAAGCTCTAGCTGGCACTGTATTCCTGAATTACACTCACATCCTCCTGTATTATCCCTAACTCCTGGTAATAAGGAATCTGTCTTATTCCTGTATTATTTTGTCATAATATTATATAAATGGAATCACACAATAACACATTTGAGATCAGCTTTCTCACTTGTCTTATTGTCCTTGAAATCCATCCCAGATGTGAACTGTGTCAATAGTGATTTCATTGTCTTCATTGAGAAGAGGTATAACCATCGTGGCAGGAGTCATCAGATTGCTGATACCCCAAATTGGAATTTCCATATGAATCTCATGCTGGGAGAAGTAAAGGACTAAAGTCTGGTGTCAGACAGAGAAGAAATTTGTCTCCTAGGAAAAGGATTTCACACAGTTGTGACAAGTTCTCAAAGTCCAATGCAGGAGAGACTGGAGCTGAGATGGGCCAGTGACTAGGTTTAGCCAGAACTGCTTAGTCATACTTAACTTTTACCTTCCACCTTCCGTTTAAACCTAAACTTTATGTCAGAAAAAAATGAGCTGGGGCAGGGTGGAGGAGGTGGCTAGCTCTCTCTTTCTGTCCCTTTCCCAATGCTCTCTGCCATTCAGTATTACTTGTTTATTTGTTGGCCTGTTGGGGAATATTGACTAAGCCTGGCTTGTTAGGGCTGTCAGGGGCCAGGCTTAACATAACAGCTCCAGTCATCTTTCACTGAGTGGATGTGCCGTGTTACAGCAGCTCATTTAGAAATTCACTGCTTAAGGAACATTTTGGCTATTTTCAGCTTTTGTTTAACTACAGAAAAGTTGCTATGAGCAATTGTATACAAGTTTTGTATGATGTAATTTTTTATCTTTTAATATAAATGCCAAGGAGAGTGGCTGTTGGGAAATATAAATAACTGTATGATCAGTTTGTCAGTAACTGCTAAGTCATCTTCCATGCCACATTCTTACAGCAATGCCTGAGAGACCCAGGTTCTCAAATTGCTCACCAGCTTTGTCTTTATTCTGTATTGTCCTGATTTCCATTTAATAGGTGTGCAAAGCAGAAGTCGTAATCAGAACCAGCTTTCCACGTGCTTATTTGCTGTCTGGATTTCATTTTTCTTTGCTTTTGTAATTTTGAGTTTTGAGAGTATTTTGTTCTATAAAAAAGAATTTTATGGATATACTAGATCATTGTCAGAACTGTGAAAAAATTTTAACCCATTTCTGGCTTTTCCTCTCATCATCTCAGTCCTTGTCAAAGCAGTGTTAATTTTGAAGATGATCAATTTTTATTTAGTTCTTTGTGTTTGTTGTAGTGTTTTCTATGTGGTCCAGTCTGGTTGGGAATCTACTGTATAGCCTAGCCTGCTTCTAACTCCTGGTTAAAGAGCTCTTTCTGTCTGATTCTTGAGTAGCTTGAACTACAGACATACCTTGCTAGGTGCCAACTGCAACACAGTCCAAGCTCCATTTTCTTTGTATGAAGTAAATGACTTACAGTGGAGTTCCTTTTTCTCGAATCAAATTGCTCAAGCACTTTTGTTGAGAAGACTTGAAAGGAGTAAGAAATGCCCTGCATATACCCTGCAGTAATTAATATGTGGGTTATTTGTCTGAACCTAGCAATCAAACAAATACAGGAGCTGATGAGCAAGAGAAAGCACATGAGTGGTGTTCATTTTATGTGCTCATGGAGATCTTCACAAGAGACTAAAGTGTGTGTGTGGGGGGAAGCAAGCAAGTCATGGCCCTTTTATATGTTTTAGATAAAGAACAATAAACTTTTGTGGCTATGACAGGCAAATGGACTTCTGAACTCTGGTGATCAATTCAAGGGAAGTCATTAGGAAATAGATGAGACAGGCAGTGGAAGACAATGTCTACAAATATATTGCTGAGATTTTAATGAAAATATTCTTCAGAAACAGGAGAGATAGCTGGGTCATTCAGAGTATGTACTGCTGTTACAGAGGACCTTGGTTCAGTTTACAGCACTCACCTAAAGCTGCTTACAATTGCCTGTAAGTTCAGTTCCAGTTGCCCCAGAGCCCTCTCTAACCTCCAATGTCACCTTCATGTATGTGGCACACATACTGACAAACAGGTGTATGTGTATACACAATTTTTAAAGAGTGTTTTTCATTAAAACTATATGTTAAGTTAGGAAGAACTGTTTACTGTGGCCCCTTCTAATATATGAGCACAGAGTATTGGTGCACAGATTCTTCTTAGGTATTTTTCATTGGCTCTTTTAATTTCATCATACAAGCTCTATATGCTTCTCTGAGTATATTTCTAAATTATCATTTTTGCATAAACTTTTAGGTATTCCTTATTATTACTATGTGTGTGATGTGGAGGGCTACACATGCCAACAGAATGTATGTGAAGGACAATTTTGCTTCCCCATTTCCACCTTTGTGTGGGTTCTAAGGATTGAATTCATGTCACCAGGCTTGCTGGGCAAGTGCTTTTTACCACTGAGCCATCTTGCTAGTCCTAGGTGTTCATTTTTTAGCAATTACAAATGGTGTTGTATTTTCTCATATATACTCCATATTCATTTTCAATATATAATTACATAGCTAGTTATTATACTTTTCTTGAGTCTGCACTTTGGTGAACTCAGCTTCTTTGTATATGTGTTGAGATTTCCTTGTAGGCTACTATATCATCTGACAATGACTTATGCCTTTCATTTTCTTTCTTTCTTTTTTTTTTATTCCTTTATCTCATTGACTAGAACCATCCTGAAAGGTGGTTATAATGATATATTTGCTTGCTGCTGCTGTAAAATAATTGGGAAAAAACACTTTAAAGAAGGACAGTTTTTCTGGCTCAGAGTTTCAGGGTACAGTCCAACTTGGGGAAGGCATGTCTGCAGGAGTCTGAGGTCAACACTCATGTTGTATCTACAGTCAAGAACCAGGAAGAGTGGCTGGAGAGATCGATCAGCAATTAAGAGCAACATCTGTTCATGCAGAGGACCAGGGTTTAATTCCCAACAACTCTCTATAACTTTAGTTTCAGAAAATCCAATACCCTCTTCTGCTATCTGCAGGCACCAGACACACATGCAGGCAGGACACTCAGACATATAAAATACATGAAGCTATTTCTTTTTCAAAGAGGCAAAGAAAGTTGTCCCTGCCCATCACATCCCCCAGTCCCTGCATTCCAAGTGCTGGGATTAAAGGTATGGATATTCTTTGCTAACTTCAAAAGCTTCTCCATGACCACCAGCTTTCTAAGAAGTTCTATCACAAGGAGGGATAGAGCTTTAACTTTGTCTGCCATCAGTAGAAATGGTCACATGATTTCCCTTCTTTAGCCTTTTTCTATGAGGAGATATGTTGTGTTTTAAATATCGAACGAGCATCGTGTTTCTAGAATAAACATCATTTGTGTGTGGTATGTGATTTTTGGGTATACTGCTGAGTTCTATTTATATTTTGTTTACAATCATGTGCCTGTGTTTATGAGAAATGATGCTACCTCAGTTCCATATCAGCTGCTGTAGTTTGCAGGATTGAATATTGAAGGGATCTAGCTTCATAAAACATGGTGGACCTGTTGCCTTCTTTTAAGGGATTTGGTAAATACTTTTATGTAAAGATTTCTTGGAATTCCTAGTTAAATAATTATATGGGTCTACTATGGATCAGCAGACTTCTTTTTGAATTTTTTTAACTAGTTAAAGGACTGTTTATATCTGTTTCATACTGGGTGAGTTATGATGATTTGAACTTGTATGTGTATGCGTGTGTTGTATGATGTGGCTATAGTCATGTATGTGTGAATTCAGACATATCATGAGCCATTAGAAGACAATGTTGGGTTCTCATCCCCACTTCACTTTATTTCAGTCAGGGACCCCCAACATTTACTTCTTTGTAAGCCAGGCTACCTTTCCTGGGACTGAAAACTCCAGGCTGGCCTGTCTCCATGGTACACCTCCTCATAGTAGCACAGGGTTTACAGACATGCACCATTGTTTGTGGCTTTACATGGGCTCTGGGGCTCTGAATTCTGGAGTCCTCGTCCTCAGGTTTGTGCTACAAGTGCTTTGCCCACTTGGCCACTGTCTGAGTTAGGCTTTTCCTGCTGTGAACAGACACCATGACCAAGGCAATTGTCAAAAGGACAACATTTAAGTGGGGCTGGCTTACAGATTCAGAGGTTCATTCCATAATCATCAAGGCAGGAGCATGGAAGCATCCAGGCAAGCATTGTGCAGGAGGAGCTGAGAGTTCTGCATCTTCATCTGAAGGACACTAGGTGAAGTCTGGCTTCCAGGCAGCTAGGATGAAGGTCTTAAAGCCCATGCCCACAGTGACACATTCATCCAACAAGGCCACACCTCCAAATAGGGCTACTCCCTGGGCCAAGCATATTCAATCCACCACAGCCATCATCCCAGCCCCGTTTGAACGTTTTCATTATGTGGTCAATCTATGTGTGAGAACCTGATCATGTTAGTCACTTAACAATCCTTCTTAATAATGTAGGATTTGTAGCTATGTCCTCTGTTGAATTCTCAATATTAGTAATAGGTATGTTGGTTTTCTTTTTTCTTTGTCAGTTTTGCTAGAAGTTTGCCAGTTTTGCTCATTTTGTCAAAAGTCCAAAAGATCAGCTTCTAGTTTGCCTGGGTTTCTTTCTCCTTCCTCTCTCTTTTTTAATTTCATTGATTTTTGTTAAAAAGGCATTTTATTATAATTTTATTTTATCCACCCTTTCTTTGATTATTGCTCTCTGACTTTTCCTTTCTTCACATATATGCATATAGTGAACCATATTATAGCTTTTCCCTTGAAGCCCTAGGAACTTCATAGGACAGAATCTCCCCATGACCTCCAGCACACCCTTCTCTTGAGGTTATGACAGCCTCTACAATTCAGTGCTTCAAACTTTAGTTTCAAATAACTCCTAATATATCAAAAAGCAAAACCTTGAACCTGGGGAGATGTATCAGTGGGTGAAATGCTTGCTGGGCAAACATGAGGACAGGAATGTAAATGCCTGTAATCCACTTAAAAGCTGGGTTGGTATGGCAGCCTCCTGCCACCTGAGCTCTAATGAGGCAGAGAGGCAGAGACACAAAATGCCTTGGGCATGCTGGCTAGCTAGACTAGCCAACATGGCGAGCTCAGGTTCAATGGGAGAGTTTGCCTCAATAAATAATGTAGAGAACAATTCAGTAAGACACGCAATATCAACCTCATCATCAACACACATGTGCACACATCTTCTCACTCACCCGTGCACATATATACACAAACCAAAACCAGTACACATATACACACAAAAACAAAACAATCTTGGGATTGGTGACCTGAATCCTATCTTTACTTTTATCAGATGTACGATAAAGGTATAACTATGGCCTAGTTAGCAACTGTTGCAAGCCATTGATTCATGCTTCACAATAGGATTAGCACATTGGCATCAGTAAAGATTACTCAGTGCAATTGTTATTCTTACTCAATAAGACTTCCTAACTCTAAAACACAGTATAAGCAAGTGGTCTACCTAGCAAGGTACAGTAGACAGGCAAATTTAGACACAGGAACCTAAGGAATTAAAAGTTCATAAATATTTACAAATGTCATCAGATTACTACAGAAAGAATATTGTAATAAACATTTAGAAAATCAATTCCACTCTTAACCTTCTACAAATAAAAAATGTACTCTAAGAAATATTTGTCCCACCCCTTCTTTCCCTATTTCCTTACCAATAAACTTTTATACTAAAATGGACTTCAATTTAGATATGAACACAGAAAATCTGCATATAACTGTGCCTTTTGAATATCATGTTTTGATTTGCATTTTCCTGGTAACTAAAGACTGAATATTTAAGTGCTTCTCTGTTATTTGAGATTCCTCTTTTGAGAATTTTCTGTTTAACTCTGTGTTCCATTTGGGGATTATTTGGGTTGTTGGTGTTTAACTTCTTGAGTTCTTTATACATTTTGGATATAAGCCCTCTGTCAGATATATGGTTGGTGAAGACCCTTTCCCAGTCTGTAGGCTGCTGTTTTGATCTATTAAGAGTATCCTTTGCCAAGCCAGGCAGTGATGGCGCACGCCTTTAATCCCAGCACTTGGGAGGCAGAGGCAGGTGGATTTCTGAGTTTGAGGCCAGCCTGGTCTACAGAGTGAGTTCCAGGACAGCCAGGACTACACAGAGAAACCCTGTCTCAAAAAACAAACAAACAAACAAACAAACAAAGAGTATCCTTTGCCTTACAGAAGCTTTGCAGTTTCCTAAAGTCTCATTTATCAATTGTTGATCTTAGAACCTGAGTCACTGGTGTTCTGTTCAGGAAACTGTCTCCTGTACCAATGCATTCAAGGGTATTTCTTACTTTCTCTTCTATGAGATTTAATGTATCTAGCTTTATGTTGAGGTCATTGATCCACTTGGACTTGAGAGACTCCATCTTACACCAGTCAGAATGGCTAAGATCAAAAAATCAGGTGATAGCACATGCTGGTGAGGATGTGGAGCAAGAACACTCCTCCATTGCTGGTGGGAGTGCAAACTTGTGCAATCACTTTGGAAATCAATTTGGTGGTTTCTCAGATAACTAGGAATAGCTTTACCTCAAGACTCAGCTATACCACTCCTGGGCATATATCCAAAAGATGTTCCACCATCCCACAAAGATACTTGTTTATCTACGTTCATAGCAGTTTTATTTGTAATAGTCAGAAATTAGAAACAACCTAGATATCCTTCAACTGAAGAATGGATCTTGAGACTATCATCCTGAGTGAAGTAACCCAGCCCCAAAAGGATATATATGGTATGTACTCACTTGTAAGTGTATATTAGACATAGAATACAGGTTATTCATGCTACACTACACAGACTCAAAGAAGCTAAACAAAAAGGAAGGCACAACAAGCAAAGAAGCTTGAATCTCACTTAGAAGGGGGTATAAAATAGTTATAAGAGGCAGATGGTGGGAGGGACTTGGGAGGGAGAGAGGATGGGAAAGGGAACGGGAGGGATTCAGGATCACGTGTGGGCAGGGACAGAATACACAGCCAAATGGCCATGACAATGAATGGAAACCTGCAACTGACTGGAGTAGAAAGGTAGCAAGCATCTCTAGGAAGAGACAGAGACCTGGGATATGGAAGATGCCCAAGAATCAATAGGGGTGACCTTAGCTGTGAGTCACAGCATTGGAGATATGGAACCTGAAGATGCCACTCCTGTAGCCAGGTAGGAACTCCAATGGAGCAATATGGACACCAATCCGCCAATAAAACTTTTGAATATCATGTTAATGTAAGATATCTTTTCCTTTCCAGAAATATCTGTCTCTTGTGCATATTTAGTTACAGCTAAATAATTATCTATCTAGCAGAAGTAATTCCAAACTTTTCTAAAATATGTATTCATTTAAAAATAAAACATCTTGGTCTGGAGAGATGGCTCAGTAGTTAAGAGCACTGACTGCTGTTCCAGAGGTCCTGAGTTCAATTCCCAGAAACCATATGGTGACTTACAACCATCTGTAATGGGATCTGATGTCCTCTTCTGGTATGTCTGAAGACAGTGACAGTGTACTCATAAATAAAATAAATAAATCTAAAAATAAAAAATAAAAAATAAAAAATAAAAAGGAAGGAATTTTTAAAAAAATAAAAAATAAAAAAATAAAACATCTTTTTATGGGTTGAAGTTGTTTTATCCCATGACTATTCATAAACACTAACAAAGCTTACTGAGATTCCTTCAGGGTCAGAATGAGGAATTAAAGTACAATAAACTATCACATCTGACCATACAGCTAGTAAAAGTATCTGGAGACATGGTCTTTCATAGAGAAGAGCACACTGATTGGTTATCCAACTCTAAACTGTCCTCCCTGAAAACATGCATACTGAACAGGGTGTGTGTGTGTGTTCCTAATAACAATTAATGAAAAGAGAAGCTATAAGTTTGAAGGAAAGCAGAGATGGATCTATGGAAGGGTTTAGAGAGAGGAAAGGGAGAAACACTGTAATAAAATTATAATCTAAAAAGTAGACAACATTTTTTTAAAGCATCTGGAGTTCATCTGTGATCTAGAGTCATTTATCACAGTAACATCAGACAACTAACAAGTTATTGTATATAGGGCACTGTGCTATAAATTAATTTATATTACTTAATTTTGTATAGTTTTATGCAAATAACCAAATGTTTGAAGAAGGGGAATTATTGATTTTAGCTCATGACTACAGAGAGGTCAATGCATGATCACCTGGTCCCATAAACTTGGACCAAACAACTTGGGATGGGAGCACGTAGCAGAGGATAATTAGCTTATAAGAGTCTGCAAACATTGAGGAAAGGACTGGGGACCAGGTCTAACTTCTAAAATATGTCTCGATATGTTCCATTTTCTCCAGATGGCCTTACAATACTAAAGTTTACATGATAGCTGAGGACTAACCACACACAAGCCAAAGGTGAACATTTCATTTTCAAACCCTAAGAACACTCTTTGACACATTTGCCTGTGTGTCCCTCTTGAGATAGGGAGCAGGGCAGTATAAGTAATTGATTATTGTATATTGGTTTAAATGGTAAATTTATTTACAACTCCTTTGTCTTCAGCATAAACTGTAGGAAGCACAGAGGTCTTTGTGTTCACATGTTAAGTACATGGAGTTGTTTCTTAAAGGAAGGGATGCTATACTTATTATCCACACAGAAGGTTGGGAGCAAATGTGTTTACTAGCCCAGCTGACCACTGCTCCATCTATGTGGCTAGAGATGCTTCTGGTACTGGGTACTCCTCTACACCTTTATCATAAGTTTGTTTCTCTCAGTCAATCTGTAGGACCTATTTGTATGCACTTTACAAAGAGTGAAGAAGATTTCTGTATACTCTGTGGTGATCACAGAATTGAGTTGATTATCATCAGAATAAGTCCTCACCAAATTGTGCTGCGCTTAAATAGTCCTAAAATTACTTGGGGTCAAACTTCAGAAGTTTGAACTAACACTGGCTACTGAGTCATGATAAACCAAACTGCCTTCTTACCTACTCTGGCTTGTCAGTCTGCTGGCCAGGGTGGTCAGAGACTCCTGCAGCAAGCATGAACAATATTAAAATAATACAAATAGGAGAATTCCACAAACCATACGTAATTATACAAAGTGTTTAGGATGTTGACAGTCACAGGACTAGAGACAATGATGTCACTCAGGCCAAAAACTAGGGGATTATCTCAACGGCCCTCAAAATCAATCTCATCATCAATGAATTGTTTGGCTTGCCTTAGAAAACTATCACTTATTTTTAAACAAGGCCACACTAAAGTATGTCCTTTCTGAGATATTTTTTTCCATTTAGAGAATTGTAGTACCATGATGATGAACTATTAGCATGCCTAAGAAGCAGAACTTCGTGTGAGTTGCTTATATACAAAATCCATTAGTGTTGGAGGCCTTAATTATCAGAACTTAGGGTGAACTCATTGGTGAAGGATTTTTTTTTCCCTGGGCATGAATTCTGACAAGCACATCTTATCTGAGTTGTTGCAGCCTTGAAGAATGTTACAGGTAAACTCTGTCTCAGTAATTCGCATGTCTGCAAGGAGAAAGCTCTTTGGAGTCTTGAAAAAGAACTTACCAAAAAGAGTGAATCTCCCATTACTTCCCAACTCTCATCTTCTGTGGGTCTAACGAGAATGAGCTCACTCCGGTGTCACTACTTTTTCCTACTCCGAGTAAATTCTTCTGGGACAGAAAATACTGTTTGTTTAATGCTCCATCATCAAACACCTAGAAGAGCAACCGAGTCCGCTGTGTGCTTAATAACTATCGGTCAAATGAGTCAGAGGGGCGCATTTCAAGCTTTTTAAGACCTTACAGTGGTGGAGCTTTATCCCCACAAAAGGAATTCTGGAAGTTGCACAGAGCAAAGACAATCTGAGAAGAAAGGCATCCTGTAACCAAACAGACTGCTATCTACTCACCTCAGCCAAACTGTGTAGGCTGCTGCTTCATGGCTGTCCTTTTGCCCTGACCTGGATGGGCACCACCCACTCTTAGGCATCTCGATGACCTGCACGGTACTAATTGAACTCTGGATTTGATGGAGAAAGCACAGGGGTAATACTGAGTGGTAACACAACATGTGTTGGATAGAACTTGGGACATGTTGACACAGCAGGCCATGCTGAAAACTGCTCCTATGCTGAGAAGATACCGGAGTACAACGGAAGAAAACAAGACACTGTGGCAGGCTGTCAACAGAGAGCATGCTGGGAACAAGAAATGCACTGGAACAGCTGCCAAGGGCCATCATAAAGCATGGATAAGCACAGGGCCTCTGGGAGTTCTAGACCTGGTGGGAGCACAAGGCCCAGAGAGAACAGAGAGTTAATAACGGTTTGATACTGACAAGAGCCCTCTGCTAGGCCTGACAGTGACTGACGTGGGTGGATGCTGCCTGGGCTGAGCTAAATCCTAGCCTGTTAGGGCCTGACCCCAGTGCGGTCCCTGCAGGGAGCAGGAAACTGCCACTGTCCTGACAGGAGCCGGATATTTGACAGGAGAGCAGGAGGGTCAGGAACACAGCGTTGAACAGACAGGCGAAAGAAGGGGATGTGGGGGACATCCCAGGAGCGGAGCGTATAGCGCAGGGCCTGATGGGAGAGGCCAGACGAGCGCAAGGCCTGACGGGATTTCGAGCGCGTGGGACTTGGCGGGAGCTGTCTGAGGAGAGCAGGTTCTGACTGGAGCACGAGGCTTGCCTGGAGCACAGATATCCCGGTAGCGCCAGGGCTGCAGGACACTGCTGAGGCGAGGACAGAGCGCCCACAAACTGAGGTACAGAGAAGGTAGGCTGCGGCGGCGGCCATAGAGGGAGCAGGCTTTGATGCTGGCCTGGCCGCCCTCGCCTCCTGAAGGGAGGCTGTAAAATTATATACATATGTAGATTATTAAATTATGTAAAATAAGAATATATATTCTTTAATCTTGGAGTAGTTTATAGAGAATCTAAAATAGCAGAGTTCTTGGTTATACTTTTTTATATTTAAATTATGTGAGAGGCACCAGACGTTAGGAAGCCTGGTGTTTAGGATCCGGACCCTCCTGTCCTGGGAAAGTCAATCGGCCACATCCTGAGGACTGCACCCAATACCCCGGTATTGAACAGAGCAAGCTCTTTTTGATTAGAGCTAGCTTTAGGGCCAGGAGATTATTATTCCGTTAAAATTCATGTGTTTTGATTTTTTTTTAATTAGACACTTCTAGAATCACCTTTTTGAAATTTGTTTTTAAAGATGTTGGAGATACTTCTGTTACTGAGAAAGTGGAGCCGAAAGTGGGGGAAGGGAACTTATTCCGAGGGCCCGTGGGAAGCATAAGTGAATCCAGCACTAAAAAAATGACTGAAGAAAATTTCAAATGCTTCCTTCTGTGGTGTAAGTGAGCTAGATGTGTTCAAGACAAAGGCCATGGTCAGCATTCCTCCAATGAAAACAAAGGCTTTTGGTTAAAGAGATCAGACTAAAGATCACCCACGCATCAGATTCCCGGGCTAGTCATTTCTTTTTAAAGAGAGAGAATATGATCCTGTTGAGTTTAACATTCTAGAGAACAGATTGACCTTCCCTAGCTTGCTCTGCATTTACATACCAATTTTGCGAGATGCATGATATAGATACCAAAGGCAGAATGTGAATTAGCAGCTTTAAAAGGCTCCTCAAGTAGATAGAGGTTTAAAGCCAAATAAATTGTTGGAAATGAAATCTACTTAACAGAGATTCCAGCTAACATTTAATTTCATGTAAAATAAAAAAAATAATATATTCTTTAACCTTGAAACGGTTTATGGAGAGAACTTAAAATAGCAGAGGTCTTGATTATACGTTTTTATATTTAAATTATGTAAGAGGAAAGATTTCGTTTTTCTGAAAACAAAACTTTAAAGATGGCCAGGATCAGTAGAATAAAATTATTAAACACAATATGGCAAGTACCTAGAAAACACTTAGGCATTTAACAAGTTAGGGATTTTAAAATTATTATTATTTGTATTTAAATTAACCATTCAACTTGTGTTGTATAGAACTGAAGATTTAGAATCTTGGGAGAGTGATGAAAGTGTTCTAATTTATTGAATGGTGCATAACTCCATGAATGTAATGAAGAAAAAGCATTGCACTTTACACTAACTGGATAATTGCAAGTGGACAGTATCTCAATAAAACTGTGCTAAACACAAGTGATTAGAAATGGTGAGAAAACCATGGAGGTGAAATGGTGATGTTACGTGGCTAAAGTTTACTAATTTATTTTTTATTTTCTTATTCTAACATGACATCAGGTATTATCTGCTGAGTCAGTATTGAAGCCTAATGGCTAAAACTGTTAATGTGCTCTTTACTGCCGTTTGTTTTTGACAGTCTAGCTCCTGAAACACAGTCAAGAAGAAGATATGAACGAGTCCAGGCTGCAGTCCCTGTTCTTTATCATCCTTCCAGATTTACACAAACTCTGTGCTGTCCAGACAATATTGAGTAGCAAGGTGGAGGAAACAGACATTCGGAGTACTCAGATAAAGATGTGCAGGTGAGAACATACGTCTTCTAACTACCCTTTTAAACTTTAAACACACCACTGTGGTTATTTTAGAAGATTTCTCTTCAAAACATTTATTAAATATGTATATACATTTTGAAAGTAAAGAACCCAGGTATGTTGCATTTAAAGAGGGTCTTAAAATACTTGAGATAAATATCTCACTGTTGAGCTTTTATGTCTGTGACCTCTTGTGTGCTTTAGGTTTTTCTTTTCTTTCTTTCTTTCGTTCGTTCTTTCTTTCTTTTTATTCTTGGGGCTGGAGAAATGGCTCAACATTTGTGAGCACTGGTAGCTCCATCAAAGGACCTAGGTTTAATTCCCAGTACCCACATGTAAGCTCACAACTGTCTGTAACTCCACTTCTATGGGATCCAACACTGTCACAGAGATATACATGCAGGCAAAACACTAGTGCACATAAAACAAAAATAAATTTTAATTTTCTATAAGACTTAATTCATGAATTAAGTCAGGCTCCCCAAAACTTAGAGATACTAAGTAATGAAACTTTACTATTTGTTCTTTATAAGGCACTTAAAGACACTAAAGGATTAATATAATTTTCATACCAAAACATGACAATGGAAAATATTTCTCTAAGAATTATCTTGTAATACCTGACCCGAGAGAATCTTTAAGGAATAGCTCAGCTGAAGCCTGATTATTAAGGACTCGCATATATTAGTTTCTTTCACTGAGGTACTCAAAAAAGGACTCAAGGCAAGATTATATGTTTAAATAAGTATCTTTAAATATAAATTTAATCAGCACTTGGGAGGCAGAGGCAGGCGGATTTCTGAGTTCGAGGCCAGCCTGGTCTACAGAGTGAGTTCTAGGACAGCCAGGGCTACACAGAGAAACCCTGTCTCGAAAAACAAAACAAAACAAAAAAACATATATATATATAAATTTAAAGAGTAAAACCTTTAAGATTCGTAGGGGCGAGCTGGATTATAGAGCACACCTATAATTCCAGCAGTCTAGAGGCTGAGGAATGAGGATCTCAAGTTAAAAGCATCCTGAACTATACAGTAAGATGCCTGAACAGGACAAAATGCTCAGGGCAGAATGAAGAAAGCAGTCTGGGAGTGTACCCTGTTTTGTATCCTTTCAAGTGAATCAGGAAGTCTGCAACCTCCCAGTTTGGGTGTAATTTAGTTATACTTACTACAAACTACCCCCGAGACCTTGAAAATAACAAAATAGGTAGAAAGTGAGATTTTAGACTATTTCTAAATATTCCAGTAACATACAAGTATCGAAGTAGACAAGTTCAGTTTGAAAATAATGTATTTCTTCTCCACAGGCAATTGCTACTTTTGCATGAAGATATTCTTACAGCACCTGTGCCTGGAATATTAAACCAAATTTCGATAGTGATGTCGGTTAGTATTACTGATTATTTGAGACAGTATTGGTAAACAATAATTCAAGTATGGCATCAGAAATTCAAGATGGTTTACAAGGAATAACTATCCCCCATGTTTTAGTTTGAGTGAATGCTCCATTAACTGATAAGCCTGATGTTTAAATCTATCTTGTGATTGTAAATTAACATTTAACTTTATCTGGCATAAATGGTGAGATAAAGACCACTAATAAACAGAAAGTGTTATAGTACAATACCTAAGACACAATTTGCTTTAATGCATTTTTATCAATATTTTAGTTATACTTAAGTTTCTCATCTCAGTAAATCGACTTTTTGTCATTCTTGGAGAATATCGTATATTTATCATATATTTATTTCTATCACATTCTCCCTCCAGTTTCCCCCTTCAATTCCTTCCATGTATAATCCCTTCCTCCTCCCAACTTCATATCCCCTTAAAAAAAAATCCACTGACTCTAGTGCTGCCCATACATTTGTGGGGTAGGGTCATCTATTACATGGTAACCTAACAGGTACCACACCCCTTAAGAAGGCAGATCCTCCCTTCCCTAGGAAACATCACTCAATAGCTTCTCAGCTAGATGTGGGACCTTGTGTGTCCCACACATCCACACTGACATGTGGATTGTCTTGATTTTATGCAGGCCAACACAACTGCTGTGAATTTGTGAGGTCAAAGAACCCATAACACCCAGAAGAAACTATTCCACAGCAGTCCTCCCTGACCTCTGTCTCTTACCATCTTTTTGTCTGCCCCTCCCCACCATGGTGTCCCACGAGCCATAGGTGTAGGGAGTATGATATAGTTATCCCATTTAGGGCTGAGCAGTTCATAGTCACTTACTCTCTGCACAGTGGCCAGCTGTGCGTCTCTGTATTGGTCACCATCTACCACATGAGGAAGCTTCTGTGGTGAGGACTGAGAGCCACGCTAATCTATGCATGTAAACATATATAGAAGACAGGGTGATGCCCTGTCTGTTTAGCAAAAAAACATCTATTAAGTTAAATAATACTCTTTAAAAAGTTTAAATTTAAACTTCTACTGAGGCCTGTGTCTAGACCTAATTGTTTAGAAGTTTGAGTTTAGACTTCTATTTAGGTCCATGTCTAGACAGAATGAGTTATTCGTATATTTAAAAGGGGTTAAGTACTTATGTGAAATTTATTTGCTTTTTTCCTTTATATGACTTGGAGATCATGTCAATATCAGGCAACTTTACCTTGACAATGTACCTGTCACAGATCCTACTTCAGAGAAAAAAGCAGCTACCACAGTGTCTTTCTTTAATGGATAGAGAATAGAAATATAGAAGGATAGCTAGAATCTATGCCCTCTGTTGTATTTTGCTTAAGATCTTAATGTGTAACAATATTTTATTTTATGTCTATGTTAAGTGCTTTTTTTTTTTTTTACAAATGTGGACTTTCTGTTATAGATACCATTTTTTAAATCTGGGAGACTTAATGCCTATATTGAAAAATACGGAGCTAAGGTATGTGTTTAGAATAATAATAATATATATGTTATATTAGTTGTATATTCTACTTCTTTTATCAGTATCCCAGTTTGTTTTCTGTTGCTGTGACAAAACACCATGATCAAAAAGCAACTTAGGTGAGGAAAGGGTTTATCTGGCTTACACTTTCATATCACAGTACATAATGAAAGCCAAGGCAGGAAATCAAGGCAGGAACTTGGTGGCAGGAACAGAAGCACAGACCAAAGAGGAGCTCTGCTTATGGGCTCCTCAACAGGGCTCACTCATCTTGCTTTTTTACACAGGACCACCTGCCCAGTGGTGGCAGCACCATAATAACAATAATGATGATAATAATAATAATAATAATGGATAAAATGATCCACAGACTTGCCTAGCGGCCAATTTGATGAAGGCATTTTCTCAGTCAAGGTTCCCTCTTTCCAGATGACCCTAGTGTTATGTTGAGTAGCCAACAATAAATAAATAAATAGCCAAAGTCTAACCAGCTCACTCAACAATTTGGAGTATCTTTTTCACAAGTTATTGTTTTGCATGGGAAAAGACCTAGATTTTTCCAAACAATTGTTTTATGCACATTCATGGAGAAACAGAGAGAAATTAATGGTTTTTCTGAATTTTTAGACAGGAAAAAAAGTGAAATTCTGGGAGATGGAATTATTGCCACAATTATCTAACTAATATATAGAGAAACAAAATTATAGATCGTGTTCTATAATGGTGAGCTTCTTTAAAGAGAGAAAGTTGGTGTGGGGATGGGGCAGTACATCACAGCTTCAGAGGACTGAGTACACTGTGGTGGGAAGATGAAGCTGAGAGGAGCTGCTCATCTCATGTCCCCCGGGTGGGTGGAGAGACAGAAGGCCTGCACTCTCCTGCTTTCTGCTCTTTCCTCTTGCATTTCAGCCTGGCCTCAACAACAGCCTGTGGGGATGGCACCACACTGCTCAGAATGGGTCCCACCCCTCAGTCAGTTCTCTCTGGAGATCCTCGCATACACACCCAGAAGTGTGCTTCCTAGTCCTTTTACTATTTGTCAAGTCAGTCAGCTTGACAGTTAACATTACCCATCGTAGCTATGAATCAGTTAAGGTCTCTGCCACCAGGAATCATCAATTGAAAAACAAATCTCCCCTACCTTTAAAAAAAGTCTACTTTTGGCCAGGCTTGGTGACACATGCCTTTAATCCCAGCATTTGAGAAGAAGAGGAGGTGGATCTCCATAAGTTCGAGGCCAGCCTGATCTACAGAATGAATTCCAGGACAGCCAAGGCCCAGAGAAACCTTGTCTCAGACAATTCAGAAACAAACAAAACAAACAAGAAAACTTTTTAAAAAGAAGTCATGTCTAATTTTATTATTTCTTCCCTAAATGTTTTATGAATCTCAACCATAGGGCTATCTGGAATTTAGATGCTGAAAAGTTTAACTGCAATTTTATTTTAACAGGAAATAAGGATATTAAGTTATTTATTTCAAGGATTATATCCTTTTCATCTAAACTCTCAAAATTGCTTTGGTAGACTCTTATTTTCTTTTGCTATAAAATCTGACGTGATGTATCCTTTCTGACTTTTAGCATTGGTTATATGTGTGATCTTTTGATTTTTTTTCTTTTCTTTTTCTTACTCTCTGATCAGTCTATCTAGAGAGTTGATAGTCATTGATGTGAAATTACTTTAATCCTGGCCCGGGGTTTCTACTCTGCCTTAGATCCTTCAGTTCTTGGTTGAAAGACACACTCACAGCCTTTATATTTACAATATGTCTTAAACAATACAAGAGCTGGGCAGCTGCCTACCCTCTGTGCTTTTAGAATTTTCCTATTGATAACCCTGAGTTATTACTCACTATTTACTATGTATTATCTGGGCTGGTCTTAACTCTAATTTACCAGCCTTCAGGGCCATGATTTTATGGCTCACCTAACCCATGGCAGCTTCTCCTTCCTCCTCCTAACCCATGGTGGCTTCTTTCCTCCTTTCACCTTCTTCTTCTCCTTTGTCATTCCTCTCTAACCTCAAGCCCAGGAAATCTAAACCCCACCTATGTCTCTTCTGCCCAGCTATTGGCTGTTGGCATCTTTATTTACCAGTCAGAAATAACATAGGGTCACTGGGGCTAAGTGCAGACTCCAGGTCTTGGGGGCCCACATTACAAAATCTAGCAAAAGACCAAACCTCAACAGGGATTAAGGAGGGTGGTTGGTTTCATTGATTTTTTTTCTTTTGTTTTACCACTTTGTATTTCATTGACTTTTTTTTTTTTTGCTTTTCGTTTATAGTATTTCCTTTCTTCTGCTTAAAGTGATCACTGATGCCACTGAGTTGAGAAGTCATTCTTTTCTGACATAGACATAGTTAGAGTTGTGCCTATTCCCTGAGTAGTTGGCTCTTTGACTTCCTAACACCTCTTACAAATAGGCTGCAGGTTTCCAAATGGGGCTTTCCCAGAGATCTTTCTGCTGCTGATTTCTCATGCAGTTATTATTTAGAAAGGTATTTCATAAAGCTTTAATTTTTAAGAAAATACTGAGATTTTTTTTAAACTCAAGAGTATAGTTTATCATAGATTTAGTAAATGTTCTTTGTCATCTTGACAAGAATATATATTCTGGTCTTATTGTATTAAGTAGTCTATAAATGTTAAATGGGTCTTGTTGATTGATAATGATAAATCTACTAAATTCTTTTATTCTCTGTGTCAATTACTGGGATCAGAATATTGAAATTTCTGTAACTGTATATTTCCCAGTTATTAATACTGGAGGAAAATTCTTGGCTCTCTCACTTTTCTGCTTGTCTTTCTTACAGATTCCAACAGAATTTTTCTGGATTTTATGCTACACTTATATAGCAAACAACTTTGAATTTCATTCTAACCTTCAGCAGTTCCCTCACATGTGTGTTAATCCTTACTCAGCAGAAAACTCAGGGAGCACTGTGCTGATCTGCAGTCTCTTCTCTGCAGAGATGACCTCTCCAGCACTTCCAGCACTCTCCAGCACTCTTTGACCCCTGTGGACCCTCGGGTCTATCTCCTCAATCCTCAGAGACTAACAGACTCTCTAGATTGCTTCTTCCGTGACTACAACCTGGAAACAAACTTTATACAATAAGCTAGGGGGAGTGATGGGGACTATTACCCCTCTGTAGAAGAAAAGCCATCAAGATAGGGCTCATCTTGTTGGTCCCCTCCCCTATGGAGAATAATTCTTTGTTTTATAATGTCTAATATTTGATAAACTTTTGTTTCAAATTACTTGCCCAGATTTTTTTTGAGACTTCAAGTGGGAGGATAAATCTGATTCCTATTACTTGGGAGTCAGTGAAAGCCTTAATATTAAAGATTAATTTTGGATAAGTAGATATTTATTCGGATGCATGTGTGCTTTTGTTCTGAGCCATTTCTAATGTTAAACTACAGGGAACAAAATGAAATAAACCACAATATCATTCTTGCTTGAGTCCCTCTGTGTGTAGTAGGATACATGGTTGGAGACTCAGCACAGCTCTTGAGTTTAGGCTTAAACGTGAACAGGAAATTGGGCATTATAGCATTGCCACAGTGGTAGCTTCAAAATGAGTATATCTTTAAATTCTTTAGCCTTATGACTAAACAGTACTAACTGTAGGAACAACTATAGTTTTAATCTAGAATTGCTTAGTTTATAGGATGTTAATCTGAACCTTGAGTTTATAGTTACATAGCAATTTTCTCAATTTGCCCATCTTTTCTTTAATGTTTTAGATGGAGGCTCCACAAAGAGTAACTCCTGCAATTCTTCAAAACTGCCTTTCATACTCACTCACAGCTAGACTTGCTCCAGCCTGGAATAGAACAGGTCATCTGTTGGTGCAAGGTGACTTTGTGTTTGCCATTGGGACTTTCTGAGCTAGGTTACTTCTAGTGTACCTCTGTTTTTTTTTTTTTTTTCAAGGATTCTTACTTTTAGAAAAGAGTTTTAGCTCCAACTCTAAACATTCTCAGACAAGCCCACAATAATCTTCTTACATGGGGATAATATACAGAGGCCTGTTGATACTGCTTTAAAGTGCTTTTATTATTTAATACTTGACACTTAAGAATAAATACGTTATGAAGAGTTTGATAAAATAAACACAGAATGTCAGTATTGTTGGACCTAAAGGGCCATCCTACATTTTTGCTGAAGTCTGATGGGTTTCTAAGCATTTAATAGCAAGACATACATTTTTGAATGAAGTATTGGGTATTTTGCCCCTTTTCAATGAAGAGATACTTTTTGAATGATTATATTTTGCTATGAGCTGTCATTACATATTTGTTTTATAATTTTCGTAGCTTTGATATTTTTTCTTCAAATGGTTATATTTATCAATAACAATTATTTCAGTATTATAATAATGTGGTATATCTTATAAATTTTTTAAGGAAGAGATTTTCTTTCTAATATGGGAAAGCAAAGTGCAGTTGGTAAGTAGAAATGTATTAAAAAATAGACAAAGCATTAATATGATTAACAGTTGTTTAAAAACCCATGTTAGGTTGTTACAGTCTTTATAATTACCTTGTGTCAGAAGATACTAACACATAGTTAGAATCAGAATTTCACCCAGGAAGTTACTTCTCATTCAAAATATATATTTTCCTACTTAAGAAAAAAATTCACTTAATTGGAAGAAAAGATGTATTTTAATTTCTTTACTTATGAAAATGACTGTGAAGATCTTTAATTCTGCAAGTATTTGAATATATTTTCCTAAATTATGTTATTAAAATTGTGCTTCTTATATTAAAGCTTATTTTTCTTGGAATTTTATTTTTATCCTGAAAATATTCTCTAAAGGAACATGATTAATCTTAAAGCTAGACTGTATGGTAATATCCAATCTAATTGTTTTGATTGTTGTTGCATAGTTGCACTGAAGGTAGGTTGGTCCCTATATAGTAGTGCTGAGGTAGCAGTGGGGTGGGGATCAGAAGCCTCCAGTAGGCATTAAATCAAACGTGTCAGGTTCCCCGTCATTGAACATAGTTTTCAAATCCTCATCTGTAGTCCACAACTAGTGCAGCAGAGTAGCCTGTCCTGCTGAACTGTGTCTCTTGTCTGGAGCTGGTTTTGTGTTTCAGTTAGACAGTAGCAGTTGCTCTGATCTCATCTGGATGAATCAGTTTGTTACCTAAATTTAACTTCATTTCACTAGCATGAGATCTTAGCTAGAGCAGCAAGACAACAATTTAGAAGAGCAAAATTCTTAGGCTCCTGTTAGAAGATTGTTTTTATTTTGTAAAGATTGTTTTATTTACTTAGACAAAACTCAGAAACTGTAAGTGTATACTCGCTAAAGATTTACAAAGTAAATGCAGCCCCTCACTGTTCCCCAGCTTAAGAAATAATGTGGTCAGCTTCCCTGGAGCTTCCAGAGCTCTCTTCAGATGCTGTTCCTCTAACATGTCAGCACAGCTTTGTTTATGAAGCCTGGTGTGAGACCTCACTGGAACTTAATAATAGATGCCAGATTTGCAGAGACCCTTTAGTGAGTGTCCTTTAAACTGTAGGAGGTATTATTTTTCTTACCGTTATCCTGTTGTAGGATCTCCCTCCCACACACATCCATGTTGTTCCAAATCTTTGTCTTAGAAGTGTAATTTGTAGACTGCCGAACCTATGGCTCATTATTTGAACCTTACCATATGTATAAAAAACTGTTCTTAATGTATAAACTGATATATAAAGTAATTGCTTTATTTGATAGGATGGAATACTAACTCCAGAAAACTTATGGCTAATTCTATTTCAGTATTAGACATCAATGTAACAGAAACGCAAGTTTGTCTAAGTATAGAAGTTTATACTATCAGATTGCCACCACCTAAGGTAAAAAATATTTGATTTCTATAAGTTCCTATATTTACTATATGATTAATATATCTTATTATTATTAATATGCTACTTGATTTTAATTGTTAACATAGAAGCAGATAGAAAAAGTTTTGTTACCAAAAACCATGCAATGTTCTCTCTCATATGTAGGAGATACATGTATACATACATGTATACATACATATATATGTATGTGAACACAGAAGAGGGACTATTTGGAGGGAGAAGAAAGAGGAGAGAACCAGCAGGAGCACAGGGTAGACAAGAGAGACTCATGGGACAACTGTAAACAAAGTACAAATAGACACTTAAATGAAATGTCTTAGTGAAGCCCATTGCTTTGTGCTAACGTTTAAAAGGGCTTCGTGGTTGTTTTTCCTATTTGTTTGTTTGGCTTTGGTATTTTTAAACAGTCTCACTTTATAGCTCAAGCTGGCTAGCATTTGGCATCTACCTGACTGGCCTTAAACTTGTAAGTATCCTGCTACCTCAGCCTCCTGAGTACTAGGATTGTAGTCAAGAGATACCATACCCAGATTTTTTTTTAAAAAAAGATTAATAAATAAAATGCATGCTGGTAAATATTTGACATGTCTATGTTGTTCTAAATTCCTCCAATATCATTTTGCTTATTTAGCAAAGGTTTTACCATATTATTCCTGTCAAAAATATCATTAGACACATCCACAATGTCACTACCTTATCTTGCCTCAGCACCAATTTTTGCTGCCTTTTTACTTCCAAATATTAAAAACGGTTTCATGTCATGGTAAATGCCCTCATCTTCTGCCCTTGACATTCTAGTAGATTTTTTGCATCTCTTTTGTATACAACATGTTTTCTGTCTTTGACTTCTATATTACTAATTCTCATAGTCTCTCACATAAAGCCTTAAGCATTAGTAGTCACTCTGTACAGGTTTCCTTTACTGGGTGCCACTGGTTCCTCGGTGACAGAGGAGGATGGAGGAGGAAACAGTGTTTTTGCTTTCCATGAAATGTTTGACAATGCCTAGAAGCTGTTTTTGGTTATCAAGGTATAGGGAAGGATGGTGTGATTTAGTACTGGCATCTAGCAGGCAGAAGCAAGGAGTGCTTCTGAATATACTATATACAGAACAAACCTACCTCCACCCCAGCAAAGAATTATTTGACACAAAGTGCCAATAGTGCTGAGTTAAAAGCTTCTTTGGAAGTTCTATTAGGAGAGCACAGCTACTCATACTCTTAGACAAAGAAAGCTTCTCCTCGATCACTAAAGATTGCTCAACCCAGCGTGAAGCTTTAGGCAGAACACACATTAAATGGTGAGGGAGGAAGGGGACACCTGCCTTGCCAACTTCATCAGCCTAGTCAATCCTGGTGATTATGGGGTGACAGATGATGTTGTTAGGTGCCACTCCCCACTCGAGCTTGTCTTGTATACATCTCTTCCCAGTGTTAAAAATGTGCTGTGTTCTCTAGTGACTATATAATGAAATCCCTACAGTTCCCTATGATGGATGAGGTCCTCATCAAATTGATGCAAACTTTCCTTATATATAGTCTCATCTACTGTCACTTCTTCCCAATAGCCAGTGTTAATTGTTTCTCCAAGGAAGAATGGTCCTCATTCTTTCAAGTCTTGGCTCAAACTGTTCTCTAAGGTCTCCGAATGTGTTCTCCAGCTCATCTTTCATGACATAATTCATCATCACCACCTGTGAAGACTTTGAAGCTCTCAGGGTCCATCTCTCTTTGTTCATGCTGTTGTTTAGACAAGTGTATCATGCTGGGGAGTTTTAGAGGAAAGGGTCTGTGTCTTTCTAACCTTTCTTTCATAGAGTTACATAATACTTGTTAGTCACTACTGCAAAATCTTTAGGAACTGAAGCTTGAATGGCATGAAAAACC
Organism: Grammomys surdaster; assembly: GCF_004785775.1. Classification (NCBI taxonomy): domain Eukaryota; kingdom Metazoa; phylum Chordata; class Mammalia; order Rodentia; family Muridae; genus Grammomys; species Grammomys surdaster. The sequence continues at coordinate 4,648,236 of NW_021604634.1, read as the reverse complement.
ATCTTCTAATTTAATTTATAACTTCAGTATTTAAAACCTATTCTTCTAAGTAGAAATTACTGTACTTTTCTAAACTTTGATATTATTTAGAGAACTTTTAAAGATAGTTTATTATGATTCATTATAAGAAATGGTTCTTCAGCCCTTATTTTTGTAATTTAAAAAATCCACATTTCCCCAATAATAGTAATTTCTACATTTTTAGACTGTGTTAAACTATACTATTTTCTTAAAACCCAGGTAAGTGTCTAGATAAAAATTAATATGTATAAACTGCCACAAGTTGATACATCCAGATTAGAATTTAATCTGTAACTGCACAAGGGGCACGTTTCAAAAAGGCATTATGTAATATTAACTGTTGCCTTGAAGTTTTAATCATATAGAAAATAAGCACATGGAAAAAAATTTGTGTTTATTCTACAACCAGCTATTTATTGAGTATCATTATGTACATGTACAAAGTGTTTCCTCCCAAAGATTTTATCAAGGTCAGAAGAAAAGTCAGCATAAAGATGAGAACATTTACAAAATACTCATTAATATTTGCACACCTAAAACATTCAGAGTTGGTTAAAATCACATTAAAATTCTCAAATCTTCATTCAATAACAGTGCCACTTTGAGCATTCTACTTAATTTCCCTTAATCTCAGATTTTTTATAAATTGGAGATAATGGTATCTAGCTTATAGATTTGAGGAGGTTAATGAGATAAAGTACATTAAATGCTTCATGTGACATATGATATACAACAGAAGATCAAAATTGTTATAACTAAGGAAACTGAGACATGGGTTAAATAATTGTTGTAGGTCACAAAGATAATAAGAGTCAAGATTCAAGTTTTTCTTTCAACACTGTTCTTCACAGTGTCAATAGATTTCTATTTCTAAATCAAAGCTTCCACAACCCAAAAATCTGTATGATATCAACATTGCTTAGAAAACAAAACCGAAATTCTTTAGAGTGTTATAAGGTAGAAGAAATGTGTATTTATGAGTACCCTTCTCATCAGTTTGGTTTTAGTTGCATAGGGATACTTTTAAAATATTTCTGAAGTGAAAAAATCAAGGATTAGCATTCTCTTGAGATATATATTAATAGTTGCGGAATTTCTTAGTGTTCAGAATAATCTGTGTTGGTAAGAATCAGTGTTGTGGCTTGAGCCTTGAATAGTGTTGGTATGTACTCAAGCTATGTAAGCAGATGTATGTGAGAACCCACACATTCTAAACTTTTCACTTTAATGCCTACCTTTAGAATTGCATTTCAGATTCTGTTTTCCCTCCAGCCAGTCATTGTACCTGGTGCCAGTGTATGGGGACTCCTGCTCTGGCCATTTTTACTATCCCTTTCTTCCTAGTCTCCTTCCTTCCTTTCCTTTTTTCATAGCGTAGCTTAGGAACAGACTTCTCAAGCACAGTTCATCACATCAAAATATTTACCTCTTGGGGCTAAAGAGATAGCTCAGAAGCTAAAAGAATGTATTGCTTTTCTGGAAAACTGAATTTGGTTCTCAAGACTCATATCAGGTTGTTCTCAATCACCTACAATGCCAGCTGTAAACCATCTTCTGGCCTTCCTAGACAATCAACTCCTCTATATAAATACACATTAAAAAAAAGTTGGCACTGTAGTACATATTTGTAATGCTAGCACTGAAGTAACAGAGACAAGTATTAGATCCCTGAGCCTTTCTGGCTGTAAAACAAAACAAAATGGAATATATTCCCAAGGTTGTCCTTTGGCCTTCTCTCACACATGCACAAATCTCCACATATATAAACATATTCACAGAGATACAAATCCTTTAGATGGATTTGGCTTCTATAAGTTAATATAATAAAGTTGGTAGGATCAAGCATAAGATACAAGTTAGGGTTTAGAAGATGAACAGGAAAGCATAACCTGACCTATTGGCATACTGTGCAGGGGAGAGGTAGGATGTGTTGGAATACTGATTATCTCATGGAAAGTGGATACATACATGATTCAAAAAAAAGTAAATCACTAAAACATTTATTAACTACTGTCATTTATATTGCTTTAATGTTTCTTTTTCTGTGGCGAATTCTTTGAGGACTTACTTATTGAAATGTTATTTCAATTAAAAGTTACAGGAATTTGATATTTCTCAGAATATTATAGAGGATTTTCATACCAACCAGAATGCTGTCATTGAGAGACATTCCATTTTAAGCAACTGGTGCTACATTTTGCCCAGGTAAGTTCTGAGGTAGTGATGTAGAGCTGGTGTAATGGTCACCTTTCACCACTGTGGCCATAATATCTTAGAGACACACTTAAGGGAGGGAAGGTTTATTTAGGCTTTTCCTTTTAGTTGGTTCAAAGTATCATGTTGTGGAAGTCATGATGAGACAACATAGTTTATGTTATCAAAGGCCAAGAAGCAGGAAATGGAGAAGGCCAAGGCTGGGCAGGCTTTATATTTCCCATTTTATTCTGTCTGGGTCTCCAGGCTATGGAAATGTGGTACCCACATTTAGGGTAAATTTTCAGTTAATCATTTCTGGAGTTTTTCTCAGAGACACTGGGAAGTGTTCCTCAGCAATCTCCCAGGTAATTCTAAATTCAGTTCACCAATAGTGGATTAAAAATATAATAATGTTCTATAATTTTGTTTCCTTAACACTTTATACAAAACTATAAACTACTTTGAATTTTAAAAACATAATTATAACACTATAAAGTACTGGAGCAAGGCTGGAGAGATGGCTCAATAATGAAGGACACTTGCTGCTCTTACAGAGACCCTAGTTCAGGATTCATCACCCACATGCTTCCAGTGGACCTGAAATTTAGGCCTGGCACCTTCTGGCCTCTTGAGCAGCCACACATGGGTGCACATACCTTCATGTAGGCAAAACACTTAAATACATAAAGAGCAAAAGTGAAAAGTACTGGAGCAGCTTTGTTATAGAAACAGGAGCCATAACTTGTCCCCCTTGAATTACTAAAATAATTTGTTTTGCATTTACATTTTTGTTAGATTTTTTTTTCAAGACAGGGTTTCTCTGTGTAGCCCTGGCTGTCCTGGAACTCACTCTATAGACCAGGCTGGCCACGAACTCAGAAATCCGCCTGCCTCTGCCTCCCAAGTGCTGGGATTAAAGGCGTGCGCCACCACCGCCCGGCTTGTGATTGGCACATTGTTTGCAGCAGTTCAACTCAGTATTTCCTCATCACCATTTCAGTCAGTAAGATTTAAAACAAAGACCATACATAGTAAGCCCACAGTAAGGTAATTTTTGATGGTAAAGGTTGAAAGCTTTTCATTAAGATCAGGAAGAAGACAAGAATTTCACTTTTACAACTTCTATTCAACACAATATTAGTAACTCTAGCCTGTGCAGTAGGAAAGAGAAGAAAATTAAAGGCATTGCAATCAGAAAGGAAGAAGATAATCATTTCTGTCGACTGACAATTTGATGCTACAAATAGAAAACCATAAGGATCCCAACAAAATCTCGAACTATGAAGTGAATTTTAAGAGATGCATGCTACAGAATCACCTTATAAATATCCATAGTATCTGGTGGACACTTGTAATTCCAGAATGTAGGAAGCTGAGATAGGAGGATAGTGAATTCAAGACAAACCTGGATTACATAGCAAGACAGTGTCTCAGAACACCACCAACAATAAGAAAACCCAGCAGCATTTCTATACTTTAACAAGGAAACAATCTCATTCAAAATGTCTACCCAAAAGAAATTGTGTAATGACTCTAACCAAAAAAGTGAAAGTTAAAATTACAGGACATTTCTAAAAGGAACTGACAAAGTTAAATAATTGGAATGAAAACTCACTCATGGATTAGAAGAATTAGAATTGTGTGTCCACAATACCAGCAGTAATCTATAGATGTTATGTAATTGCTACCAAAATATGTCATTCTTCAAAAACTATGGAAAATTTCATTTTATGTAGAAATTAAAGGTCTCAAGGAGCTAAAGCAATCTCAGAAGCATCACACTCTGATTTTAAACTATCCTACAAACTTGCAGTAATTAAAACAATATGATGCTGGCATATACACAGCCATATAGACTTAGAGAACAGAACAACATGTCTGCAGGTAAATATGTACTTATGATCAATGGATTTTTGTTAATACTTCCATGAAGACAAAATAGAAAAGATGGTCTTTTCCAAAAGCAGTGCTGGGAAAACTGTATATCCACAAGTAGAAGGATTAAATTAGATCCTTATTTCTCACCTTATATAGAACTCCAATAATGTACTGCTATACAGAAAATCATTGTGATTTTGATGTAAGGATGAGTTTTAGTATATTGCTGAAAGCATTGTACTACAAAAGTAGAAATGGATCAGTAGAACTGTATCACACTAAAAAGCTTTTGCATACCAAAGAAAACAGTCAAAAGAATGAGGATCACCCATAAAGTAGGTGAAAATAGTTCTAAACCATATTTCTCTTAGAATATTTTATGTTTCTAAGCCAGATACTGGTTAATTTATAAGCAATACAGACATTTCCCATGTAAGTCTGAGATCCAAGTACCAGCATATTAAGTTTCTGATAAGAGTTTCTTCATCACCATTCCCTAGTGAATAAGCAGAGACTGTGTCAGAAAGACACACAAAAAGGCAAAAATTACCATTTTGTAAGGCACTGAAACCTCAGATAATTGCATCAATATATTCATTGTGAGTAAAACCTTTACAGCCTACTTATATCTTAAAATGGTTACAATGTTAATTAAATTTAGGAGGGAGCAAACACTCTATTTATATAAAGGCAGACATACAAGAACTCAATTCAGTAGCAAGAAAACAACTTGGTATTTTATTTATTTACATTTCAGATGCCATCTCCTTTCCCCATTTCCCCTCCCTAGAATCCCCTATCCCATTTCCCCTCCTCCCTTTTGCTTTTATACCATTTTAATTACATGCAAGTATTAAGATCAGTTCTAGGTTGTGCTTATTGACTATTTGTTCTTTGATTTTTCAAATGAACAAAGAAATAGACATTTCTTCTTTTTAAAGACAGAATCTCACTGGCTGTTCTAGAACTTGCTATTAGACCTTGAACTCATAGAATTTCACCTTCCTTCTGTCTCTTGAGTGCTGGGACTAAAAGCAGGATCCACTACACCTAACTTAGAGAAAAGAAGATATCCAGGTGGCCAATAAATACATGAAAAAAAAAAACTTCATAAACACTAATAACAATAGGAAAATCCAAATTAAATTCACAGTGAGACATCACCTCATATCTGTTATAAATGGTATTAAAAAGAAAATATCAATA